>NW_012118188.1:1775505-1865296 GCF_000951035.1 Colobus angolensis palliatus | reverse complement strand
CCCCACCTCCACCCCCCCTGCCCGGCAACACACACACACTGCACTCAGGACCCAGTTGCATACAGCCCTTACAGCTTCACAGAAGGAAGATACCTGCTGGACACAGCTTCCTCTGAGCTCAGACGGGAAGACAAGGCTGGCAGGAAAGAGGAAGCATTGAGAGGCTAGATAATAAGAGGAAAACAACAGTTCCAGGCACTATGGACAGAACCACATCCAATCTCCGGCTCAGCCACTTCCACAAATATATCTTGAGTGCTTACAATGTGCCAGACACTGTCCGGGGGCTGGAGATGCAGCAGTGGACAGGGACAGAGATCCCTGTCCTCAGAGAACTGACATTCTAGACTTTCTGAACTGTGTTACTCCAGTGGATTGTTACTTTTTCTAGTTTAAATTATGAAAAAATTATTATTCAGAGATAAAATTATGTAACAATATTGAATATGCTCTTTCCAGCTACATTCTCACTACCTCACTCCTATCCCATCAAGAAATTTAGACATACTCCTCCTTTAGGGATCACCTTGCCACATAAACAATAAATGTGGTCAGCTCCTGGCCTGTTCTACTGAGAGAACTTTCATGTCTAGATGGAACCATAGGCTTTACATCATAGCAAGGTGTAATTTTGACCAATGATTCTAAGTCCTGGTTGCACAATAGAGTCATCTGGGGGAACTTTATAAAAACACCTAATGCCTATGATCCCTTGAATATGACACCAACAGCACAGGAAACAGAAGCAAAAGTAGACAAATGGGGCTGCATTGAACTAAAAAGTTTCTGCACAGCAAAGGAAACAATCAGCAGAGTGAAAAGGCAACCTATGGAATGGGAGTGAATATTCGCAAACCATATATCTGATAAGGGGTTAGTATGCAAAATATGTAAGAAACTCACACAATTTAATAGCAAAAAATCAATAGCCTAATTTTAAAATGGGCAAATGACTCGAATAGACATTTCTCCAAAGAAAATATACAAATGGTCAACAGGTGTATCAAAAGATGCTCAACATCAGTAATCATCAAAGAAATGTATATCGAAACCACAATAAAATACCATCTGACACCAGTGTGGATGGCCATTATTAAAAGAAAAAAAAAGGAAAAGAAGAAACAGAAGGAAAGAAAAGAATAAATGTTGACGAGGAAATGGAGGATCTGGAACCCTTGTACCCTGTTGGTAGGGAAAAAAGATAGAGCAGCTGCTATGAAAAACAGTATGGTGATTCCTCAAAAAATTAAAAATAGAGCTACCATATGATCCAGCATTCCCATGTCTGGGTATTTACACGAAAGAACTGAAATCAGGATCTTGAAGAGATGATTTGTCCTCCATGTTTCTTACAGCACTACTCACAATAGCTAAGAGGTAGAAACAACCTAAAGACCCATCAACTGATGAATGGATAAAGAAAATGTGGTGTGTACATCCAATGGAATATCATTCAGCTTTAAAACAGAAGGAAATCCTGACACATGCTACAACATGGAAGAACTTGAAGACATTATGATATGTGAAATAGGCCAGTCACAGAAAGACAAATACCGTATGATTCCACATATATGAGGTATCTACTAAAGCATTCAAACTCATAGGAGAAATTTGAATGGTGATACCGAGGGCTAGTGAGGGAGATAAATGGGGAGCTGCTGTTCAATGATTATAGACTTTCAGTCATGCAAGATGAAAAATTTCTAGAGATTTGCACAATAGATATGTATAATAATGGGCATGTAGTTAACAATACTGTACTGTACACTTAAAAATTTGTTGAGAGGGTATATTTCATGTATGTTGCTGGGTTTTGTTTTTTTTTTTTTACCATAATAAAAACAAAAACGCAAACAAAAAAAACCTAATCCCTGGCTCCGCTCTAACCAATTAAATCAGAATTTCTGGGGGGTTGGGTGTTCGGCATCCCTTTGTCGTTTCTGATGACGCTGTTTTTCCTGTTTTAGCTGTGCACATTAGAGAGCTACATGCTAAAAACCTCCATAAAACATTTTCTTCTTCTTCTTCTTCCTTTTTTTTTTTTTTTTTTTGAGACAATCTCACTCTGTCACCAAGGCTGGACTGCAGGGACCCATTTCGGTTCACTGCAGCCTCAACCTCCTGGGCTCAAGCAATCCTCCCACCTTAGCCTCCCAAGCAGCTGGGATCACAGGCATGCACCACAATGCCTGGCTAAAATGTTTTGTTTTTTTGTTGGTAGATATGGGATTTCTCCATGTTGCCCAGGCTGGTCTCAAACTCCTGAGCTCAAGCAATCTGCCCACCTAAGCCTCCCAAAGTGCTGGGATTACAGGCTTGAGCCACTATCTTCTTTTTTAAAATCTCCATCCCTCATCTCATATTTGCTCTCTAACGATAACTGTAATACTTAATAATACCTACTTTAATTAATGGCACCATCGTCCTTCAAGTTACCTGCCTGGAAATGTGGATGTCATACTAAATTCACTCTGACTGCCAGCCATCACCAGTGTTAATTCTACATCTTAAAGATCTATCCACTCCCACCACCCCAACCACATCTTTAGGATGGGTTTTTATCACTTCTAAAATTGATATCTAGCTATGTTGCTCCATCTTTGAAAAATTTCACCAAATAGTCTAACTTTCAGAATGAACTTTAAACCAAAGCTAATATGCCTCTTTTGCCTACTCTATCCACTGAAATAGAAGGAAGGAGGGTCAACTGAAAAGAGGTAAGCTTTACATAGTATATTTTATATCCCTATCATTCACATTTCTTTCTGAGTACTAATAAAATTAGGGTTTGGGTTTTGATTGGACCTTGCTCTTCTAAATGTTGCAATTGATTTCTATATGGCTATGCATGTCCTGCCCAAGTCTATATGATCTTACACTTGCCGGCTGCCCAGCCTCATCTTCACATGCAAGCAATGCTCCGTCGTTTCCAATCTCCTCTCAACTCCTCAGAAGGGCCATCTTTCTGCCATTTGAACATTGGCACAGGTTGTTCAAACTCTCTACACCTTCCTTCTTCCTGCCCTTCACCAGCTCACTAATCCTTCTCAAGGCTTCAAGATCAGCTTATGTATTACATTGACTTAGGGTTGGGAAGAGGGATGGTCACAGCAACAGATGACATAACAAAGATGGCTGGCAGTGCCCAAGGATTTTTGAGCCTATGCACCTTCATTTCCAAAGCTGCCTTCTTGAATATATCCTGACCAGCTTCATGGAGTTTATAGGACCCACTCATCCCCTTGTCTTTTACAGGTTACCCAAAAAGAGATGCTCCAGAGGAAATGACACAAAGCCATAGAATTTTAATTGTAGTTTGCAATTACAAATGTGAGTAAGCCAAAGTCTGTAAAACTGAGAAATTACTATGAATTTTGCAACAATGACAGGAATGGTTGTGCATAGGTCCACACAAACACATGAGTTATATAAATACAGGAAGCAACTTTTCTCACCTATCCCCAATCACTACAACCAAAGCCAATATATCCCTGTTGGCTAACACCCTCTAAAATAGGAGGGGGAGAGGTCAAATGAGAAGAGGTAAGATTTATGTAGCATATTTTGTATCTCTATAATTAATATTTCTTTCTGAGTACTAACGAAATTGGAGTTTAAGTGGGCCTTGCTGTTCTAAATGTTGCAATTGATTTGGATATTGCTTTTGATTTGCTTTTTAGGCTATTATCTATTTGACAACCAGGAAGAGTGATCTTCTTTGGACTGACCTGCCAGATTTGATTCCCAAGGAATGATGAACATCCATTAGAGGGTCCATATATATTAATGAGGAAGAGGGTGTTGAACTGCACACTCTGTAATTATATTCACAATTGCTTCCACATTTAAAACAAGTTTTGATATTATTTGCATGCATCATTGAAAACCAATTATTTATACATGTTGCAATTTTGACTCATAAAAATGAACATTTGTTTTATACTTTTTGAGTAGGGAAAAATGCAATGAATAGAATATAATCGGTTCCCTAAAATTATCAGTTACCAAAAATATTCCTTTTTGATCCAAGAAGGTCTGTGAAATATGAATGTTTGCATTATTTAGTTTGTTTGCTTGCTTGTAGTTATTCTTGCTAAAATTTACAAGTCCAATTATTTGACTATGACATAGGAATTAGGTCCAAATAATTAGAGAAGCATTTGCCCATTGGTAATTAAAGTTTCTGGGTGAAAAGAATTTAAAAGATTATGTAAGAGATAATAAATAATATTATCTTCTAGTGAGTAACTATTCTCTTAGTTCTTTGGAAAGGGAATATTAACTCTTCCAGTCTGTATTTTTGTTCATTTTATTCTAATGTGACTTGGAAGGAAGGGTTAGTTGTAGTTAATAGATACCAGCTACATGCCAGACACCGCCATGAAAACTCAGAACACAAAGACAAATAAGAAAAACCTCCTTTCTCAAGAAACTTACATTTCAGCGGGCTGCAGTGTCTAGAAGTTTAAAATATCACATATAGGTAGTTATCTTCTATCCAATATGCTCTCTACCAACACCGAGGAAAACCAAGCCCTTGCATTAAGTGTAAGAACGATCATGAATATGTCAGGGGTTACAAAAATGTCTGCAGGCTCACAAAACTTTGGAACTTACAGGGAAAAATTAAATTTACTGATGGGAACACATAGACGAAGCCAAGCTTGCTCATTTCTTCAGCAGCCCCTTCACATATCGGAGACAGGGTAGTAGGGAGGTTTGGAGAAGTTGCGTGCACTAATCCTGCAGTTAGGCTAGAAGGAGTCTTTGCTGTCTTTTAGGTTATAACTCTAAGCAACTTATGTAGCAACCCCTTGCCTCCGTTTATACTGCTGCAAAATGGAAGTAACAATTGTGCTCACCCCATAGGACTGTTATAAAGATTAATTGATAACAGGGTCAAAAGGGGCTTAATCAACACAAGCTACTACTATAATGATTGCATTCACTTCTCTCTCAACCAAACTTCTTCAATATCATTGGAATTCAGCTCTAAATCCATCTCCATTAGGTCCCTTTAAGATGAACTCTAGACATTTCTTGAGGCTGGTTTGACAAGGAGAGGGAGTAGGGGATACATTCTTTCTCACTCTCTGCCAACAGATTTGAAATGACTTCATTTGTGGCTCTTTTTTTTTTTCCATACTGCAAGCTTTAGGGGCTTTAAAGAAATCCACCTAAAATTGCTGATTCCCCTGGGAGCAGCCTCTTCCAATTTTAAGGAGAACAGAGGTGGTAAGTGTAAGGCTCTGTGTTGAGGAGAAGCGAGGGCTTTGCAGCTGTCTTTGTAAACACTGTATTTGGAAGAAAAAAAATCCTGGCTCAATGCCACCTTTTCCCCCCATGCCCTGAGAACTGTTGCAGGTCCTTCCCCAAAGCCACATATGTGAAAGGCAGAACTGGCAGGAACAATCCTCAATGCACAAGTGCCTGGGAAGCCAGGCAGATGACAAGCTCAGGGGAGCTGGGAGAAGAGCGGCCAATCCATCCTTCTATTGGCAGAAACTTCAAGGAAGCAGAGGTTTGTACAGGTCAGAGTATTTTTTCCACTATGTCTTAGATTGGTGAGGTGAGGAGATGCAGCACAGTGAAGTGAACACAGAATCAGATGGCCCTTCTCTTCCATCACTGATGTTCTGAATCGCATTGCTGTGGTAGGTAATATTGCTATCTGCAGGAGAAGAAATTAAATAGAGAAGGTGATGTTTTGTCTGATTAGACCAGTGAGAGGCACAAACATGAAGGTGTCATTTTAAACTTTCTAGTAACCCATATCTAAAAAGAGGAGAAAGAAAGATAAATTTGTTTTAATAAAGTATTTTATTTAACCCAACATATCCAGGACACCATCATTTCATCAAGTAACCAATTAAAAAATTACTAATAAGAGCTTTTACCTTCCTTTTTCTAAGGCTTCAAAATCTGGTGTGGATTTTATACCTACAGCACATTGCAGTTTGGACCAGGCACATTTCAGGGCTCAACAGCTTCATGTTCCTAGTGGGTATCATTGTGGACAGAAAAGGACTAAACTCTTCTTTAAAAATTAAGATAAAGCGGAAACTTCCGGCTCATTAGACCATTATAGTGTTCTCCATTTGAATGCATTAGAACGAGCTGAGATTTGTTGTATAAATTATAGGTTTTTCAGCCCCAAGCTATGAACTGTCACTTCCTCTCTCTTCTGCCAGCAGAAGGCAGCGGCCACTCAAATCCCAAACCCCTGGTCCTCAGCCTCACCTAAGAAGTATCTTTTTGGTCAATTTCTTTCCATTTTTTAGAGTTTCCAAGAAGTTCAGTGTTACAGCTTTCTGGGGTATTCACACCTACTTTTAAGAGTTTCCAGGTCTTTCTGACAAAAGGCCATGCAGGTAAGGGTCAAGAGCTGGAGAAGTGGCAGATATACTTTGTAAACAATGCAGCAAATGTAGACTGGGTTGCTTAAGCAAGTCTTTGCCAAGGGACAGGAATGGGCAGATGAGGCCTTCACGTCCTCCCCCACCCCCCCAGGCTTTACTTTCCTTCCCTTTCAAATGATCCCACCTCCTCCTCAGGAATCCGTAATCCATAATGAATACCTTTCTCCTGATCACTCTCTCGGTCTCAGAATGTTCCCTCTGAGGCCATCTGCTCCGGCCTCTGGCTTTCTCTACAGCTCACAGAGAGGTTCCTCATTTTCCGGTACCTCCAGAGATTCTGCTGATCTCAGCCCAAAGGTCTCCAGTTTAGGGAAATCTTTTATTGACCCACAACCAGAACAGGTGTAAGTGAGATAAGTATGCATTCTTCTTAGCACGCAGCGGTTTTCTCTTAATTGTGGCACCTCTCACATTTTATAATTATGGTCAACCTGGGTGATTGTCTAATTGTACAATAATCTATTTCCCCATATGCTTCATGTAAACAGAAAATGGATCTATTTTTCCCATGTTTAATAGAGATAATATGAAATGTTAGTCCCTCTTTCCCAACCTATCAAGTCCTATTGTGAGTTTGTTTATTTATTTATTCAAGATAGGGTCTTGCTCTGTCACCCAGGCTAGAGTGCAATGGCACCATCATGGCTTCCTGCAGACTCAACCTCCTTGGCTCAAGTGATTCTCCTGCCTCAACCTCCCAAGTAGCTGAGACTACAGGTGTGTGCCACCATGCCTGGTCACTTTTTTAAAATTTTTGTAGACATGGGGCCTTGCTATGTTGCTCACGCCGGTCTCAAATTCCTGGGCTCAAGTGATCCTGCCACCTCGGCCACCCAAAGTGCCAGGATTACAGGCATGAGCTACCTGACTGGGCCCTTAATGTGAGTTTAATACTATCCTAAACTCAGAGAAACTCAGTCCCCACTCCCAACTAAATATTCATTCAACTGTTTTTCTTCTCCTTGTTTCATTTTTGTATTTAAACATACACAGTTCTCCTCTGGTTCCTATTCACAACTCTTCCTGATGGTGCATCACTGGGTGTGCATAGCCTCCTTTGCACTGTATTCCTTTCCCGTCCTCCAGAACCAAGGTCTTCCCCTCCTCCACCATACCCTGCTGAACATCTGCCTCCCAGCTCCCAGCTCCTCTAATATTTCAGAGACCCCTAGAATTTGTCCTCTGTCCTATGGATAGACCAAGAACTCTCTGTGGTTCCATTGCTATATTCTTGAAGGGAGGAAGACATACCCTGAAATCTCTACCTTTTATTGTGAACAACAACTGCAAAATCGCATCAAAATGCTTAAGAGAAATTATTGGCAAATTAAAAAGACAGACCAGGAGCAGCTTGATGTCAAGGCAACTACAAGTTCCTGTATTTCATAAGTCAACCTGGGCTTCATTTTTTAATATTTCTGCCTGTAGCTATGACTTGTTTCAAAATCCTACCAAATACATCAAGAATTTAGAAAGTCTCATGCAGGCTTTCTATTTTCCACAAATAACAGTAAACTAAGTCCTCCAGAGACATTTTGGTCATAGAATATAATTGCAAGACAGTGATTTAGCCTACTGCCAGCAAAGAGCTCTTATCCGGAAAGAGCTAGTGCCAGAGACAGTGGCTTTGGATGATGGTCCTTCTGGTTTCAATGAGCATCATGAGTCACTGAAAATAAATGTCTGGGCAGCTTAAGGGGTCTCTGATTGCATGTAGATCCATGCCTGTGAATGTCAGTACTAGAAAGGATGAAATGTGTGTGAGCTACATAACAAAAGGAGGTTGGGCTGGATGACTAGGATGTGCTCTTGGAGAGAAGAGCTGAAGATTTTTCTCTGTGGTTTGCAGACTAAACAACAACAAAATGAAACTCAGAGTGACCTGCACAGACCTATTGACAACAGCCAGTAGCTCACAGAGCATTTTCACATCAATCTTCTGAGATAGACAGGGTAAGAACATTATAGCCATTGCACAGATGGAGAAACTGAGTCTAAGACCTATTGAGGGACTAACAGTAGCAAACAAATATGTATTCAAAACTTGAATACATATTTTCCTACTTCATTCACTGCTCAATATTATCTTATCTTTCAGTTTTATTTTTACATTAAAGCCAAAATTTATTAACCTAGAATGACTGTATGTAGAGGACTGCTTACATAAACAAAAGGTGCTGTCTTTTAATTGCATTGTGCAAGTGACTTGAAAATTACCTTAACCTACTAATATGATTTAAAAAGTTTGCTGAAGGGTATGGTAATCATGTGCATTTCTACAGATTATGACACTGTTTTTACATGCGTACAATGACATAGAACAGGAAAACATAATTACTTGTAACCAGATTTAGAAAGTTTTTTTTGTTGTTGTCTTGATATTTTTTCAGCAAGTTGTCCTAGAAAGCAGGCAAAAGAGGAGAAAGAGAATGTGTACAAAGAAAATGCCCTTTTTCATGCAAAAAAAAGAAAAAAGGGGCAGCATTATAAAGAAGAACCATGTACACACACACACACACACACAAATACACACACATATATCCATTCTTCTTTTCCTCTAGGTCTTAATAAAAACTCAAAAGCAACTTCTGCAAATAGTAGACCGTTCCAGGGGGAAAAGCCAGTGCCCAGAGCACTCCCAACCCAATCAACCAGACCCTAAACCTAGAGCACAATTGAGCCATTTTCTTTTTATTACAATAATTCAAAAATTTGGAAGAGAAAAACCCATCTGTAATCTTACCAGCCCAGCATGACTATTTCCAGTTTGGCAAATTTCCTTTTGGTTTTTCTTAATATGTATATTTTTTCTAAAGTCCCTAACATGTAGTCATTTTTTTTCGAATTGCATCAAATATTTAAGAAGAAAATAAATTTAAATGCCATCACACTCTTGAATTTGTGGTGGCCCTGTTATGCAATTTATTTTGGAAGTTATATATTTACTTTGGAAGTTATTTCAGAACATTTTTTTTTTGAGACAGTCTCACTCTGTCGCCCAGGCTGGAGTGCAGTTGGCCCCATCTCGGCTCACTGCAACCTCCGCCTTCTGGGTTCAGGCGATTCTCATGCCTCAGCCTCCTGAGTAGCTGGGATTACAGGCATGCACCACCACACCCAGCTAGCTTTTTGTATTTTTGGTACAGACAGGATTTCACCATGTTGGCCAGGCTAGTCTCAAACTCCTGGCCTCAAGTGCCCACCTCTGCCTCCCAAAGTGCTAGGATTACAGGTGTGAGCCACCATGTCCAGCCTATTTTAGAATTTTATATCTTAGGCAAAAGTTTCTGCTTCACGAGTTGTACTCAAGTTAAAGAGAACCTATCAATATTGTCGTCAGGTCGCACATGGAGCTCAGCATTTGGTCAAAATGCAAATTTATGTGACAACATATATTTCATAATAATTTTCTTCTCTCACTTTTAAATCACTTTAATACATAACGTACATCATTTGTATTAACAAATTGAAATTTATTATCATTTCTTCAGAGTAAAGTGTCATCCAGGTAACATTAATAGATGCTGTGTGTACATGATTGACAGTTTGTACCACTGCATAATACTGTTTGGTGTTTAAATAACGCCAGGGTTCAAGTGATTAAATTCCACTAAAAACTTGGTCATTTTAAACAAAGTGACTTAATTTACAGCATCTGGTTTAATTTACAGCAACAGGTTTGCATAATCATTCAGCCCTTCTCATGTAGCATTCTTGAGAGCAAGATTAGGAGACTAATAATTGCATCCCCAGGTATGACATTTCAGAGTTGAATTTGATACTTTGATCTCACAAGTGGGTTCTCAAAAAACATGTCAAGTGTTTTTCGTTTCTTTGTTTTTTGTTTTTGTTTTACCATCTCAAAATATTTACAGTCTAGTGGAGTTTCCCATCAGAGTAACTGTCATGGACAAGAAGAAAAAAGATATTTGAATTCATCCTTGAAAAAGGAAGAAAGTATAACAGTTCTACTTGAAAAATGCAACCAAAATCCAATTTAGCTCTTGCTGGCAAACTAAATTCTCTGTTATCAATGTGCAGGTCACATCTGAGATTTTCTTGAAAAATCAAGAGAGAATTACTTTTCTAATGACCCTGAGCATAATTCTTCCCAATAAGTAGCAAAAGAAGCAGATGGACAACTTATATAGTCTAAACATGTTTGGAAGGTAGACTAATTTTTACAATTGAAAACTTTAAAAAGAAAGAAGCAATAGATGGCTTTAGTCCTCTCACTTAAAAAAGAAAGTATTGGAAAGTTTTAATGAATTGTGATGATCCTTGCTTTTCTAAGAAATCGGCATACATTATCTCTCTGCTGCTGCTTTAATCTTTTATAATTATCTTTGATATCTGTCATGCCCCTTTGACCTTCCTAAATTTTGAACCTGTTGTTTCGTATGTCAAGTTTCAAATTTCCTTTCAGTCACTTATTCAGGCATCATTAATCCATAGCACTTTAGAAGATACAAATGTGATGTAAAGTAAGACACAGACCCTGGCCTCAAGAAACTTAGAATCAACAATTAAATGAAATGTATATGCCAGGAATGACATATTGCTGAAGAGGCAAATTCTCCCAGGATAAGTTCCTGGCTATGTGTAAATTGAAAGGTACATAATTTAGAAATTATGTACATTTAGAAATAAAATAGGGGAAGAAAAGAGGACTAGGTTATAGAGAGTGGAGAACTGAAAAAAATTACCTGACCTGACAAATACATAGTGTACTATTTATTTATCATTTTGGAAGACTTATTGACATAGAAATTATGAATTATCTTATTAAAAAATGAATTAATAATGATTAAATCCTGTTTCTGATTGGCCTGAGATTAAATTCATTAGGTAATTTTTGTTGTTGTTTTCTTGGTTTTTGTTTTTTGAGACAAGGTCTTGCTCTATCCCCCAGGCTGAAATGCAGTGGTGTGATCCCCACTCACTGCAGCCTCTACCTCCCAGGCTCAAGTGATTCTCTTGCCTCAGCCTCCTGAGTACTCGGGTCTATAAACCTGTGCCACCAAGCCTGGCTAATTTTTGTACTTTCTATAGAGGCAGGGCCTTGTCATGTTGCCCAAGCTGGTCTCGAACTTCTGAGCTCAAGCCATCCTCCTCTCATGGCCTCCCAAAGTGCTGGGATTATACGCATGAGCCACCTCGCCCAGGTTTCATTAGGTTTTGCAGGTTTGTTAGCTCTACTAGGGATTTCCAAAGGCTGGAGAATTTAAGGAAGATGAAGGGAGTGGTGGTAGGTGGGAGTAAAATTTATCATTTATGATCCATGTGTGAAATATTTAAATTTGGAAATGATATCTTTTACCTTTAGCGAGAGTCTAATTGAACTGCCAGTGACCGTCTCCGTCAAAATACTTTTGTGCAGGTAAATGACAAACAAACAGTTGGTCTGTGCTTACCATGAACCTAATGCAGGAGACCCAAAGAAGTCAGGCTTATAAAGAAATTAAGAGCATCCCGGGGCACAGAAGGACTCTTGAAGCTTTTCTTTGACTTTTGGAATTTTTATCTGTTTGTTTGTTTTTAGTTTAGTTTTTTTTTGTTTGTTTTTTTTGTTTGTTTGTTTGCTTTTAATGAAAATAGGCATTTGGAAGAAAAAACTTATGGGTAAGCATTGTAAACAGATTTTTCTATTCTTGGTTTCATGCTGTGAAGTGGTAATATGAGTGTCAGGACAGCCAGGGAAATGTGAGTGGTTCCTTGAAGTTCTGATGACTATGTAGATTTTGTTTTCAAAATAACTTTTGAAATTATTTTGCAAAGCTGGAGCAGAGGACTTTGGTGGTGCTTTCCCTAAAGTTCCATGGGGGTAGAGTCTAACTTCCATGGTACATTTCACCACAAAGCTCCTTAATCAGTCCTTTCACAAGCTGGTCACGTGCCAGCTTAAAAATGGGAAAGTTGCAACCAGGCACAGTGGCTCACGTCTGTAATCCCGGAACTTTGGGAGGCTGAGGCAAGTGGATCACCTGAGGTCAGGAGTTCAAGACCAGCCTGACCAACATGGAGAAACCCTGTCTCTACTAAAAATATAAAATTAACCAGGTATGGTGGCGCATGCCTATAATCCCAGCTAATCGGGAGGCTGAGGCAGGAGAATCTCTTGAACCTGGGAGTTGGAGCTTGCGGTGAGCCAAGATCACGCCATTGCAATCCAGCCAGGGCAACAAGAGCGAAACTCCATCTCAAAAATAAAAAAGGAAAGAAATGGAAAAGTTGGTCTTGGGAAGCCTCGTCAAAGGTCTGGGTGTTGTCTTCACCCACCTCTAATGCACTCTCTTTTCTCTCTCTGCTCTCTTTCCTGTCTGTTGCTGCTGCTGTCATATTTCAGTGCAGGGAGCTCTCCTTGTCAGTAAATTCAATATACTCATAGTTGTAAACTGACAGCATTGATAAAGTTGGAAACATTCATTTTCTGTAACACGAAACCTTAAATTTCATCTGTGCTCAGATCGGATTGTATCATGTCACAAACATGCTGTAAAAAAAGTTAGAAGGGAAATTGGGAAAGGAAACTTACTTTTTTCTATGAACCTTGTTTTTCCATTTGAAAACTTTTACTATTAACAAGTATTACCTATTATTTAAACTCGATATGACAAACAAACAAATAAATAGATGTCACCTGTGAGCTGTTTTTCAGCAGTGTTAGTTGAGATATCTCTATAAAAGGGCTTCTGAGGCCCAGTGTTGTTCTCATGCAGATTGAGAGCAGTTCAGGGGAAAGATAGAAAAGCTGAAAGAATCAAGAGAAGTAAGATTTTGTTTACATAATTTAAATTTATTCTTAACTAACAAAGACCAAAACAAGTACAGTGCTGAGATTTGCTGGAACAATTGCAGAGGCAGAATAGTGCAGCATTTGGACGTCTCTCAGTCTGCTGTCAACAAACTAGACCACAAAGCTAATGACAATTACAGTTAACAGGTGGCAGAGATACAGTTCTCATCAGTTCAGTCTATTTGTTTAGCATTTGGTGGACTATAACTTTTCAGAGTTTGCCACTCACGAACCCCAAGGCTAAGATTAAAGACAGCTTCAACATATTCAGCCTTTCCTCTATGGAAGAGAAGCCATCACTGGTGGCTTCAACAGGACCAGTTGAAGAGAAAAATGGGGCTGAGTCTGTCCCAGAAACATAAATGGAGCTACCCAAGGACCAGGGAGAGGAGGCTTGGAAATCAGTTTTAACACAGCCCCAGGGTGAAACTAGTAAGTAAGAGAGTATGCTGTGAGACAGTGTCTAATGCATTGTATGCGCAGGAATGAGTGCGTGAATTTCTTTTTATTGTTGTTGTTGTTTTCATTTCTTGAGACAAGGTCTCGCTGTGTTGCCGACGCTGAATGCAGTGGCATGATCACAGCTCACTGCAGCGTCAAGCACCTGGGCTCAAGTGGTCCTCCCACCTTAACCTCCCAAGTAACTGGAACCACAGACGTGCACCACCATGTCTGGCTAATTTTTGTATTTTTTGTAGAGGCAGAATTTTGCCATTTTGCCCAGGCTTATCTCGAACTCCTAGGCCCAAGCAATTCTCCCACCTCAGCCTCCCAAAGTGGTGAGATTACAGGCATGAGCCACCACCCTGAGCCAAGGTGCATGAATTTTCAGTGAGTTCTTCATGCCCAGCCTCATGACTTCCCTGAGTTCCTTTTCCAAAAACTCTGAGCTAAGAAAGCAATATTTGAGTCCTATTTTCTTAAGTCTTATTTTCTTTAACTTTTGGCTCCTGTCTGACACTTGTCACTGTTGATTGTATTTTTAAAACTCTCCTCCCATCACTGAGACTGCTTAGAGGGCAAGATTATGTCCAATAATAGTAATAATGTTAATAATTACTACTAATTATGAAACCTCTTCCATGCACCTGGCACATTGCATCGACTTCTTCCTTGATCCTTACAACTATCCTTTAATTATCTCATAGGTACCATCACCCCCAGGAAAATACAGTTTCGAGAGGGATGTAGTTTACGTTTCTGGCATCACATTTGTATTATGTACATTACTTCCTAACAATGTGACATTACAGTAAGTGACCCAAGAGTTAGTACCATGCGGGAGATGGTGCACCAGTTATAAGGAAGTAAGGCGTGTTAGAAAGAGCGTGAGTTTCAGAAACAGGCAGATCACTAATGTTGAGACCTGAAAGATGCTGAGTAATGGGCAGTTACTACCCACACCAGCATTCTCTACAGCAGCACCACTGTTTCATCATCATCAGACTCAAACTTTCTTCTCCAGGAACTCTTTGCTCATTCCAGTATGCTACACTTCCTTGTAACTGACACGGTGTCAATAGCCTGCTAGATACCCTTTAAAATGTTCCTAAAATACTTGTTGGTGGATTAACTGGTTGTAATTTGTCTTTCCAAATACAGTAACACTGAGAGAAGGACAGATCAGCAAAGTAACAAACTGATATTCAAGTGTATTAATTAAGTTGTAAGCAGTTTTGCTATAGGCTGTTTTCCCAAAGTTTTTACACCCTAGGACCTGCAGGGATGTGGGAGAAGGAGAGAGCCCCCTGCCAGGTCTCTGCAGGTCCTGGAGTATAAAAACAACCAACCACCATCTCCAGCTACAAATCCAGGTAACAAGGTGTCACTAGACAGCTTAACCCAAAGAAATCAGAACAATCTTTTAGAAGCAAGAAAACCTCAAGGCAATAAATACAATCCCAGCTAAATGCTTTGTCAGACTGAAAGGAACATGACCTTGTGTGTTTTAATCTTTTGACTTGACTTTGTTAACGGAAGGCATGAAATAAAATTGTGTTTACCTGAATTTTACTACAGCAGAGTTAATGGAAATCAGCTAAAATCGGAAGTTAGTATAAATGTCTTAAAAACTTTATCTTCTAAATCCAATTGTAACATCATAAGTCAAACGAAAATGAAAAAAATAAGTGTTTCCAAATACTAAAAGAGATTTCTATCTTCTCATCATTTTAAGAGCAACCACTATAAAATATGTTCTAAAACAAACACAGAGCACTAAAAATTTCACTGTTTAAGCTAAAAGTCAAACATCTGTCTCACTGTCTTCTAGTTTCACCTTGGTTTCTGAGGGTCTCAACTAAAAACTGCAGAAATTTGGACTTTCCTCCCTCACATTCATTCTAAAGATTTAGTTCTGAGATTTTAAAGCCATTTTTATTAGTTAGTCATGCATGTCTTTCTTTTCAGCCTAAACAGACATGGAAAGAAGGACCGTCTATGGAGCAGAATCAGTCTCCTGACTCCGAAGGATATGAGAGAGAGTGTGGAATGGTAGGGAAAGGCTGGATAGACCCGGGTTGGAACCCTGCCTCTGTATCTTACTTTCCAAGTGTCCTTGACCTTGGTATGTTACATAAATTTAGCAAGTGCAAGTTTCCTGTTTATGAAAAATTATGCCAATAATATTTAGTCCATAGGGTTGTTGCGAAGACTCAAAAAGATTGTTTATTAAGTTCTTGTCTGACATCTAATACAGGTTCAGGGCCTGGTACAGTGTATGTTTTGGCAGTTGAGGCAGGAGGATCCCTTGAGGCCAAGAGTTCAAGACCAGCCTGGGCAATATAGCGATACCCTGTCTCTACAAAAAATTAAAAGATTAGCTGACCATGGTGGTATGTGCCTATAGTCCTAGCTACTCGAGAGGCTGAGGTAGGAGGATCATTCGAGCCCAGGAGTTCAAGGTTACAGCGAGCTATGATTACATCACTGCACTCCAGCCTGAGCAACACAGAAAGACCCTGTCTCCCAAATGATAATAATAATAATAATGGCTTAATAATGGAAGCCAAGGTACTGTTATTGCCCTACTTCAAACGGATGGAGAAAATTAATGAAGACTACCACTCACTGAGCATCGACTATATACCTTGTATGTACCTGCATCTAATTCTTAAAATCATGCTGACAGAACAGTATCATTATTCCCATTCTACAGACAAGCCACACAATCACCTTGCAGTGGAGTTAAGGTTCAATTCAGTTTTGTTTCCCTTGAAAGCCTAGGTCCTTCCTACTATCCTACACTGCCTCCTCACCCAAAAACCCGATTCAACTAGTCATATGAATGATGGCAATTTTCAATATGGAATTTCTCTTGAAGAAGCTTGTTCTGACTGCCGGCCTCCCAAAAGACAATTTTTGCAATGTTATCATAATTGATCGTGAACTGGGGACACTATCTCAGCATCTCAGTAATGACATTCACAAACCTTAGTCTTGTCTGGATTATTCCACACACCTGGTTTTGAGTGGCACACAGGTGTGAAACCCTCTGATTCAGAAACTAATATCACCTAACGGTTCTAGCAAAAAGTTTGATCTCTACGTCAGTATTTGCCAGTGTAGAACCAGCACACTACCTCCAGTGGAGTTGTTTGCTATTCCTTTCTGGTGCTCTCCTTTCTCTTAGTTTAGTTTCTGGTGTGAGCTCTTGGCAGCATGAGTATTACATGAGTAATGAAGAACGCATCGTAGTCACACATCAGCCAAACTACCCAGTCCTAGCTCCCATATGTAGCCTGACATTTTGCCTTTGTACTGTACTCTGGGAAATTCAAAAGTGGCTGGTAAAAGACTCAGCAGAATGTAACAAACCTGCACATTGTGCACATGTACCCTAGAACTTAAAGTATAATAAAAAAAATAAAAATAAAAATAAAAAGACTCAACAGAGGCAATTATGTATATGTTAGTCCAACTGCCATCTCCAGGATGAACATTTCTGAAATTGTCTTGGTATATGATGTTAGAATGGTCAACAAATCACTTAACCTTTATGAGTCAAGTCGTCTCCTGTGTTAAATGAAGGACTTGGATTATGTTGGGTTCTTTCCAGCTCTAATATATTTTAGTTACATTTTTCTACATGATCACACAACCCTCTGGTCTCCTCAAAAGTAGAAGATAATATTTAAATACATGATAATAAATTATACCTATTATATTAGTCAGGGTTCTCTAGAGGGACAGTACTAACAGGAGATACATACATGTGTGTGTATGTGTATATATATGTATATATAAATACATATAAAGGGGAGTTTATTAGGTGTTAACTCACAAGATCACAGGGTCCCACAATAGGCCAGCTGCAAGCTGAGGAACAAGGAGAACCAGTCTGAGTCCCAAAATTGAAGAACTTGGTGTCCGATATTTGAGGATAGGAAACATCCAGCATGGGAGAAAGATGTAGGCTGGGAGGCTAGCCCATGAAAAGACTAGCCGTCTAGTCTTTTCATGTTTTTCTGCTTGCTTTATATTCTGGCTATGCTGACAGCTGATTAGAAGGAGCTCACCCAGATGAAGGGTGGGTCTGCCTTTCCTAGGCCACTGACTCAAATATAAACAACCTCACAGACACACCCAGGATCAACACTTTGCATCCTTCAATCCAATCAATTGACACACAGTATTAGCCATCACATTTATATTCAGGAAATATTTATATTGATTATTTTAAAATCCTGTGTGAATTTTATGAGGTTGAATAGATTACAGGCACTTAGAGTAAAAATAATCTAACCCTAAACAAAAACGTGTATGATGCATGTGTGTACCACTCAGTGATTATAAATATTGGTGATAATGAATCACTAAATAGTGACCTCTCATCATGAGTGCCACTTTATTTCATAAAATAATAAATGCATAACAACACAAAAAGATATGACAACTAACATATTTTAAAAATACTTAAGTGTACCATGAGGGAAAAAATGATTTTTTAAATTTCATTTTCCTATAACTTATATGATTTCAAGGTTGATTTAAAAAACACCCTTAATAAAACAAATCTTATTTTAAATTCATTCAGAAATGTTTGGCTTTTCTAACTAAAATTGATTGTCTTAAACTTTCCTACTAATCATTTCTCAAGAAAAGACTTATGTGAAACATTCATTAAAATAGATTTGCAGTCGCATTTTGTGAGGCAAGGGATTGAAGTAAGCATACTTAATCTACTATTTTGATGGAATCCAAAGGATTTTGTTAACAGCTGCAGTACTTTGAACCCAAGTATTTAAGCTTTGAATCAAGCTTTAAGCACTAGGGGAAATGTAAGTCAAATTTTGATTCAAGTCAACCTTAGATCTTTAGCTAAAAAAGTACTTATGTTCTTAAAAATATATATCAGATCTGATTCTTGAACATATTTTTGTGTGCACACAAACACATGTACTGTCTTCTGCGAATTCTGTCAAACCAACTGATCACTCATTTTGATACATTAAAAAAAACATTGTTTCTCTCTTTATTTAATGAATACTTTTTATTCAATATTTACTTGTGCCAAATGCAAACCCCAGAACAGCTCAAAGTAAAAGCACCAGAAGACATAAACAACAACCAAGCTATCAAGGAATCAGAGAAATTTTAAGGGAGAAAGATGCCCCATTGGGCTACTGAAATGAAGTAATCACAGAGCCAAAACACTGACCTCTTCCCTGATGTCACAGAGAAAACACATCAACCAATTGCAGACTAGGTCCTCCTAGTTTAGGATTGAGTCTTATTTGTTTGTATCTCTCCAGCACCCAAAATACTGACCAATACATAGCAGGTGCCCCCCAAAATGTCCCTTCTTTGGTGATCATAAAGGTGACATTGAAATATACCTGAGACATATGTGAAGTTATTGCTTACTAGCCCCATTATTAATAGGACTCAGGGTATTTGGGACTATTTCTGATTCACAAATTATCAGGTCTGTCTGATGGAGATTGCTGGCACCAAGGGGGGTTTATCAAGGATTTTGCCCTGTATTCCATTTCTCCTCTATCAACATACACAAATACACACACACACACACACACACACACACACACTTCTTTAATATGGACAATGGATGTTTTCTTAACCTACTGATATGGATTCCATAAAAGCAACCTCAAAGCTCCCCACTCCCACTTCCACTACCACTTTGCCATTCTCCATGCCTTCATCATTCTTAAGGGCAGGATTTTATTAAATAACTGGTAGTGCCTGAAAACTGAATGTCCAGTGAGCAAATGGCACCAGGATTTGCTGTGATAACCAACAGGTCAAACTCGACTAGTCAAGAGAATCACAGGTGTCCTATTACAAAGAATAACTCATTTTTAATGATCAAATGAAAATGCAAATTTAGGGAAAACAAATCAGGTTATTTGGAGGACAGAATGCTCTCGGAGGATGTTAATGTCATTGTGGCTTCCTGAGGAAAGAGCCTCTATTTTGCTTGCAAGCAAGATGTCAATTCTAATTATTCAAACTGACATCCCACAGGAACTTTTATGAAAATTTAGGTAGATCCGGAAGAATGGGTAGGAATCAGGCTTTTCATTTTGGAATATGGGAGAGGTCAGCAACTTGCAGACTGTTCTGATAAAGAGAATTCTTGGGAGACTGAATCCAGGCCTCCTGATAACAGAACCTTGTTGAGTAACCTTGAGCAAATGTACTTCCTCTGCCACCTTGTCTTCTATTAAATTAACTAAATAAACCATTTCCTTAGTAAAGGCCTTATATGCAGCAGCCAGTAAAATGTGAAATATAAAGATGAAAAGTTATTTTCAAGACTACCAAGCGAGATGGTCTTTGGAAAACTGATACATCTTTTATTACAATGATTATTATTAGTATGAATTTTATTAATGGCTAAATCTCCTATTTCATATATAAATTATCTATTGCCACAATAATGCTCCATAACAAACAACTACAAAACCCCCATTGCATGTAAAAAGAAGATTTATTTAATTCATGATTAGCAGGTTGGGCAATTTGGACTGGGCTCAGCTGAGTGATTCTTCTGATCTTTTCTAGAGTGGCTGACTATCTTCACCAGGTTTGGATAATCTTGGCTGTGAGATGAGGGCCATTTCTCTCTGCACCATGTGATTCTTATCCTCCAACAGCTAGCCTGGGCATGTTTTCACAGTGATGGCAAAAGACTAGAGTAAGAGCAAGCCTAATTTCACAAGTGCTTTTCAAGCCTCTAGTCACATCTCATTTGCTAATCTCTCATTGGCCAAATCAAGTCACAAAACTGAGTGCAGGGTCAGAGTGGGAATGTACTACAAGTTTTGTGGCATACGATGTACATACGGAGTAGTAAATAATTAAGGCCAATAGAGCAATCAATCTACCACGTGGGGTATGCTATTTTTGTTTATCTGAGAATATTCATTTATTATTTTATTTTTATATAATTAAGACAATTTTTATGTTATCAGAACTCTTTTTAATCTTTTTTGTATTGATTATTATTATTATTATTATTATTATTTTAAAGACTTGCTCTGTCACCCAGACTGGAGTGCAGTAGTGTGATCATAGCTCCTCCTGAGTGACTAGGACTACAAACACATGCCACCACACATGGCTGTTTTTGTTTTGGTAGAGATGGGGTCTTGCTATGTTGCCCAGGCTGGTCTTGAACTCTTGGCCTCAAGCGATCCTCCTACCTTGGCCTCCCAAAACACTGGGAATACAAGTGTGAGCCACGACACCTGACCTATCAGAACTCTTGAAAGTAGTGTCTCTCAGATTTTTTTTTATGGCAATCCACAGTAAATGTCAACCTAAATAATAAAGAGGGGCTCTCTAAAAGAAAGCAGTATTTCTTTGTGAATAGAGTATTACAATGGGACTATGTGAACCAAAGCGTATTCAGGGAGGTAAAGGAAGACAAAGATTATTAAAGGAAAAAATGAGGAGGATTATCACATAATTGTTTTGAAGTGATTATCCTTGGCTCCAAAGGTCAACAACAAGTGTGGTGCCAGTCCAAGGCTGGGCAGGCAGCTGATGAGTAGATAACCTTGCAGAAGTGTTTTTTGTGTAAGGTTGCAATGACCTTTTCGCAAGGTTGCAGTTTTTGCAGTCTTTTGTGACAGTTTTTGTTACTAGTCACGAGAACCCTCTCTTGATTGCCTTCCCTGGCTCTATTTGTCAGGGCTGTTTTGCTTTGTTTTAACATTAGCAACTCTGTTTTGATTCTAATAACTTTCACATGAGAAATACATTGTATACCCAATGTGACTCATTTCATACGAAAGTTTCACAAAACATTATTTCTGCTAACTATGAATATTTCTTTTTATTATATGTTAATTTACTATATAATTTTTCAAAGTGTTGGTTATTCACTAAATTAATTTTGGGATTCACTGAGTCAAAACTAACAGTTTGAAAACTACTAATTAATAGTATCAGAGGTGTGTGAACCAGATCAACTCTATCTTGAATAAGAGCTGGGTAAAATGAGGCTGAGACCTACTGGGCTGCATTCCCAGATGGTTAAGGTGTCTAAGTCACAGGATGAGATAGGAGGTCAGCCACAAGATACAGGTCATAAAGACCTTATTGCCAAAACGGTTTGCAGTAAAGAAGCCCGCTAAAATCCACCAAAACCAAGATGGCAACAAGAGTGACCTCTGGTCATCCTCACTGCTACACTCCCACCAGTGCCATGACAGCTTACAAAGGCCATGGCAATGTCAGGAAGACACCCTATATGATCTAAAAAAGGGGGGCATAAATAATCCACCCTTGGTTAGCATATCATCAAGAAGTAACCATAAAAATGGGCAATCAGCAGCCCTTGGGGCGGATCTATCTATGGAATAGCCACTCTTTTATTCCTTTACTTTCTTAATAAACTTGCTTTCACTTTACGAACTCACCCTGAATTCTTTCTTGTGTGAGATCCAAGGGGGTCTCTCTTGGGGTCAGGATCAGGACCCCTTTCCTGTAACAATAGGGCTTAAACCTTCCTTGATTCCTTTCTAGCTTTAGGGAATAGCCTACAAATGCTTGAAGTAGACAAAGAAATCAAGTAGCACATATGAACTGGGGATGTCCCAGTACAACTACAAATAATCTCTAGAACTCAGAAACATGGGCAGAAATGGTCTGGGCTGCATCTTCTTCTGGTCATCCCTGGAGCCAGGGTGGCCTCTGGTATGTTGAGGCTGAGAGATGGTAGAAGCAAAAAGAGCAGAGTATTAATATTCATTGAGACACTTTGCTGAATTCTTTAATATATTAACATTTTTACAAGGAAACTGAAGCTTAGAAAAAATAAGTTACCCAAGGTCACACAATATTTGGCAGAGCAGGGATTTAAAGATCTCAAGTGCCACATATTGCAGTGAAACCTCAACCCCACCCTGCATCAAAGCCCTCATTTCCATAGCACAGTAGGAAGAGGGAGGAATCATGCTCACTAAGAATCATTCACACTAATGTGTGACATCGACCTACATTTAACAAGTATCCACTAAGAGTAAGACACTGTGCTTTATGATAGCTTAAGAAAGATATGTAAGGGGTGTAGTAGATGAACATTCTTATTAGATAATATATGAATGCAGCAGCTGGAAAAATTGCCATTTAAAGAGTTGCAGCTTTTAGTTTGTAAGTGTATGTCTGAGAGATGGAGGTCCCAGGTGGAGATTTGAGTTCACTTTTGAGACTGATTATTGTTTCCATTTGTTTTTCTGGAACACCTACCACTCTGGAGAACCTTAGTTATGCAAATCTAAGGCATATTACCACCCATTGTTTATGGAAAAAACCTAAATGCAGTGAAGTAACCTGAATATTTACTGTTCTGTGTAGTCAGGTAAATTGGGTAGATGTTTTAAAGACAGCTGCATCACTGAGGATTATTTGTTCCTTAGAGAGTAGTAATTCTTCTAAACACAGCTTTAGACTGCTTTGTGCCTCTTCAATGTTACGTGTTTCTTGGGCAGGTTCGTGTATGTTTATTATCTAAGTTGTTATCTATAGCATGTTAGAAAAAGAAATGGACTAGGCTCAATGCAGTGTAAACTGAGATGAATTGGTAAAGTCTTACACACGACATTCAAAGATATAGACCTTGAAAAAATGCACTAGCGTCAGACTAGTTTGAAGTCTTAGATAGGGCTGCATAGGTTACAGCCATATCTCTCTGGGCTTTTCTGGGAAAACACACACACACACACACACACACACACACACAACATCCTCCTGCAATGACTGAGTGGCAGTCATTCCTGGCAGAGAATAGGGACTGGGAAAGTGGGGATTGGCCTGGGCAAAGGAGCATGAAAATTACCCTCTTTAGGACTTTGAATTTTAGCCTAGACTCCAAAGCCCATCAGTGCGTAGAGGAACTTGGGTGTTGAAAAGTAAACTAGCCATTGGCCCATGGCAATAAGGTAGGAGAGATGCAGAGAGGCAGGTCAACCAGAAGTCCTGAGTTCAGGTCTGGCCTTGGGAAGTATTTGTAAGCTCATTTCTGTGTTATAATGCTCTCTCTCATACCTTCTGTTCTTTAGAAAATAGAGGACAAGAGCCTATCCGATATTTGGCCTGAAGTAAAATAAACGAACAACGTCTCTTGCCAAAAATAGTAATGGCAGTGGCGGTCACCAACAAGGGACAGCTTTTTCAAGCAGAATGATAAACAAATGAGAGTTATCAGCAACAGAGGCATGAGGGTCAGATGAGACAGATAGAACAGAGAGAGGATCTGAACCAAAGAACCAATCTGCTATGGTCTGGATGCCTGTGTCCTCTGGAAAGTTCATATGTTGAAACTAATGACCAATGTGATGGTGAAAGGTGACAATGTGCCAGCAGTCCTCGCTCGCTCTCGGCACCTCCTCAGCCTTGGCATCCTCTCTGGTCACGCTTGAGGAGCCCTTCAGCCCACTGCTGCACTGTAGGAGCCCCTCTCTAGGCTGGCTGAGGCCGGAGCCTGCTCCCTCTGCTTGCAGGGAGGTGTGGAGGGAGAGCCACGGGCAGGAACCCAGGTTGCATGTGGGCTCGCAGGCCAGCGTGAGTTACGGGTGGGCGCAGGCTCAGAGGGCCCCGCACTGGGACTCGCTGGCCCGGCGCTGCCAGCGAGGCAGAGAGGGGCTTAGCATCTGGGCCAGCAGCTGCAGAGGATGCGTGGGGTCCCCCAGCACTGCTGGCCTGCTGGCTGGCGCCACACTCGAATCCTCGACAGGCCTCAGCTGCCTCTCTGTGGGGCAGGGCTTGGGACCTGCACCCTGCCACCTCCCCCGAGGTCTGAGCCTCCCCGATGGGCTCCCCGTCCCATCTACCCCCAACCCCCAACTGCTGAGGAGTGCCTGCCATGGCACGGGACTGGCCTATCCCAGCCTGTGCGGGATCCACTAGGGGAAGCCAGCTGGGTCCCCAGTCAGGTGGGGACTTGGAGAACTTTTACGTTTAGCTAGAGGATTGTAAATGCACCAATCAGCACTCTGTGTCTAGCTAAAGGATTGTAAAAGCACCAATCAGCACTCTGTGTCTAGCTAAAGGTTTGTAAACACACCAATCAATGCTCTGTGTCTAGCTTAAGGTTTGTAAATGCACCCTCAGTGCTCTGTGTCTAGCTAATCTAGCTGGGACTTGGAGAACTTTTGTGTCTAGCTAACGGATTGTAAATGCACCAATTAGCACTCTGTGTTTAGCTCAAAGTTTATAAATGCACCAATCAGCACCCTGTCAAAATGGACCAATCTGCTCTCTGTAAAATGGACCAATCAGCAGGATGTGGGTGGGATCAGATAAAGGAATAAAAGCAGGCTGCCCGAGCCTGCAGTGGTAACCTGTTGAGGTTTCCTTGTGGAGAGCGGATAGTTTGTTCTTTCACTTTTTACAATAAATCTCGCTACTGGTCACTCTATGGGTCCAGGCCGCATGTATGAGCTGTATGAGCTGTGATACTCCTCATGAAGGTCTGCAGCTTCACTCTTAAAGCCATTAAGACTACGAACCCACAGGGAAGAACGACCAACTCCAGAAGCGCCACCTTTAAGAGCTGTGACACCGCGAAGATTGGCTCTTCACTCCTGAAGTCAGCGAGACCACGAACTCACCAGAAGGAAGAAACGGCAGACACGTCTGAACGTCTGAAGGAACAAACTCCAGACACACCATTTTTAAGAACTGTGACACTCACTGTGATGGTCTGCAGCTTCATGCTTGAAGTCAGTGAGACCAAGAACCCAGCAATTGCGAACACAATGGTATTAGGAGTGCAGCCTCTGGGAAGTGGCTAGACCCCTCATGAATGAGATTAGTGCTTTTACAAAAGAGATCTCCAATGTCTGCCTTTCCTCTTCCACCATGAGAGGAAATAGCCAGAAGGCACCCTCCATGAACAAGAGAGCAGACCCTCAGTGAGGCAGGAAAATAGGGTCTGGAGGCCAGAGTCATAAGGTGAACTCACACTTCAGCTGTAACAGGAAATATCCTCTCCATAGGGTGAATGTCATAGATGACTTTGTAACTTTGCTACATCCTCTTCACTTACATACGGCATACCCCAAGTAGAGGGTATTTAAACTCAAAAAAGCTCTGTAACAGGGATCTTGAGCCCGTATGCTCAGGCCCGCTCCCACACTGTGGAGTGTACTTTCATTTTCAACACTACCCTTCATTCCTTCCTTGTTTTGTTTGTGCGTTTTGTCTAATTCTTTGTTCAAGATGCCAAGAACCTGTATACCCTTGACTGTTAACACTCCCAGACAGTAAATCTGTCATCTTGATCTTAAACTTTCAAGCCTCCAGAACTATGATAAATTTTTGTTTATAAGCTGCCTAGCTAATGGCAGTTTGTTAGAACACCCAAATAAACTAAGATATCATCAGCTAGCCCCCCAGATGAGAAGCTCTTAGGAACAGCTGAGAGACACTGTGATGAAGGTTAATTTCTGGCAGTAAATTAGGTGGGACTTAAGGCATAATAATTTGGATTCCTTCTTGTTTGTAGGAATGTGGCAGCATAGCAGATATTCTGAGGAATCCCACTACAAAACATCTTAAAACGTTGAATGAAATATTTATTATACCATTTTAAATCTTTAGCTGAGTAGAACACAGTGAAAGAAACCCCTATAGGATAAAGGCAGTAAAAAGGCATGAATCCAAGCAATAACTGAGCACTGAAAGTAACTGTTGTCTTCAGGAAATCTGACAATACGTGATCATTGAGAGTTTTTAAACAGAGTGTATGCTTGTGCAGAGGGACAAGACACAATGTCTGGGGTTTATGCAAATTGAGACCCTTGCATGGAGCCAGTTCTACAAAAAGGAACAACCTTAATGAAGGCAAGAGCCAATTCTACAAAAGGCAACAGCCTTAGTGAAGGTAAGTTGAAAAAATAAAGTTAATATCATTCCAATAGACCATAAAAAGTCTTTACTCTCTCAGCTTTGACTGCGGGTAAGGAATGAAAATAAAGGCTCTTCTGAGAATTACCAATCACAAGATGACAGTCACATAAAGTTGGTATGAAATTTACAGTATAGCCTGGAAAACCCAACCTGAAAATTGAATTCTCATGATTACAGGTTAGTGTGGGCGCAAAGTGCCTAGTGCCTGGAGGAAGCAATCACAAATTTCTGGGGAAACGAACATTAACCAAACTCTCAAAGAATTCCTACAGAGTTCCAGTGACCACAAGCTCCCCCCGCCCCCCCAAGAAAAAAATCACAAACACATGAGGGAACAAACTACCATGAGCAAGAGCCAGCAGAAAAAAACAAATAACACCAGGCCCACAAGGACTAACTATATTGTTAATAAAATAAAATAAAATGTAAATTTACTATGTTTAATGTGTTTGAAGAAATAAAGGTGGATATTAAAACTATGATTGACAAACCATAGAATATTTTTAAAGACTATTTGATGTTAATTACGAATAGTATTACCGTGGACTTTTAGGGAGAATGAAAATGGTAGTATTGTTTATTTAAAGGGGAATCCTTATCTACTAGACATACATATTGGACTATTACTGATAAAATAATATGATATTTGGGATTGCTTCAGAATTATCCAGAGTGGAAAAGAAAGTAGGTAGGGATACAGAGGAAACAAGATTAGCTATGAATTGTTCATTGTTGAGCTGGATAATGGGTACACAGAGCTTTACTACACTATTCTTTTTACTTTGATATGCTTGAAGTTTTTTTTTAATCTTAAATAGATATCTTTTTAATGTGCAGGGAGGTTTGAAGAAAAGTGAAGTTGAAAACTAAAAAGAAATGTACTAAATAAAATTAGAGATTAGTGGACATATTATACATCATATCAGATACAATTAACAACAGAATTAGTGAACTGGAAGATAGATCTGAAGTAATCACCAAGAAAGCAGCACAGAGAAACAAAGAGTGAACTATATCAGAGTTTGAGATACCTGGAAGGTAGACTTAGAAGGCTAAAATGCATCTAATAAGAGGACCATTGCTTGATGTTATTGTGCCATTTATTGTGCCTTTATAAAGGAAGCCTCCGACAGCTGCCTTCCCTCTTCCATAATGTGAGGAAATTGCCACAAGGCACCACCTATGAACAAGGGAGGGGACCCTTACCAGACACCGAATCTGGTGAAATGACCTTTTTAAAAAGTACCAGAAGGAAATAATAGAGAAAATGGACAAGATATAATACTGAAGACATATTGGCCAAGAATTCTCCAGAATTGATGAAAAACAACAATCTGAGTTAATGACTCAGATTCAGGAAGCTGAACAAGCTATCAGCAAAGAAATCTAAATGTGGATACATCATGGGAAAACTACAGATCAACAATAACAAGGAAAGGATCCTTTGAGAGAAAGGATGTATGACGTGAAAAGTAATGTTGCAATTGACTAATCAATAGCAACATTGAAAGCCAGAGAATAGCAGAGAAATATTTTCAAATTGCTGAGAAAAATAACTGTCAATATATAAGGATGCACTAAATAAAACGATTTTTTTCCAAAAGTAGAGTAAGGGAAATCATTTCATACAATCAAAATGAGAACGTTTTCTACCAACAGTTAATTGAAGGAATTTTTGAAGGGTATACTTCAGATAATGATACTAGAAATATGGTTTGACATGCAAGAACGGTGAGCAAAGACACCATGTGGGTAAATATATAGAAACATTAACTATATAAAATAATAATGTTGAAGATGGAGTGAATGGACCTTTCCCTGTTCCTCCTGCTGAGTACAATTAAAAACCCTGGATATTATACAGAAAATAAACGTAAGAAGACTCTGAATGGTGGCGAGAAGAATGCAGATCAGCCAGTGACCTCGGGACCTGAGGGACAGCACAGTGGTGAGAGCCCTAGGTTTTCTTCTTGCCTCATGTATCCCAAACTGGGTGGTGGAAAAACTGGCAATCTGAAATTGTCAAATATGTAGATTAACAAAAAAGCAAACTTGAATATACAAAAGTAGTAGTTGCTTAATCTAAACAACAAAGAGAAAATAGACTGAAATAATACAGAAGAAACAAAGGCCCAGGACATGTGGGATTCTAGCAAAAGATCTCGGGTTTGTGTCATAGAAATCCCAGGAGAGGAGAAAGAGGATGGGGCTGAAAAGTATTCAAATAAATAATGGCTAAAAATTTCCCAAATGTGGCAAAAAGCAGAAACCTACATATTTAATATCCAAAAAGGATAAGGAAATCACAAGACACATCGTAGTCAAACTTCCGAAAACTAAAGACAATGAAAAAAATCATAAAGCAGCAAGAGATAAATGACACCTTACTATAAGGGAAAAATAATAAATTACAGCAAATTTCTAATCTAAACTATGGCAGCCAAATGGAACTGGCACACTTTTCAAGGCCTGAAAGAAAAGAATGCTCAACCTGTGAAAATATGAAGGTGAAATCAAGATATTCTCAAATGAAGTGAAACAAAGAGATAGTGTCACCATGTCACCAGCAGACCTACTATAAAATAATGGTTTAAAGGAAGTCCTCTAAATAGAAAGAAAATAATAATAAAAGAAGATCTTGGAACATTAGGAAAGGAAAAAAGAGCAGAATAAAAATGTATAAAAAGGTATATTCACCTGCCTAAGAAGTCTCAGTAATGATACATGAGAAACTAACATCAGTGGCCTCCAAGAAAGAAAATTGGGTAGCTGGAATGGGGAGACTATTCACAGTATCTTTCAATAGTTTTAAAATTTTGAATCATCTAAATGTATTCCTAAATTAAAAGTAAAAATGTAAGTTTGATTAATTCTATAGAAAAAAGTGGAATTAAAATACTGATCACGAATACCATTTGGGATTGCTAGTTTTAATTGTCAATTTGGCTGAATTAAGGGATGCCCAGATAGCTGGTAAAGCATTATTTCTGGGTGTGTCTGTGAGGATGTTTCTGGAAGAGATTGGCATTGGAATCAGTGGATGGAATGAGGAAGATCTGCCCTCACCCACTGTGGGGAGGCACCATCCAATGGATTGAGGATAAAAGTGCAGAGGAAAGGTGAATTTGCTGTCTCTCCTGAAGCTGGGATAACCATCTTCTCTTGCCCTTGGACATCAGGATTCCATGACCTCTGGCCTTCAGACTCCAGGACTTGTGCCGGCAGGTCCCCAGTTTCTCAGACCTTCAGCTTTGGACTGAGAATGGCACACTGGCTCATCTGTTTCTCAAGCCTTCGGGCTTAGACTGAGCCACACTATCAGCATTCTTGATTCTCCAGTTTGCAGAAGGCATACTGTAGTACTTCTCAACCTCAAAAATCGCCACAGTCAGTTCCTATAATAAATCCTGTCTCATCTATTTATCTATAAATCTAGATCTAAATCGAGATCTAAATAGTCTACTAGCTCTGCTTCTCTGGAGAGCCCTGGCTAATACCACCATTTATGTCAGAAGGGCAAATTGGCTTAAAGTATTCTAAGGTATTTTCTTTTTTTTGGAGGAGATAAAGATATTAAGTTACTTTCAATATTGTTAAGTTGACAACAACAAACTTTGGAATAATCCTAAAATAAAACATGTATTTCCAACTAGAATAGGGGAAAATTGGAAAAAAAAAAAAAAGAGAACAAGAGGGAAGAAAAAAAGAAAAAGAAAAAACAGAACCTACAGAAAGCACACAATATAGTGGTAGTAATACATTTCAAAATAAAAGTAATTATATTAAATATTAATAAATTATACATTCTAGTTAAAAGGCAAAGATGATCCGATTAACTTTAAAAATAAGATGTATCTTAGGGTGTTCACAGAGACATATCTAGAACATAACAAAAGAGAAATGCTAAAGGTAAAAAGATAAAAAAAAAAGTCTAGTTAAATATTAACTTTTAAAAATCTGGTTTAGGCCGGGCGCTGTGGCTCATGCCTGTAATCCCAGCACTCTGGGAGGCTGAGGCGGGCAGATCACGAGGTCAGGAGATCGAGATCATCCTGGCTAACATGGTGAACCTCTGTCTCTATTAAAAAAAAATACAAAAAATTAGCCAGGGGTGGCGGTGGGTGCCGGTAGTCCAGCTACTTGGGAGGCTGAGGCAGGAAAATGGCGTGAACCCAGGAGGCAGAGCTTGCAGTGAGCTGAGATGGGGCTACTGCACTCCAGCCTGGGCAACAGAGCAACACTCCGTCTCAAAAAAAAAAAAAAAAAATCTGGTTTAGTGGCCGTGCACAGTGGCTCACACCTGTAATCCCAGCACTTTGGGTGGCCAGGACAGGTGGATCATGAGGTCAGGAGTTAGAGACCAGCCTGACCAACATAGTGAAATGCCATCTCTACTAAAAATACAAAAACTAGCCAGGCATGGTGGCGTGTGCCTGTAATCCCAGCTACTCAGGAGGCTGAGGCAGGAGAATTGCTTGAACCTAGGAGGCAGAGGTTGCAGTGAGCTGAGATCATGCCACTGCACTCCAGCCTGAGTGACAGAGCAAGACTCTGTCTCAAATAAATAAATAAATCTAGTTTAGTTTCATTAATGTCCATAAAGTAGCCTTTAAAGCAAAATTACTGGCGAAAAAAAATGATCCATTACATGATAATAAAGTATAATTTAATTAAGAAAAGACAATGCTTCTAAACTTATATGCACCTAATAATACAGCTTTAAAATGTAAAAAACAGAAATTCATAGAACTACAAGAAGAAAATGATAAAACAACCATATCGGAAAAGTTTTACATACCTATTTCAATGGTTGGTAGATCAGGCAGACCAGAAAGTTCAGAAAGTCTATATAACATTTTAGTAACATAATTAACAAGCATGATCTAATGGACCTATATACAGCACTGCATTCAATATTTCAAGAATTCAAATTCTTTTCAATCTCTCAGGGAACGTATATGAATATTAGCTCCATAAAAGACCATTAAGAACATATCAACAATTTCAAAAAATGAGTATTATATAGGCCATCTTTTCTAATTACTAAGTAACTAAATGTGGAACTGATAATAAGATCATTTTTAAAAGCCATAAACGTGAACATTGTAAAGCATCTTATAATATAACATATAAAATAAATGCTTATACCCTTGAGTTTCAAAAAGTCACAGAAATAGTTATTCAGTCTAATTCCATTTATATAAATTCAAAAACAAGCAAAACTGAAAATATATTGTTCAGAGATATATTTTTGTGTGGTAATAGCTATAAAGAAAACAGGAACAAATAACTATAAAATTTAGAATAGTGATTACCACCGGTGAAAGGATGAGGGATGTGATTAAAGAGGAATACACAGGATTCAAATATATTGAAATATTCTCTCACTTAAATTGTGTGATGAGTGCAGAGGTGTTTCACTTATAACATTTGTTTTATGCTTTCATGAGAAAGAGATCTAGCACCCAATATGATCTAACATGCAATGTGTATGTAGAATATATATGTGTTTATACAGAACATATACTTAGAGAATATATACACACACCTTATTTACTATATCTCGTGGTAGACTTATTACAAAATAGGCTTAATTTTTGCTATTCCTGTATATTTTCCTCTTGCAATGTAAATCTGCAACTCCTCCCCATAAGTCAATTTTCTCACTTCTTGAAATTCTTACTCTCAAGCAATACATCTTCCCATTTGTTTTTCATAATAAGCAGCCATTTTCCATTAGCCTTAATTCGCGCTCCCTGTTCTTGAATTTATGCAATTTTCCCTGTACCCTCATGACCTCCTTAAAAATTAGGCATCCTGGCCTCCATTTTTTCACATGTAAATTGTCTGGCTTATTTTAATTATTATTTTATTAATAACTCTTGAAGCTACCTAAAGGTACCTGCCTTCTTAAATAGAGAATACTTGAAAAGCCAAATAGACTTCACCCACCAAGGGGAAAAAAAAAAAAAAGCATGTGGGCTGGAGAAGAATTTGGGGAAGGCAGAACTCAGAGTTGAAACCCAAAAGCAATTCATTTCTATCAGTGGCTCCTTAAAAATAGACCTGACCCAGTGTTCAAGTATATTATTTTTTAGAGGAAGAAATGAGAGGGAAACTATCCTTCTTTAAATAGGCTATGTAAAAAGATTTTCTTAAAATAAGGAAATGCCACGCAGACATGTCTCTGCACAGGACTGATGACTTCCAAGACTTGTCCCTTGGCTCGTGTTCATGTAAATTATTTTTGTTAAGACATGTACTGTTATAAAAACAGAGGTGTTTTTCGTGCTTCCCCCCTGCAGTTAATGGCCAAAAATCTTAAAATAACAGGATTGAGCTCCAAGCTGAAACCTAAACATGGCAAAACATGTAAATCCTCAGGCTATATCTGATACAGAGCTAATTAAACAACTCAGGGATTTCCTTCATGAGAAACGACAAGCTTTATCTACCTGCCTCACTCATCAGTAACAGGAAAGGAAAGGCGGGTACTGAATTGTTAAGAAATGTTCTACTAAACATGACATACCTCCGGAAGCAATCCTTCCCCCAACCCCCTAGTACGGCGGTAATAAATTTGGGGACTATCATTTCAACAACAACTCTTTAAAATAACCTTTTTATTTTAGAACATCATTAGATGTACAGTAATATTGTGAAGATGTTGTAGACAGAGTTCTCATATACTGCCCCCCACCCTACAGTTTCCCTATTATTAGCGCTGTATGTTAGTGTGGTACATTGCTTATGATTGGTGAACCAAAATCGATATGTCACTAACTAAAGTCCTCACTTTTTCAAATGTTCTCATTCTTCCATTAATATCCTTTTTCTGTTCAAGGATCCCATCCAGTATCTCATGTTACATTTAAAGCTCATGTCTCTTTAGACTACTCTAGATTGTGACAGTTTCTTAGACTTTCCCTGTTTTTCATGACCTCGATAGTTTTAAAAACTACTGGTATTTTGTAGAGCATCGCTCAGTTGGAATTTGTCTAATATTTTTTTCTCACAATTACACTCAAGTTATGTGTTTGGGGGAAGAATATCACAGAGGAAAATGCCAATCTAATAAAGTATCATTTTTTAAATCCCATTTTTCTTTTTTCTAAGGTAGATATGAGCATGTAAGAGTGAACACGTACAGAAAAAAAATGACTTACAGAGGAATAAATCAAAATGTCACCCATATCACAAGGAGGTGGCCCTAGCTGAGCAGAGTCAGACTATGCCTCCATCCCATATTACAGCTGCTACTTGGTCAATCATCAAACCTGAAAGAAAGCCAGGGAGGAAGTCTGCAAGGGAAGAAGGATGAAAGATTTGTCACAAGAATCATTTCTACTTCAAAAAAAACCTTCAAGCATAGTGGGTCCACCAGAGTGTTCCTCTCTTCTTTCTTTCTCTATCTGCCTGTCTTATGTCTCTTTCCCCTTGTTTAATTAATTAATTAATTCATTGTTTTACCCTCTCAACTACTATTATTGAGTGCACTGAAAAATTGAATAGACACCAAAACATCATCCCTATCCTGAAGGTACTTACTTTCTAATGGGATAGCGGTAACTGGTAACAAATGAATGTCGTGAAGAAAAATAAAATATGATAAAGAGGAATAGATCTGGGTGGAGAAAAGGGGATTTTCTGTCTTAAGGAAGGAAAAACTTTCCCTCTACACTTTAAGGGTTTGGTAATTGAGTCTGAAATAAATTGACACTAGGCAGATTAGCAGGAAAAAGGAATAAAGATGCATCATATGCATGGGGACATCACAGGGGGAAAAAATGGATATCCGTCAACCCACTAAGATGTAGATGCTCACATACCCTCTTCACAGGGGAGAGAGGTTGGGGATGTAGGCAACTTAGGGGAGAGGAAATAATTTCTGGAAAAGATGAATAGGCCTTCCGAAGAACAGGTGGTATCTTGTGATGAAGTCTGGGTGTAGGGTCAATCCCCAGTCTCCTCTCCTGGGAGGCAAGTTGAATCTTCCCTGGTTGATGAGATTCCCGGGGAGGGGACTCATGACAATTGAGATCTTTTTGAAGGATCTGTCTTTAGGTGGATAAAATTCAGAGAAAAGCCCCTCAAGGCATTTGCTGTTCCCCAAGTACCCTGAGTTTGAAGTCCAAAGTGGAATACTTGGGGGTGGCATTTCCTGAACACCTTCACTGTTTTAGAGAGTGGTTGGGGAAATCTTCTCTGATGAGAAGACGCCTAAGAAGGGATTAAGGTTCCAGACAGAAGAAATGGCAAGGGCAAAGGCCCTGAGGTGGGATTTGTGGTCTTAAGAGGTGTGCTGGAGAGATGGGGCAGTGACAGATCATGTAGCATCTTGGAGATATACATCTTCGAGGTTTTTATTCTGTTAGATGGAAAACCACTGGTGGCTTTTTAGATGAGACAGTGATATAATCCAAACTAGATCTTTAAAAGATTACTTTGGCGTCGGTGTGGCGATTTGTTTAGGAATGGGAGAGCTGGTGGTGCATCTTGGTAGGAAAACTCCTTAGGAGATAATTACATTAGACAAGGCAACAGAAGACCACCAATTGAACCAAGGTGGTAGCAATGGAGGTGGAAAGGCATAGGTAGATTTTGTATATAAGTTGAAGGAAGGAAAAAGGGATGTGCTAATTAATTGCATACAAAATGTGAAAGAGTTTCCAGGTTTCACACATATTCACTACTACAAAAACAAAAACAAAAACATTACTTCACCCAAATTTTCAGCCTTTAGATATATCTAGATCTGACAAATCCTCACATGTACACTCTCTGAGGAGATAATGGAAAGGAAGACTTTTTCCATTTATTCCTCTTTTCAGTTCTCTCCTTTCTTCCCCAAAAGTCGTCTACTCTAATATACTTATTTTTTTAAACATGCTTGTATCCTTGTTAAATCCACTGTGTGATTTTATGTATATTGTATTTCTAATTTACCAAGACATTGACTTCAAGATCTTTTTTTTTTAACCTAACACTGTGGTTTTAGGATCTGTTCATGTTGCTGTTTGTACATCTAGTTCAAAGATTTTCGTCACTGTGCAGTATTTTACAGTATCTATAACCTTACTGATGAATATCTAGGTTGTGCACAAATTCGTGCTATTACATCGCTTTTAGAAATATCCATGTAAAGATTTCATTATGGGCCTCTTTGTGGGTATCTCTGTGATAAGGGATTGATAATTCTGTATTCCTATTCACATCCTTTACTTTTTTTATTTTTGGAGTTCCTCACATTCTAGATACTAATCCCAATCAACTAATCATGTATTACATTTATTTCCAGTCTGTCACCCATCTGTTAACTTTATTATAGTTTATTCTATTTGAACTGAAATATTTAATTTCAATGTGGTCAAATAACCGTTTTTTGTTTGTTTGTTTGTTTTTAATCCTTAAAGTTTATAGAGTTCAGAAGAATCTCAAGAAAGGGCTCAGACTCATGGTGGGAATGTGACACAGTAAAAAGAGCATGTTTAAAACTGGCTAGTTGAATTTCCATCGAATGGGGTATGATGTGAAAAACATCGGTATTGTAAATTTCATCCACTTAGGGAGTTAGTTATGTTCCACCCAATTCATCTTCTTCCATCTTCACACTTTCTCCCTTGAGGGGTCATATACTTTACTCTTATTCATTCCACAGACTCTAGCCAAAACCTCTTTTAAAATTCCAGACTCACATTTTCAACTGCCTGATCTAGGGTGAAGTAGAAATATGTGTTTCCCTTGCCTGTCATTTCTTCTTTCTTCTGACTAACAGAATATAATTATAGTAGTAAACACTTATATACCACGAATTACATGACAGATTTTTTTTTGTGTGCTTTACAAATATAAATTTTTACATTAACCTTGTTTTAACAACCCTGTGAAGCCACACCCTTATTATTCCCATTTTATTGATGAGAAAACTGAGGCTCAGAGAAATTGTGACCTGTCCAAGATGATACAATTAGTATGTGGTGGAGCCAGGATATGTCTTTTTTTTACTGTGGGGAACCAATTCCATATTTCAGAAGTGGAGTTGACACCAACACACCCCAGGAATATGACCCAGGTCCCCTAGTACATGATTGGTTCAAGGATAGTCAGGTGACCACACTGAACCAATCAAAGCCCCTTTATGGATGCTTTCTTTGTCTGAGCCCTGGGGAAATTCTCTATTTCTGCTAATGAAATTATATTGGTGTGTGAGGCTGCCAAGGGGCCATTATGCTATCCACATAAAAGAACCTGAGGACAGAAAGAGATTGATACCTGATGACATCGTTTGAGTCCCTGGATCCAGTTACGGCAGGGGCCAGTATGAACCTGGGCATTTTGGTTTTGTGAGCCCATTAATTCCCTCTTTTCCTTAACCTACTTTGTATTGGGTTTTCTTTACATGTATTCAAAACAAGTTCTCACTACTATCAATAACCTACAAGCACTTTTGTCAGGTCCTTGTTATCACTTATCCTTTTTTTTTTTTGAAACAGTCTCTCTCTGTCGCCCAGGCTGGAGTGCAGTGGCTCGATCTCAGTTCACTGCAATCTCTGCCTCCTGGATTCAAGCAATTATCCTGCCTCAGCCTCCTGAGTAGCTGGAATTACAGGCGCCTGACACCACGCCCAGCTATTTTTTTTTTTTTTTTTTAGTAGAGACGGACTTTCACCATTTTCATCAGGCTGGTCTCGAACTCCTGACCTCGTGATCCACCCGCCTCGGCCTCCCAAAATGCTGGGATTCCAGGCGTGAGCCACTGCGCCTGGCCACTTATCATTTAAATAGGCTTCTCTAATGAGGGAAATTCCCACATTATGAATTCAGCCTCATCAATGCAGAATTCACAACCCAAATTCCCAGCCGCTTCAGCAGCTAGGAGGCAGGCATGTGACTCAGGTTCTGGCAACCTTCTGACTGTCTGCACACAGGGTCCCACATGTGCATGCAGCCTCCATCTTTGCGGATGCAGGTAGCGGCTGATGAGCTCAGCTTTCAGGAGCGGCGGGGGCTACAAATACAAGTCCTTGGCTCAGAAGTAGCACTGATGCTGGAGCAGTAGGAGCTACACTAGTCAATTCCTTTCATTTCCTGCTTGGCAGCGGCAGTAGCAATGAAGGTGGCTGCCTCATCAGGTCAGTTCTGCTATGTGATTTGGGGCGTTGTTCTTGAAAGTTTAGCCTTGAATCTGTTTCTCCAACTCTCCCAACAATTCTGGGGAACAATTCCGGAGAGAACCATACTTTAATAAATCACATTCTACTTAAATTAGGCAGCATGGTTTCTGTTGTTTGCAACTAAGAATGCCAGCTGATGTATCCAGTCATAAAACACAAGCTCTAGGAGAACAGAACATAATAAAGTGTTTGACACATAATAGATGATTAATAAATTATAGATAGAATACAACTATGATCATATAACTATTCTGCTCATAGTCTATGAAGGCAGAAAAATAGAAAAATTACGCACCATCCCATCACCAGAGATGATTATTAACCCTTTGGCGACTCTACTTCCAGGTTTTCTTTCTTTGTAAGTACAAACATAGATAGACATATAGATATATATAAAGAAATGGAATATTTTAAAGCAAAATGTGATTATAAGATACATATTCTTTATAATCTGCTCTTTTCACCCCTCGTTTCTTACTTTTTAAAACCTCAGTACATCATAGGCATTATTTCATGCAAACAAAAATTTTCTCTCTTTGAGACAAGGTCTCACTTTGTCGCCCAATGGCTTAATCACAGCTTACTGCAGGCTCAGGTGATCCTCCCACCTCAGCCTCCCAAGTAACTGGGACTACAGGCACATGCTACCACATCTGTCTAATTTTTTGTAGAGACAGAGTTTTGCCATGTTACCCAGGCCGGTCTTGAATTCCTGGGCTCAAGTGGTTCTCTGCCTCAGTCTCCCAAAGTGCTGGGATTACAAATGTGAATCACTGCACCCCCACTTCATGTAGACAAATTTTACCTCCATCGTCATTCTTACCAGCTATAGCTTCAGGTATTCCATTGCTTGTATAAACCATATCTTGCGTTTTGAAATGTTTAAATTAGTCCCAGTACCTATGTATTACATTTGCAATACCTTTTACATATGTGTTAAATTATTACATATGCAGTTACGCATATTGATTATATATAATTATGTAATAATCAATTCTCTTAGAAAACTATTCTTGACAATATATCTCTGCTCACTTGATTGGAACTTTCTCTCACTTTCTATTTCTCCCCAGGAATTTCCCCCATTCCTATACCTTTTACTCTAAATCCTTAGAATCAAGGTAACAAAAATGTGGAGTATATCAAAATATCTACACTAAGTATTAAATGTTTGGAAAGATTATTTGTTTATTTCCCTGCTTATGCGCCCTCCTTATCCATCCCATCTCATCCCTAAGGCTTTTGTTTGATTGCTTGTTTGTTTGTGAGACATGGTCTCACTCTGTAGCCCAGGCTAGAGTGCAGTGGTGCAATCATTGCTCAATGCAAGATCAAATTCCTGGGCTCAACTGATCCTCCCTCCTCAACCTCCCTAGTAAATGGGACTACAGGTATTTACCACCACGCTCATTTATTCATTTATTTTGCTAGATTTGTAAAAACCCAAATTCATTACATTTTAAGCCTCACTTTTCCATTATGTCTTCAGGGTCAAACAAGACGTTTTCTCAGGTGAGTTTTTTTAAAAGCCATCTTACTTTTGCATGTAGTGGCATATTTTAGGTGTTTAAGTATAATAAACCATGCACTATGAGAAAACCCTGAATCAAAAAGAAAAAGATCTGGTAAAGAAGAAGAAATGTCATTCTACTCCTGAGAACTGAGTTTGATAAATGAGACTTGCCCATTTCCCTATTCTGTGGCTAGCAGGACATCTTCTTGGATCTTGAAGATTTCTCTCAGGGCCAAGTGGAAAGAGACTGTGCCCCTGGTGATTAGCTAACATGTATTTCCAATTAGGGGCATCTTGTGGTTAATTCTCTCTTTTGTCCAAGGGGTAGCTTTCCTGACTCCTCCCCAGATATATATCATCCTCTCAAAGACGCCTCAGTATAAATAATAGAATAATTTTAAAAATGAACAAATGCACTCCTCTGCATTCAAGTGGTTACCATGGCAATGAGTGAATCACCAGTGTAAATTTCCTCTGAGCCAGCCATTCTCTGAAGGACCCAGTGCTGCCTCTCTTAACCAGAGGCTGCCTCTGTAGCTGAGCTTCTCAGGCCCTCTCTTCATGGAGCTAGAGGACACTCAAACCTACCAGAGAAGAGCTGTCCACCTTCTAAATCACAGCTCTCTCAACATCTTTTTCTGTAATCCCACTCAAATTGCACACCCAATAGGTTTCCTGATGGAGTCAGCAGAGAAGTGATTCATATCAGCCCTAAGTGTTCATTAGAAATATTGGTACTAAGTGTACTAAGATAATTTATCTGAAACGTGCACTTAAAATTACTCTTTTTTTCTATTTCCAGTTTAGTGAACAATTTTCCCTTTATGAAACCTTAGGAGCCTTTCCATTCAATTGCCATAATCCTTTGTATTAATATACTTCAGAGCCAGTTTCATTTTCTACCGTCTTTATTCTCTTAAATCTTCCTCTTTCTTCTCCTCTGCTTCCAGCTCCTCTTCTTCTTACTCTATAATGTTGATTACTAAGTGTTTGCCTCCCTATCGGCCATTAATGGCCAGAATATATTAAAGAAACCATTGTTGTCAGGACTCATAACTGAAATAGCCGTTAAAGGCAAAGTCCTGGAAGACCAATGCCGAACACACTGCAGGCTTGTGTTGTATTTGATAACAACAGAGGTTCTCTGTGTGTAACTAGGCCCCAGAGTCTTCAAGTGACATTGGACTTTGATCTTTGGCCAACTCAAAGTCCTCCTTATCCCATTCCATCTCATCCCTAAGGCTTTTGTTCATTTGCTTGTTTGTTTGTGAGACATGGTCTCGCTCTGTAGCCCAGGCTGTAGTGAAGTGGTGCAATCATTGCTCACTGATAGGTCAAATTCCTGGGCTCAAATGATCCTCCCTCTTCAGCCTCCCTAGTAATTGGGACTACAGGTGTGCACCACGACGCCTAGCTAATTTTTTTAATTTTTTGTAGAGACCAGGTCTGGCTATGTTGCCCAAGATGGTCTCAAACTCCTGACCTGAAGCAATCCTCCCAACTCAGCCTCCCAAAGTGCTTGGATTACAGGTGTGAGCCACCACACCTGGCCTCTAAAACTTCTAATATACATTTCCTCATGTCTGCAAGACCTTGACTGGTTCGAAAAAAGTGCTGAGTCCTTGTACTTTTCATCTGTCAGCACCAAGGGTAAGGAAAGAACTCCTTCCCTGAGCTCTTGAGGATTGAATCCCTTTGAATCTGATGCAGGCTGCAGACTGGGCACGTGCACACACCATACACCCACACATATTTTCTCACACACACAAACACACACTAAATTTTTGGTGAGTTCATGGATCGCCAGTGAAAACTGGGGCGATAATTGCAGAGCAAAATGTATTATTCAGGATGAAAGGGTACAACAGCAGATCCTAACATCTAGTTTGTTGTCCTAACATAATTTATCCATGAGTGCTGATTAAACACTTCTTTTATGCCTAGATACTCTATCTCTGGCTAGGTACTTTGAAATGAAAATAAAAGAAAAAAATATAATCCTTGTTCTGTAGTATTCTATAAGTTAGCAAGAGAAATGAGGGGAGACAAATACATGAACGAGCAAATAGATAACATAGGAAGATAAAGGAAAAAGATATGTCTTTCTCTCTCTCTCTCTGTCTCTCTCTCTCTCTCTCTCACACACACACACACACACACACACACACACACACACACTGCAGAAAGGAAGACAAGGAAGGAAGAGAAGAGAACTTGTGGCTGGAATTAGTCACAGACGCCTTCATAGAAGTAATTCTTGGATGAAAATCCAGATTACGGGTCACACTCCAACCACAAATGGGAAGGAAATTGGAAACTTCCAAAGTAGGCTCTCTGAGGTTAATAGTGTGATCATATACCTTCTTCCTTATTAACTCCAGTCTTAATTTTTCCCATATCCACAACTGGGAAGGAGAAAGGATGTAGAGTTTAAAGAAAATAAGGAACTCTCTATTCACCTAAAAGTGGTGTGGTTCTGCATATTCTCTCAATGTTTTAGTTGTGGAAAACCAGCAGTGCCAAGAGGCTATTTCCTTGTCTCTCTGCAGGGTTACTGAAGTCAAAGAACTGCTCTGTTATGGGAAGAGTTCATGAAAGTATTTCTTAGGCAGAGAGAAAAATAACAAAAGGGGTTTTTTCAACCTAAAATATTTATATGAACAGGAATACTGTGCTGTATCACTCAAATGTTATGCTAAACTGAGAATCCGAGCAACCTTCCTCAGGACTGTGCCTCGGCAAAGCAGCTGAGCTATGGAAGATCGAGTTTATATAAAAATGCATAACCAGCACTTGACGATCCATATGTAATGGTCCCAAGAATGAGGGTCTTGCATATGAAGTATGTGCCACTGGCTTTCCATAACAACAGGAGAGGATGTATACTTTAGATAGCATGTTCTGGTTTCTATCATTTTTTTTTAAAGATTTTAATACAACTGTCAGAGCTGACCAATGATTTAAACAAATCTATCATGGCTGTAAAAAGAAATCATTGCGTTTTGGAGTCTCACATTAAGTTCGCATATCTAAAGTTCAAAAAATGACGTTTAAGAAACATGAAATTTTCATAGAAATAGAGGCAAGTGCACACCCAATCTAAAGTCCTCTGAGGCGACATTCTGCTCCCAAATTGTGTGGATCAGAGCACTATTATTAGCTACAAGAATAACCTAAAATATCACATGGAAGCAAAGCGGGAAAGGGAATGGTATCATTAGAACCTGAACATTTCTGTTTTTTAACCTGATGTTTAAATTGGTGACATTATTGTAAGCATGACAAATTGAGGAAGAAGTCACTGCTCAGTATTGCATAAATGTGCCTATTTGATTTTGCATTTAATTAGAATTATTTGTGATTATTTGCTAATTATTTGGATAAGAAAGTGAAAAATAGTGAGAAAGTCATTCTGATGGAAAGGGATGGGGGTTGCAAGAAAGTTTTCATCCCTACTGTTCTCCAGGCTCTCTCATGATGCTCGCTGCCACATTAAGTAGGCCTTTGTGATGCTCTGTCTACTCAAGCCCTCTGCAGCAGCTGGTCATGTTACTGCTTTTTTGAAGTTACCTTGCAGAGCTTGTCTGCAACTGTCTTTTTTTCTTTTCTTTTTTTTTCTTTTTTTTTTTTGAGACAGTCTCACTCTGTTACCCAAGCTGGAGTGCAGTGGTGTGATCCTGGCCCACTGCAACCTCCTTCTTCCAGGTTCAAGTGATTCTTCTGCCTCAGCCTCCCGAGTAGCTTGGATTACAGGCACCCACCACCACACCTGCCTAAATTTTGTACTTTTAGTAGAGACGGGGTTTCTCCATGTTGGCCAGGCTGGTCTCAAACTCCTGACATCAGGTGATCACCTGCCTCGGCCTCCCAAAGTGCTGGGATTACAGGCATGAGCCACTGCACCCGGCCGTGCTACTGTCTTAACTGCTCTTTATCTTCTCTCCATCTCTTGGCTCATCTTCTTAAATCTATGCCTCCCACCACAAATGTGGATTTTCACCTGTCTCTATTTTCGACCTTTTCCTCTCTTGTTCCACAATTTCACAGGTTGATCTGAACCATCTCCTGATTTCAGCCATCTTATAAACCAACATGGTCAAAATTCTACTCCAGCCCAAAGTTCTCTCCTGAGTATCAGGCCCAAATTTCCATGTTCCACGTGAGACATTTTCACTTGAATATCCCCTAGGCTGCTTACATTCAGCATATCTAGAATAAAAGTATTATCTTCATCCCCAGATTTGCTGTTCTGTATTATTTCCTTCCTAGTGTCATGTCACCATCATCCATTTGTTCAACAAATACTTATGGGGCTCTTACTATGTGCCAGGCACTGTTCTAGGTGCTGGAGCTGCATCAACATACAAAACAAGTCCCCTGCCCTGATGGAGCTGGCATTCTAGTGGAACCACCCAAGTAACACAAGCCAGAGGCCTTGGAATCTGCCCCGCTCTCCCTCTCCACTCCAAGGCCCCAGTGAAGGTTATTTCTATCTCTCTACCTCATGTCTTTCAATAGGCCCATGACTGTTTCCTGGCTCCCATCTCTTCCTACTTCGATCCATCCTCCACCAGAGTGATCTTTTTCGATTGCCAAGTGGCTTCTCATTGCCCATAGGATAAATTCGCAGTTAAGGCTTGTGCAGCCTGGCTTCCTTTTTCCCCTTGTGTATGCACTAGTCCCTTAGCAATCTGTGTACTCATCCCCAAACACATCAAGTCCTTCCCTACTTCTCTGTCTCCTTCAGAACAGGGACAATGTCCCCACCATCATTTTCTTTCTTAGCACAGAAATGAATAATCACAGTAATAGTTACTGTGTACTAAGTGCTCACTGAATCGTCAGAGACTGTTAAGCCCCTTCAACATATATTATTTAAACCCATAACACAAGTCTGCGAGGTAGGTTCTACAATTATTAACTCAGTTTTACAGAAGAGGAATTGAAGCTCAAAGATTAACTGTCTCAAGTTACAAAAGGTATTCCAAAGCTCCTGCTCTCTGCACAAAGCTGAACTGCATGCAACCCAGTACTTTGTACATATTAGACTCACACTTAATTCTTATTAAATTATTTAATTTTCTTATATCTGCATCTTTTGTTGGAAGCTGCTAATTAACATCGTAGGAAGTGGATACATAAATAAATAAATTCCAGTCAAAATAAGTTTAATTACTAGGGATGTCTTAACACTCTCTCTTCAGATCCCAGAATGACAGTTCTTTTATGGATGTAGTTTTTTCTTTACTTATCTCCTTCCCTTGTTTCCCATGTTTTCTTAACTTCAGAGCATGCTTGTGTAGGTTGTAAAGGTCAGAAGCCAGAGAGAATGGAGATAGAGATGCAGAGGGCATCCCAGAGACAGAAGACGAAGAAGGCCCCATCCTACGCCCCAGGAGTGATAAACTCCTGCCTCATGGCCCACACTAATTTTCTCTCTTTGTCTTGCCTTCTCTCCTCATTCTAGTCTGTCTGGGTGACAATAACTCTGGGGAAAAATGACAAGGAAAAATATGAGTTTCTCCCCACCCATTTTCGGAAGCCCAGGTCCCACTGATGACACCCAGAAAGACCCTCTGGGAAAGTAGTCAGACAAGATCCATCAGCTCCAGGACACAGATTTTCTTCAGTAACACCAAACCCCAATATTTTGTTCTGTTTCCATTCAGCCTAACCCAACCATGATGGAGTTGCTTATGGCCCTTTAGGCAAGTCACAAGGCAGAAACTTACTGTTTGTCATTTCTCCAACAGAGGCTGGGTGGCAGCACTTGACAGACATACTTGGAGGATAAAGACCATTTTGGGGGATTCAAAACTAATAAAATTAAAAACTAAAAAAAAGACATACCTGGAGGGGAGGGTCTGCCAGTGCATGACCAAGAGGATACGGCCTGAGACAGCTAGGACAGGGGTGAGGCATGCCCAGGCCAATGTTGGGCACTGTGGGTAGTAGTTTCCCATGCCAAGGTAAGGATAGGGATGAAGTGACCAATCTGTTTCTCCCCCTGGATCTGAGTTATCATCACAAACTAAGACCTCAAGAGAGGGGTCTCCTACCTTGTCCCCTGGGACTTAGGGTATGTGAACGTTTCTCATTACTGAAAGACCTCCCTGCTCCTGCAGGCTGGAGATGAGGCTGTAACCAGTGTGGAGGCACCAGCCCTCAGGGAGTGTCCCTACTGCTGGTCAGGAAGGAGGGGGAGGCTGTCCTGGCCTTGCAAACCAGAGGTCAAGGGTCAGTCAGGAGGTGGTGGCAATTGTGTGAGCTTTGATCTGTGGCACACACGAGCCACTCCAGAAACCCCACCTCATTTATAGAAACCAAAGTTTCTATAAATCACCTTACCCACGGCTCTGAGGCACAGGCCTCCTCTTCATAGGAGTCAGGCCCCAACATTGATGGAATAAAACTGTCATCCTCCCTCCACTGCTCTCAGCCTCCTCTGACTCAGAACCTCATTCTTATCCTTGCCAGGCTACTTCCCCTGCTTGAGGAAGAAAGATGGAGGGCTTCTGGTTTTAAGGGAGAGTGTAAAACAAAGAAGGGTGGTTGGGAGGGGAACGCTGAGGAGGCCTTCTCCTCCAGGTGAGCCCTGAGAGGGTGTCCAGGCACGGCCATGCCTCCTTCCTCCCCTGCATGCCATCCTCTTTGAGCAGGTAACCCAGCGCTCCCATGATTATAGAGAGGCCCTGGCAGGGGCCAGAGGGTTCAGTCTAGTCTCATTGGCCACCAGAATAGTGAGTCTCCACCCAAACTCTGCCACATGGACATCTTCCTCATTGCAGCTTCTTGAAGGAGAAGTGAGAGGAGGTGCAGGAGAGGTGGTGAGCAGCACTGAAAGACTCAGGAGAGGAGGGCATGGGACTGGGATAGAAATGTGTCTTCACCACTGCTCAGAGAGGCAGGCAGGGCTAGGCAACAATTGAACGTGGAAAGAAGTCCATAGCTTTCCAGGTTATCTCATTTCATACTTATTTCGTTGTCCCCCTTTTATAGATTACGGAATGAAGCCTTTAAGAAGTTGAGCTTTGATATTTGACAGATCATTGTATGTCTTTAGGCCCCAGTGTCTTCACCTGCCATGAAATATCACGTTCTGGCTCATGTGCCACAAGGAATATTCCATAAGGCTGAGGCTTTTGCTCAGGCCCCATGGTGTCATCATTTCTACCATGCTTGTTTGCATTAGCCTGGAAACCATATCCCATGAGGCCACTCCTGCCAGTGACAGACAGGGTGCGCCACAGCTTTCCCAACAACTCTTCTTAAGGTAGACATGTTGAGGCCATTAAGGTAGCTTTCATGTCTTTCATGTTCAGTGTCAATTTACCAGTGTACAAGACCTCTTCCAGGTCTGGGGAAGGAAATTCAAACTCTTTGGCTTTAAGTAAGGGAACAAACAGAGAAAGCAAGAGGGAAAACCAGCTGATTGTGGCAATAAGAAATGTCCAAGACAGCTAATGTCTTATTTTGAAAAAATAACTCAAGCCTGTGTGGATAAAATACATATTTAGGCTAGTAAGACTTTAATCCTGTAAGACCTGTTTGGGGGTTGGGGTGGACCAAAATTAAGACATTATTAACAGAATAGTAAAACTTTCACCTATGTTTTCTGATCATTCTTCAGCTTCCAAAGAGTTAAACATATATACAAGTATATGGTTTCAGCTACTCCTCAGCTTTATTAAATAACTAATTGATGGAGACCCTTACTTATGCTGACATTCATGGAAGCTCTGCCTTGAAGACAGGGTTGCCTTAGGCCCTGGGAGAATCAATATTGCTTTTTTTTTTTTTGCTTCAGTCTTTTATGGACATCATCTTGTGATTTTTAATATAGATCTTTTTATGATGAATTTGAGGATAGCAGAATGACTTTTATGAGGACAAACCTGGTTCCTCTGTATGTAATTCATTGGGGCTTTTAAGATGTAGAAATTTGATTGCCTGACTAGTGTGGGTGCTTCTTTTTATTGCCCAGTCAAGTTTGTTTATGAAATTCTCTGGCATCAGATAATATTGCTGTATGATAAGAACAGGGAGTGTTTTTGTGACCTTGTGGTGATGATGGTGGTTGTGGTTTGAGGGTCTCCTCTCTCAAATTCTCACTTTGCATAGAACATTCAGTCACTCTCCGTGAAGACAGTGTAATTTGATGACACACAGAAGAAGTTTTAATAGCTCTGTAATCACAGTGGACTGAAATGAAGGGTGCTGGTGTCTTCCTCTTTCTGGAAGCCCAAAAATCCCATGCCCATTGCACCATGAGGCAGACCAGACTCCTCCCCTGACCGTGGAGGTGAAGGTGCCAAAAGTCAAGTGCACTGTTCAAATGGGCAAGCCCAAGATCCATCGGACAATTGTATGATGGAAGTTGTAGGCAGCATTTCCAGGGCTCACCAGGCAACACCTGCCGAGCCAAGGAAGATAACCACGGAAAAGGCACATCCCTGGGCTCTGCTCTCTCTCTCCAATAAAATGTATACTCCCACTAATCTAGCACTCTTCCTGTTTCTCAAACTCTATGTTCAATACTGTGCATGCATTACCTCAAGTAATCCTTACGCAGATCCCTATGGAAGGGGAAATTGAGGTTTGTGGCAGTTAGGTAGCTTGCCTAAGCACAGTGCCTGTGCTTCTAACTAGTAACACTTCACTAATCTGCTTTCCTACTGCCAAATAACAACCTGGCTATCTGTCTTCTTCAAACTAACTGTGTCTACAATCAAAGGCACCATCTTTCCTCCCAATTTGGCAATTTCTTATGACTTCCCTATTGTTCATGGTCATACTCATTTCCTGCATCATCATCTCAATTCAAGTCCTTACATGACTTTGCTTTTCATTTTCCTTCTGCCATGATTGTGAGGCCTCTCCAGCCATGTGGAAACTGTGAGTCAGTTAAACCCCTTTCCTTTATAAATTACCCAGTCTCAATAAGCAAAAAGAACAAATCTGGAGGCATCACACTACCTGATTTCAAACTGTACTATAAAACCATAATCACCAAAACAGCATGGTACTGGTACAGAAATAGGCACATAGAACAATGGAACAGAATAGAAAACCTAGAAATAAATCCAACTACTTATAGCCAACTGATCTTTGACAAAGTAAACAAAAACATAAAGTGGGAAAAGGACACCATTTTCAACAAATGGAGCTGGGATAATTGGCAAGCCACATGTAGAAGAATGAAACTGGATCCTCATCCCTCACCTTATATAAAAATCAACCCAAGATGGATTAATGACTTAAATCTAAGACCCGAAATTATAAAAATTCTAGAAGCTAACACTGGAAAACCCCTTCTAGACATTAGCTGAGGCAAGGATTTCATGACCAAGAACCTGAAAGCAAATGCAATAAAGACAAAGATAAATAGCTGGGACTTAATTAAACTAAAGAGCTTTTGCACAGCAAAAGGAACAGTCAGCAGAGTAAACAGACAACCCTCAGACTGAGAGAAAATCTTCACAATCTATACATCTGAAAAAGGACTAATATCCAGAATCTACGAGGAACTCAAATAAATCAGCAAGAAAACAAACAAATAATCCCATCAAAAAGTGAGCTAAGAACATGAATAGAGAATTCTCAAAAGAAGATATACAAATGGCCAATAAACATGAAAAAATGCTCAGCATCACTAATGATAAGAGAATGCAAATCAAAACCACAATTCAATCCCACCTTACTCCTGCAAGAATGGCCGTAATCAAAAAATGAAAAAATAGTAGATGCTGGCACTGATATGGTTAACAGGGAACACTTCTACACTGCTGGTGGGAATGTAAACTAGTACAAGCACTATGGAAAACAGTGTGGAGATGCCTGAAAGAACTAAAAGTAGAACTGCCATTTGATCCAGCAATCCCACTACTAGGTATCTACCTGGAGGAAAAGAAGTCATTATACAAAAAAGGTATTTGCACACACATGTTTATAGCAGCACAACTTGCAACTGCAAGAACATGGAGCCAAACCAAATGCCCATCAGTCAACAAGTGGATAAAGAAACTGTGATATATATATATGTGTGTGTGTGTGTATGCACATATATATACCATCATATATATTCTGTCACATATATATTTCATCATATATATTTATATATATGATGGAATATTACTCAACCATAAAAGTAAATGAATGAATGGCATTCACAGCGACCTGGATGAGATTGGAGACTACTATTCTAAGTGAAGTAACTCAGGAATGGAAAACCAAACATCATATGTTCTCACTTATAAGTGGGAGCTAAGCTATGAGGATCCAAAGACATAAGAATAACACAATGGACTTTGGGGATTTGGGGAAAGGGTAGGAAGGGGGTGAGCGATAAAACAGTATAAATAGGGTGCAATGCATTCTGCTTGGGTGATGGGTGCACCAAAATCTCACAAATCACCACAAACTTTTTCATTTAACCAAACACCACCTGTTCCCCAATAACCTATGGAAATAAAATAAATAAATAAATAAATAAAAAACCCAGTCTCAGGTATGTCTTTATTAGCAATGTGAAAACAGAATAATACACTATATAAGCCTATTCTAAATTTTGTCAGAACACACCCTTGGGTCTTATCAATCACTTATGGATTTGATATTACATCTCGTCTTTAACATTACATTCCATTCAGCCCAGCAAATGCTCATTCAGCCCCTACTATGTGCCAGGACTTCGATGAATATGGTCAGATATCAAGACTGGAACTCAGAGTCCAGCAAAGGAGAGAAGTGTGAGCAAATAGTAGCAATACTGTCTAATGGTGTTATAATAGAGGAATTGATAAAGACTTTTGTAACATGCATAGGCAAGCATGAGTTCTCCTGCAGTGGTTTCTCCTAGAGGGGGCTGGATGTGAAGAATGGGTCAGAGGAGGCCAGGCACAGAATGCATGGAACAGCATTCCAACAGAGGAACAGCATAAGCGAAGACGTGGTATTACAATACATGAGAGTCCCAAGTGGTCAAATATAATTCACACACAAGTGAGTAGCTGACAAGAAGCCCGGGAAAGTATGATGAGATGTTAGGTAAAGGATTTGCATGCTAAAAAATTTGTGCTTTTCTTTCTGTGAACACTGAGAACCATCAGAGGTTTTTAAGCAATGAGGTGGCAGAATGAGATCTGACATGTTCAGAGAAGATATATTTGGAAATAAAGATATTGGCAATGACTATTTCTATTCAACTTCTTTTCAAAAAATCTCCTTGGGAGACCAGAAGGCACTGATAAGCACTGTCAGCAGGTCTGCATGGGATAGGCCCAGGCAGATTACAGGACTTCTGGTCATTTCTGATAGTTTCTTAATCTTACAGAAAATCACAACAGCCTTTGTCTTTGTCATTCACCACACTTTCTATTCCCTGCTTTGGTGCCTGATTCTGTGCCTCCCTTTAATCTTTTGAAAGATTTATGGCAACAGCACTTTTGCATGTGATGTGCTCATCTGATGTCAGTTACCGTAGACGGAGGCTGGCAGAGAGATAGTCGGTTACAGTTGAGGACGTGTGACACTATGTGAGGGAAACATTTCTCTGGGGAAATAACTTGGCATTTCAGCTTCATACGAGGGCCCATTGGGGAGAAGAGAGGATGAGATGCCAATTTGCTAATGGGAATCTACAACCTTGAGCCCCCCTTTCCACAGAGAGCTCAAACACTCATTGGCGGGGATCGTTTGCATTTACTTACATCTCAGAGGCTCTGGTGGAAATACAATCTGTAAATATTGAAGACAGAGCTGGAGACACAAAAATCGCTTTGCTTTTATTTGCCCCAAACCACATACACTCAAACAGATGAAATATGTATGAAGTGAGAACCATCTGCGGCACGTACAGAGCGTGTCCCATGGACGCATCCAGGGCCTCATTCTGAGGCTCGGATACCTGTCTGACAGAGACAGAGAGCCAGTGGCAACTGCATCTTTGATGTGGGCTTTTATTGTCTTTCATGCAATTTCTCCCCATGCAGTCTTGACAATGCCCTTTAAAAAATGTGTTTTTATCTTGGATCTCTCTGTCCACAGGATGCTCCTCTGAGAGAGTCTCTTTGGACAGAGGACTTGCAAAGTAAGGCTAACACAGTTGGGGAGCATTGGGGATAGGCAAATGTGGTGATGCAGGTTGTTTGCAGCAGTTGGCTACAAAGTGGCTCAAGGCAGGGGTGTCTATCTGGTTTGCACAGGCACCCGATAGCCTAGCAGTGGGGCTGGGGCTTTTCACACCACATGGATTCCTTATGGTGGGCAGCCTCCAATTACTGCTTCTGCCAGTCTGGCATCAGAAGGTGAGGTGGGGAGCTAGCTATAGGATCATGCCTGGTGTATTGGAGGGTTGGGGGGTGTGTATGGCACAGAGACATGGAGGTAAGATTACACATCCAATGTATGTGATGAGTCTTTGGGGTACCGCTCTCCTTCAGAACAGCCTCCTGGCCTCCCACCATCCTCGTTGTCCAACACACAAAAGCCCATCTTCTGTGTTGCTCTTTACTGGAGTTGTGTGGAGCTCATAAACCTTTCATGATCCCCAAACATTCTCAGGGCAGCTTCAGATGCCATTCTTCAGCATCCTCCACCGGCTCCAGGGAGACAGGCATCCCAGCTCCTCCTCCAGGCTGTGCTCTACACAACCTCCCTTCACCTTGCCTCAGGCCCACCTCAGAGTTTTTACAGTTTCCTACCTAGCAAACTCCAAATTGGTGCATGCCACTCAGAGAGGAGCATGGTTTCAGGAAAGTGAGCAGCAGGGATTCTGGGTGTGTGGGGAAATGACAGAATTAAAAAGGAAAGAGAAGATGGCCTGTCCCTCTACGGCTCTGCCTGAGGACAAGGTAGTGGGGAGGGTTAGAAAACTCACCCAGGTGTATCCCCATGTCTGGCAGTCACCCCAGGCTTCTGAGGCCAGACACCTCCCTGCGAAGTAGTATCTAGTTACATACTAGATAAAGAGAACTATGTTGGATGGAAATGGAGGAATCACGGCTAAGATCTGAAGACCTGTTTACCACTCTGATTCTGCCACCTGCCAGCAAATCTACGATGCCATTGCCCACACAGCAGAGTCTGGACTTCCAAGCGCAGTATACAGGCCCTGCATGACCCCACCTCTGTTTATCTCTCCAACCTCACCTCCTTTGTGCTCCACTTCCCTCTACTCCGGCCATCCTCTCACCCCTCCTCACTACCCCACCCCGCTCCCATGCCCCACACATACACCAACAGTATCAGACAATTTAGAATCTTTCAAATATCTCACACTGCTTCTGGCCCCAGGATGTTTGTACATACTATTTCCTCTGACCTCTATGCTCCTCTATCCATACACTCCACAAAGCACCACGGGGAAGCTTCTGCCTGGGGAAGTTGCTCTTGCCATCTCTGAAGCCCCTGTAAAGTTGCCCTTCTCATAGAACAAAGAAGTTCTCTGACTCTCAGAAGCCTGTAGACCCTTCAGCACACAGCACAGTGCAAAAATCCTGTTTCGGTCTCTCTGCATAAATCTTGGCTCAAATTTTATTTGGGGCCAGTATTTATGCCTCTCCAAGCATTACATGCACATAAATGTACATTTGGACATGCTCCCATACTTCAAATGCTTGTTATGAGGATCTGTTGATTTTTTGGTAGGCGTTAGATGGTAGCATGTTTTTCTTTTTTAATCACAAAAGGAACATGAAATGTAATAAAATTGAACAACGTGCAGCATACATTTCTCTTCTCTGTGGCGTCTTTTCAGAAAAAACTGTGGCCATGGAATTTAACCATCTATCTTAGTCTGTTGGGCTGCTTTTTAAAAAGGCCTTAGACTCTGTAGCTTAAAAATCAGACATTTATTTCTCACAGTTCTAGAGGCTGAGAAGTTCAAGATCAGGGTGCTGGCTAATTGGGTTTCTACTGAGGGCCTGCTTTCGGGTTCATGGATGGTGCCTCCTGACATGGTGGGGAGAAAGAGAAAGAGCTCTCTGGTGTATCTTATAAGGACACTAACCCTATCATATCACGGCTCTACCTTTATGACTTTATTTATCTTTAATTACTTCCTTACTCCAAATATAGCCACACTGGGGGTTAGGGCATCAACACATGAATTTGGGGAAGACATACTTTGGTCTATAGTACACCTGTGTTTTTTATTTTTTTGAAGCCCCTGCCTTACAGTAACCTAATCCTATACTATTCAATTCCCAAATAAAAAGGGCATGCATGTCTGGTGCCTTGAAGGTGATTCTGACACTCAGTTATATTTTTAGGGAGTTCTTAAAAAAATTACTTCCAGAAAACTTGAAAAATATAAAATATACCAAAAACGAAAATCGAAAGTCACCAACAAATCCAGGAGACAACATTTTGATATGCATCCTTCCAGCTAATGTACCTAACTATCTAGTTGTCTATCCGTATTTTTAATAAATATTGTATCATCCTTTACAATGTGTGGCTACAGATGGCCTATATACTAATTATAATTCAGCTCTGGTTCTCTGTGGATGGATTGTGAACCAAATAACATACCCAAGGATCTGATAAACCAAAAACTGTCTTTAACATTAGACTCTCAAAGAAATATACAGATTCACTTTTATCTTCTTCTTCTTTTTTTTTTTTTTTTTTTGAGACGGGTCTCACCCTGTTGCCCAAGCTGGAGTGTGGTGATATGATCTCTGCTTGCTGCAGCCTTGACATTCTGGGCTCAAGCAATCCTCCCACCTCAGCCTCCTGAGTACCTGGAACAACAGGCGCATGCTACCACTCCTAGCTAATTGTATTATTTGCAGAGACAGGCTTTCATAATGTTGCCCAGGCTGGTCTGAAACTCCTGGGCTCAAGACATCCTCTTGCCTCAGCTTCCCAACGTATTGGGATTACAGGCATGAGCCACAGTGCCTGGCCGAGATTCCCTTTTTATCATGACATCTGTCACCAGGGACTCGATGTGGATAAACAATCACACCCCTGCCCTCCCACACACACACTTAAAACATGCTCCCCAGTCACTGCTTTGGAATAAAGACCAAACATTTACCATGGTCTGGAAGGTTCTGAGTGGGCACATGCTGGCCCTGTCTACCTTACAGCCCATCACACGCCACTCTGCACCCCATCTTTCAGTCTTTAAGACGACAGCATGAAGGGTCATTCCTTAGAGAAGTCTTCCCTGAATACCTAACTAGCTCAAATTCCCGTTGTATGCACTCCTAACCATCCTTTCTTAGCATTTATCTAGGTTGTGATTTCACATTTTTGCTTGTCTTCCCAGCTGAGCTATAAACTCAAATATAGTAGGCACTCAATATTTGATAAAGGAACAACTGAAGAAAACAATGCATACTTGAGTTTTTACCTTAGTGTTTTCTGATGAGATAAAGCAAAACTGAAGCCCTTTGTTTATTTCCTCTCTGAGGTCACACAGCCAATTAGACATGTGAGGGGTTTGAGATCAGGACCTCAGGCACCTCCAGCTGTTTATTTGTTGCAGAATGAAGCTTCCTCCCACAAACCAATGACTGGGGATGAACACAGGAGCTGGTTTCCCAAACTGAACTTTTTAAGCAAGGTCAGGAAATTGGGGGTTATTTTCCCAGGGAAATGTGGAAACTGCAAAATTATTGTGAACAGGGTAAGAAGTTATGGATTATGTTTGAAGGAAATTGCTTTTCACTATAGAAAATTACTGCATGTTCTCTATCTCTGAACACAATTTCTTCTATGATTATGAAATCATATTCTTTTCTATGTATTTTTTCCCTTTGCTTCTGTCTGCAGTATACATCAAAAAAGGGGGGGGGGAAGAAGGAGAGAAATAAAAAGAAGATACAATGACCAGGCAAGTAATTTATGAGAGTTACCCATCTGTTTCTTTCACAAATGCAATAGGCTTCTTTAATGTAACATTTATTAATATCGATACTGGTCATATTGAACAAAAAGAACTTTAGAGGGGAGAAAAATCAAGCAGCCAGTGATAAACATGTGCTAGGAAGCAACTGCTGGCATGATCAGTATTTGGCTTGTTGAGAGTGGGAGCAATAAAAGAGGTACAGACACCAATGACAGGTGTAGTGATGGGGGCACTGGTCAGAGGTGCTGTGGCAGAAATCTTGGTGCACATGCTTAAGTGTACAAGAAACATACCTTTTTAATTATCTCTCAGAACTTTCAACAGTAAACCTCACTTCTTTGTGAGGTAAACACCCTCTATGTGCCATGTGTGTGCCACTGTCCTAAATCTCCAGGGTGTCAGGGCATCTGGGGGTTGGGGTTGTGGTGCACAAAAAAAGCATCACAGTCCATAGGTTGGCCCTCAGTGATCTGTTGATATGGCTGCTCAGATCCTGCACAGCCTGTGGTCTTTCAAACTGGGTGCCACATCATCGAGGCCTTTCTTTCTTGGCTCTCACTGCCATCTTTCCAAAATACCAGTAAGCCAGTCAGTCCAGGAAAGAGGAGTCCCCTGCTATGAGTTGAATTGTGACCTCCAAAAAAGATACGTGGAAGTCCTAACCCCCAGTACTACAGATGCAGTGGCTCACACCTGTGATCCCAGCACTTTGGGAGAGGTGGAAAGATAGCTTGAAGCCAAGAGTTCAAGATCAACCTGGTCAACAGAACCAGATCCCATCTCTACCAAAAAAACAAAAATAGCCAGGTGCAGTAGTGTGGGCCTGTAGTCCCAGCCACCCAAGAGGCTAAGGCAGAAGGATCACTTGAGTCCAAGAGTTTGTGACCAGCCTGGGCAACATGAGATCCTATCGTGTGTGCACATATGCAAGCATGGGTGTGAGAGAGACAGCAAGAGAGAAAAAGAGAACAGAAAGAGGGAGGGAGGGAAGGAGACAGGGGAGGGAGGGAGAGAGGGGAGGGAAGGAAAGGAAGGAAGAAAGGAGGAGCTAGGGCCTGCCACAGTGACTCATGCCTTTAATCCCAGCACTTTGGGAGGTTGAGGCAGGTGGATTGCCTAAGCTCGGGAGTTCGAGACCACCCTGGGCAACATGGTGAAACTCCATCTCTATTAAAATACAAAAGCTTAGCTAGGTGTGGTGGTGCACACCTGTAGTCCCAGCTACTCGGGAGGCTGAGGCATGAAAAATCACTTGAGCCCCAGCGGTGGAGGTTGCAGTGAGCTGAGATCACACCACTGCACTCCAGCTTGGGCTACAGAGTGAGACCCTGTCTCAAAAAAAAAGAAAAAGAAAAAGAAAAAGAAAAAAAAGAAAAGAAGGAAGAGCCAGGAAGCCTTTACAGAGGTAATCAAGCCAAAATTAAGTCATTAGGGTGGGTCCTTATGCAATATGATGGGTGTCATTATATAAATAGGAAACTGGACACAGAGACACACATGTAAAAGGGAATATGATATGAAGATACACAGGAAGAAGACAGCCATGTAATTGAAGTGATGCATCATCAAATCGCTTGGAGGAAACAGGAATTTATCATGGGGATAGTGAGCTGTCTCATGGACTCCAAGAACAGGAATGTGCTTAGGCTTCAGAAGTTCTTAGATCAGGGATCATACTAGTTTGCTAGGGCTGCCATCGCAAAATACCACAGACCAGTAAATAACACAAACTTATTTTCTCACAGTTCCGGAGGCAAGGCTCAAAGTCCAAGATAAAGGTGTTGGCAGCGCTGGTTTCTCCTGAGGCCTCTCTCCTTCGTTTGTAAGTGGCCATCTTCTCTATGTCTTCATATGGTCTCTGTGTGTGTGTCCCAATCTCCTCTTCTTATATGACACCAGTCAGTTGCATGAGGGTCCACCCTGATGACCTCATTTAACTTCGATTAACACTTTGGAGACCCTATCTCCAAATATAGTCACATTCTGAAGTCCTGGGCGTTAGGACTTAAACATATAACTTTTAGGTGTGGTGGGAGGCAGGGGCAAGGCATAATTCAGACCATTCAGAACCTCCATCTCTAACCCCTTCTTCTCCATTCAACCCATCTGTCTGAAGACTTGCAGACATGGCAGCCAACAGCCCAAACTTTTTCATCTTATGGCTTCAGCCAGTAGAAACACTCTCCCAGCTTTCTCATCCCAAGCCCAGAAATTCCTGGGGAAGACACCCACTGGCCCAGGTGAGATCAGAGCTGTAGAGCACTATTTCCAAACTCTGAGTTTCTAGGGAAAGATGATGGAAGGGATCCCCTGCCCACCCCCAATTTTGTGCAAATTACATGTAGGAAAACTGCAATTCCTCATTTTCTAATTGTCTCACCAAATCCGGCTTTTTGTGCCAATCTCAATTCTTCCTTTTAGCAAAATTGATTAAGAAAACATTCATTTCTTGTGTAGGCTGTCTTGCAGAATGCTTGTTCCCTTAGGCTAGGTTATTTTAGTTTTTCTAAGCTGAGAAGATGGAATCTGGGAGGGAGGAAGATATGCCTCCAGGTGCCCACTCCAAATAATTGTTCTCCACTTGTAAAACTAGTAGAAAGTATATTCTCTTCCCTACCACAGATACATGCTGCCCACTCCACTCCCAACTCACATCTTAGAGCCCATGGGACTTTCCAGTTAGGTTCTGTGAGGTGTCCCTTGTCACACGTGCCAGTCCCCACACTGTTTCTGTCCTGCTCTGAGACAGAGTGACTGCTCTGAAGAAGACAAGCTTTCCTGGACCCAGAGCATACAGAGGACTGACCGTCCTTGGGTTGTTACTACAGACTGAATTTTGTCTCTCTAAAATTGAAACCCCAACTCCCAAGGCAATGGTATTTGGAAATGAAGCCTTTGGAGATGACTTGGTTTAAATAAGTAATGAGGGTGGGGTCCTCATGATGGGATTAGTGTCCTTAGGAGGAGAGATACTAGAGCTTTCTCTCTCTCTTGCTCTCTTTCTCTCTCTGCCATGTGAGGACACAGAAAGCGGTCATCTATATGCCAGAAAGTGAGCCCTCCCATGCCAGCACCCTGATCTCAGATTTCAGCCTCCAGAACAGTGAGAAAATATATTTCTATTGTTTGAGCCATTCAGTCTGTGGTGTTTTGTTATGGGAGCCAGGGCAGGCTAATACAGTTGTTTTTTCCAATTCCTTCTTTTTACTTTGAAGGATTAAAGAGTTCTTTGGGGACAGAAGAAAATAAATGTAATATTAAATTGATTTCAAGTTTGTGTGTGAGAATTTTTTGTTTTAACTAGTTTGGTTCTAGATTGTAAAAAAAAGAAGAAGAAATGAAAAAGAACTCAGGTCTCAGAGGAAAGGTAACACCCTTCCACAGGGCTCAATATAATTTTTGTTTTTGTTTTTTTTTTTGAGACAGAGTCTAGCTTTGCCATCCAGGCTGGAGTGCAATGGCGTGACCTTGGCTCACCGCAACCTCTGCCTCCCAGTGATCAAGTGATTTTCCCACCTCAGCCTCCCAAGTAGCTGGGACTTCAGGCACCTGCCATCATGCCTGGCTAACTTTCATATTTTAATTGAAATGGAGTTTCACCATGTTGGCCAGGCTGATCTCAAACTCCTGACCTCAGGTGATCCGCCCACCTCGGCCTCCCAAAGTGCTAGGATTATAGGCATGAACCACCATGCTCGGCCTTTTGTTTTCTTTGAAGCAGGGGTCAACCCTTGAATGAGTCATCTGTGGTCACAGCATTATAGTTGAAAGGCAGAAAAGCACAGTATTGGGCTCTGGATCTGGACTACTTGGGTTCAAATCCTAGCCTGGTGAGAAACTGTCACTCCGTGCCTCAGTTTCCTCATCTGTATAGGAGATAACATTAGCAATACTTTAGAAAGTGACAGTTCCTGTAGGCACTCCATGAATGACACAGGGAACATGGTGAGTCTTGAAAGAAGGAAAGGGTGCTCAATTTGTCATCCTTGGTCATTCCCCTATAAAGGCTGAGAGCACCTAAAACCTATTTCAGGAAGACTTCTGGCATTCAGAAGGGAGTCCCAATGATCAGAACATAAAGCCCCACAGGGCAGTTATCCAAGGAAACAGGAAAATTGTATATATGCATCCTATTAGTTTACACATGCTTCAACTATTGCTACCCAAAATGTGGTCTAAGGACCAGCAGCATCAGCATCTCTGGAAAGCTTGTTAGAAGTGCAGAACCTCAGACTTACTGGTATCAGAACCTGCCTTTGACAAATCCTCAAGTCATTCGTTTGCATGTTAAAGCATGAGAAGCACTGGTTTCAGTGTTACCCACTATGTTGATAACAACCATTTGCACCACCACTCTTAGAGGAAAGTGGAAGGAGTTTCTCCAGTCTTTGCAGCAGATGAGGTTCCTCACACCTGCAGTCACTGGCCACTGTGTGTCTGTGGAAAGAAAACCAAAGGACACCAGGGGAGCTGCTTCAAAAACGTCTCTTTCCTGTAGGCTTTTGTTATATTCTCAGCACATCCAATAGCAAGATATTGGGTTCTGAATACTGCAGTAAGTATAAAATCATGACATACGTGAAATGTGAAAATCGAATATGCAGTGAAACTTGATCATTTGCATGTAATTCAACCCATTGGACCACGTAGGGTGCACTATGTCTTCCCTAAGCTTGATGCCCTCTCCCTTAGCCTCTATACACAAATCACAATCCATTTACACCTCCATTCTTTCACTTATTGTACTGTTCTCTAATCCTTTTTCATTTACTCTTTGCCCTCAAGAGAGTGAAATCAGACAACTGGGCTTGTGACTTTCATTTCATTATCTCTCACACCTAACACAATGCCAGAGACACTGAGATGTATGGAGTAAGCAGCCACCTAAATTTTCATTGAAATGAAAACTGTCAACATAGAGTATAAAAAGACTAGACCACACCTTGTAAAAGGTGTCATAGGAACCCTAGAATTTATATTTTTATGTAGAAAATTAATCCAGATGTTGTCTATGTTTAAATAGTCGATTTATTAGGAATCTAAGGATATTGAAAGAAAATGCATCATGGGGGGAAGAAAACAAGAATATACAACGTGGCAGGGTGAACTGAAGAAGAATTTCTGGATGGAAAGTTTGGGGAAGGGAATGCAATGGAGAACAGAAGGGATGGGTGTGGTCTCTCTCCAGCCTTGGTAAGTGTCATGAGGCAGAGTCACGTATATCCGTGCTGGGATCATCCAAATTATCCCAGAGTCTACAGCTTCTTGCCCACATAGGCAGGGAGCAAAAGTCGACCATGGGCCGGGCACGGTGGCTCAAGCCTGTAATCCCAGCATTTTGGGAGGCCGAGACGGGAGGATCACGAGGTCAGGAGATCGAGACCACCCTGGCTAAGACAGTGAAACCCCGTCTCTAGTAAAAAATACAAAAAACTAGCCGGGCGAGGTGGCGGGCACCTGTAGTCCCAGCTACTCGGGAGGCTGAGGCAGGAGAATGGCATGAATCCGGGAGGCGGAGCTTGCAGTGAGCTGAGATCCGGCTACCGCAGTCCAGCCTGGGCCACAGAGCAAGACTTTGTCTCAAAAAAAAAAAAAAAAAAAAGTCGACCATGGAAGCACTTCAGCAATTCACAGCCTTCCTATGATGCATGTTCTGAGCTTACAGGTTCTGGATGAGAGTTGAGGATTTCCTGTAATCATTGGGATTGTCTCTACTGCTGCAAGGACTGTGCTTAGAATGACACTGCCTGCAACCTTGGAAATGTCTCCTTCATCTGTGAGTAATAGCCAAACCCAAAAGGGTCATTCAAGCAATGTACACACTAATATTTTTCTATAGAAAAGAAAACAAAAGATAGACACGTGAGTCAGACAGATTGGGATCCCTGATCCAAAGCTATGCTGGAGGATGTGGCCCCAGTGTCTGACCAAGTGGGTCAGCTAATGGACTCTGCTTCCTTGAATTCAACCAATCCACCAGCGATGGGTAGTGATGGGGCACACAGTATCCTCTACATGGACAGGACTTGCTTTGCCACACTTGCCTGTGGCTGTGCATGCATAGTAGAGTGTACCTTCTCAGCAGGCAGGTGGAGCCCAAGAGAGAAGAGCCTGTTCCCAAACTCACCACTCACATGGGGCAGAGAGGAGTTAGGTCTGCTATTTGAGGAAAACAGTATCCTCGAGTCAGTGTTGTTTCCACTTCCATGAGGTGGTGCCCCAGTAACCACCTACCACTGCTCCTTTAGGGACCCTCCTGGGTCTACAGGTGAAAGTGCAGATTTACCCACCGCAAGGTTCACAAGTAGATCTAACCTGCACGTGAATCAAAATCCCAAATAGAGCATTAATCTAAGGCTGAAAATTCACTCTCTCTTGTGTTTTCCATACAAAAATATGTCATCCAATATGGCTCATCAGAGGTTCTGAAATTAGATTTACTGACAACATGAACATATTCCAATAATAAAAATGATTCTTTATTATTAAATTCTTGAGGAGAAATTTAAGTCCAAGGACTAAATCTTCTTGTAAATGTAAGTCGAAAGGAAACAAATTTTTAAAACAAATGAAGTTGCCTTTATGAGTCCCAAGTCCAAAATTCTTAACTCGAAATTAGAGAGTTCTTGATTCAAAAAACAAAAACACAGGTGAGGGGCAGGGAGGGGATTCAGGTTCTTTCTGCAGCAATCCCACCTTCCTCTCATTGGGATGGATACAGTTTCTTCAAGCCTTGAAGTCTCACATAAATGCCCTCTTTTTAGAGAATCCAAAGATGTAATATGACATACAGTTATTATAGCACTGGCTTCCTACCCACAAAATTTGGAAAACAAAAGCACTCTCAGGGATTCCTGGAAAAACATTAGGTTCCTAGAATTAGTGTGTCATGTTGTTAAAGACGATAGCAGAGACTTTGGGGCTATCCGAGCAGGAAAAAGTTAGTCTTCCCAGGATCTGCACTAAAGGCCCAGAGCTGGAATTTAAGCTCAGTTGAGATATTCTTCCATGCAGGGCATAATGGTGACGCAGCTTATTCACCATGTCTAGGGAGGAAGGATCTCCACTCTGAGCGAGGCCTTGTTGGAAATGTGCAGTAGTGGTGGTAGCCTTAGGCACTGGGTCTTATTTGAGAAATTTCTTTTCCTTCCAGCATGTCTCGAATTTTCATTTCCCTTTGAGTGCTGTGTTTCTGACATCTCAGACATGAATGGAGTGTAGGCTCTTAGGGACACTGAGCCCTAGATTCTTTCTGAACAGTGAGTAGGGAGTTAGTACTAGACCACAATGGTGCTTCACTTGTCTCTCACTACAGAATTGCTGAGGCCAGAAAATCTGCTTCCCAGGAGATCCCATTCACCTTTATGTTTGCCAGAGTTGAGACTTGGACTAGGGGATTCCTGCCCCTAATAGCTCAGGGATATATCAACTCTGTGGACCTAGGATTTAACCAGATGACCTCTGAGATATCCTCAAGAACCAATGATTCTGTGGCTGCCGAGGTCACAGGTCCCTTCTGTTTTGCTCTCCAGGCTTGAGCTATTTCCAAGTCTCAACTTCTGCCAGGTAATTCCTGAAGCTCCAAAGGCCCCTATCCAACCAGCTTCTGTTCAGAAAACTTCACACCTTCCACCTCTAACTCCCATTGCTGGCCATCCCATGGTAACTCAGCCTCACTCACTTTTCACTGACTCCTTACTGCCTTTCCTCGCCTTTCACAGACGTCTCTGGCCTCTGGAGCCTGGTCTCCTTTTAAATTGAAATCCTGGCAATCTCAGATCCTACTGTTCCACTCCAGGAGCCCCTATTGCTTCCCCATCCCTTCCTCGGGTCACATAAACATCACAGAGCCTCTCCAGGCCTCAGGACAGAAAAGGGATTAACCAAAATCCACATATTACACGTGTCACTCATAGAAAGACATTTCTTTTTAATCCATAAGCCTGCCTAACACTGCTTTGTCCCCTCTCTGATGGCTTGCCCTGGGGATAAAAATGCCAGCTTTTCCAGTGAGGGCAGTTAAACTTTAAAGATCCTCTCATCTGCGGTGGCGTTGTGACCTGGGGGAAGCTATTATTATTTAACACGAATCAGGGGCCTTCAGCTCCCTCATGCTTCCCACTGATCTCACTCTCACTAGTTACAGGCTTTGTACATCCCCTGCTGGCATTTCTGTATGATATCGCTGCCATACAGATGCTGATAAATGCTATATAAAAGTCTATTAAATTAATCTAATGGCTGCCATGCTGGTCCCCTAATGACACAGCAGATAGGAGGGTCTTTAAATGTAAGTGCTTCTAGGAAGGCTCCAAATTGTTTCCTCCACTGGACAGTGGTTTAAATAAGCAACGTACAGCTATTAAGGGGATTTTCTCAAAACTTCAATTTTCTCTGCCCAAACTAGAGGCTCCATGTAGGAAACCACTTTGCCAGGTTCCTGAAGATAAGCTTGAAAAATATTCAGATTTATTAGTTAAATTTTCCCTTTTATGGTTTTTCATCCCCCCTCGCTGTGTCCTTCTCACCTCTGTCATTTTCTCCTTCTATTTTGCCTTTTTATTAATCTACTTTCTGCCTCTATAGATTTGCCTATTCTGGACATTTCATATACGTGGAATCGTACAATATACGGTCTTTTGTGCCTGGCTTCTTCCACTTCATATATTTTCAAGGTCAAGCCATGTTGTAGCATATATCAATACTGTATTCCTTTTTATTTCTGTATAATATCTCACTATTATACAGTGGCATACATATAAAATATATGGTATATATTTTATAATATACCATATATTATAAAATATGGCATAGCTATACCATATTTTATCTATCCACTTTTCAGTTGATGGACATCCAGATTGTTACCATTTTTGGCTATTATGAATAATGTAGCTATGAACATTTCTGTACAACTGCTTGTGTAGACATCTGTTTGTGTACATCTGCTTGTTTAGACATCTGTTTTCATTTCTCTGGAGTGTATACCTAGGAGCAGAATTGCTGAGTCATATGGTAACTCAATGCTGAACATTTTGAGGCACTGCCAGATGGCTTTCCAAAGTGGCTGCATCATTATACATTCTCACCAGCAGTGTTTGAGGGTTCTAATTTCTCCCTGTCCTCACCAACACTTGTCATAATCTGTCCTTTCGGTTCTACCCATCCAGTGGTTATGAAGTGATAGCTCATTGTGGTTTTGAATTGTATTTCCCTGATGGTTAATGATGTTGAGCATCTTTCCTTGTGCTCATTAGCCATTTGCATAGTTTCTTTGAAGAAATGTCTAGTCAGATCCTTTGACCATTCTACAATTGTCTTTTTTTTTTTTTTCTGATGCAGGGTTTCACTCTGTCACCCAGGCTGGAGTGTAGTGGCACGGTCTCGGCTCACTGCAACCTCTCCCTCCCGGATTCAAGCAATTCTCCTGCCTCAGCCTCTGGAGTTGCTGGGACTATAGGTGTGTGCCACCACGGCTGGCTAATTTTTGTGTTTTTAGTAGAGACAGGGTTTCACCATGTTGGTCAGGCTGGTCTCAAACTCCTGACCTCAGGTGATCCACCTGCCTCAGCCTCCCAAAGTGCTGGGATTACAAACATGAGCCACCGTGCCTGGTCTGCAGTTATCTTTTTAGCTAACCTCTTGAGTCCATCCATCTCTTTTCATCTTCCTAGTCAAAGATGCCATCATGTTTTTGCTGGACCACTGCATAAGCAACCCAAATGATCTTCCTGTGCCCACTCCTGCTCCCTTCCAACTTACTGTTCATACAGCAGTCAGAATGTTATTTTTAAACTACAAATCTGATCTCATCACTTTTTATTTAACACCTTTTGGTCACTTCCCATGGCTCTTGAAATAGAGCCCCAAATCCTTCATGTGGCTCACAAGGCCCAGGGTAACTTTTCCATCCTATTTTGAACCTGTCAACTCCCCACTCTGTGCTCACAAACAATGACCTCCTTTTAGACTCTCAAATGCTCCAAATTCCTTCTGAGCTTCCACACATGTACATTCAATAGGTTCTAACTGAGACCTCACATGTTCCAGGCACTACTAGGATGGACACTGAACATGTTGCAGTCACCGAGTCCAATACACCCCCTGACCTCTTGGAGTGGGTAGTCTGGATGGGGAGAGAGAGAATCAACAAATAATTAAATAAATGGCGACATAATGCCAGGTGCAAAAGGTACCAGGAAGGAAGAGTACAGTGCATTGCTCCCACTGCTGAAGATGCTCTTCTTTCCCACCCTGTCCTGCATAACTCTTCAGCTAATGCGTCACATCTTCAGAAAATGCCACCATGATTTCTAGCTTAGGTCAGTTTCCTATATAATGCACTTTGTAACTCTTCTTCACAGCATATATCAGAAACATAAATCAATTATTGGGCTTTTTATAATCATTTAACATCCTTCTGCCCCACTGCATCATAAATCTTTTTCCTTGCTGTGTCCACAGTACTTAGCACAGTCTCTGGAATGAATATTAAAGATTTTGAACAGATATGGGTTGAATGAATAAATGAATGCAGTAACAGAATAAGTGAATGACAGCTAGAACCCTAAGTGCCCAACAACCCTCCAACAGGACATCTGTTGTCTTAGACCCCCCGCTTCTTTCACTGCCACTGCTCAAGTTCTGGAAAGTGCCTTCTTTAACTTAGTCACTGTAATTCAGATTGTTCCTTTTTATTCCCTCATTCCTAACATGTGCCCAAGGCAGAACAGTTCATCTGCCCTTTCGGAGATGACTCATTAGTAACATCACACTCAGACATCTATTGGAGTGTAGGATCAAGGACAGCACTGCAAGACTGGGACAGACACTATGTATAGCATTAATTGCAGTTGGAGATCCCAGTATGTCCCAGGGACAGTCATGAACATGCCCTGGGCTTCCATCAGCCTGGCTGGCCAACGGGTCACTAGCCTCTTAATCTCTTATTTCCTCTTTATTCTGGGTCCAACCCAGAACCCACTGTTGGCAATTATGTAAATAAAAAAGCTGAGATCCTTCCTGCCTAGGTTTCCAGGCATAATTCTTAGGCCAAGACAAACTGGAACCTAAGTACTTATGACCTTCTCTAGGTTCTCCCATCCTCATGCCCTGAATCCTTCCTGTAGCAGCTCTTCCCAGGCCTTCACCATCCTAACCCATTTAAGGCCACCATGTAATGCCCCTAGCTGGAGCCTCCCCATCCACTTATCCCCCACTAACCCCCAGTTCCTCTTGTTCCCATTTCTCTGTTTCCTCATGGCTTCTCTCACTCCACATTTTTGGGATCTCAGAGTCATCAGTCTTTCATTAAATTTTTTTGATAAACCTTACTGGGCTACTTTTGATGAATATTTTGGTGAGTTTTAGCATACAAGAAAAGTAAGATTGGGCAAAAATAGATACCCGAGATATGAATATATTTTTTCATTGGGCACTGACTGCATACCTGTTCTTCTACAACCTGTCATTGTCATCCCAACTTTTGCTGGTTCCTAGAGTTGGTTTTGTTTTTTTTGCTGATCCCTAAAGAGGCTGTATTTAGTCTCTGCTCCCCAGTGCCAAGCGCAGTGCCTGCAGGTGGTAGATACTTAGTGCAGGTTTAAGGGAGGATAGACAGAGGATGGGAGAGATGAAGGGGAGAGGAAGGGGGAAGGGACAGTTTTAAGCTTATATAGAATTCTACTTCTTTAGTACACTGTCTTGAAACAGTGTAGCTAGTATAGCTATCCATTGTGGTTGCTACTAGCCACGTGTGGCTATTAATATTAAAATTAATTGAAATAAAAATTCCATTTATCATCAGTCGTATTTCAAATGCTCAATAGCCACAAGTGGCAAGTGCTACTGTATTAGAAAAAACAGATGTAGAACATTTCCATCATTGCAGCAGGTTCTATTGGGCAGACCCTAGAAACTTCCTAAATGCCCATAAAAGTTTTGTTTTTGGGTAATAGGGAGGTGCTTGGTGGTCGTTTTGTTAAGGATGTGGTGAGAAAGTGAAGACCCCAGATCTTTGACCCTGAATGTAATATAGGCAATTCTCTTTATTTCTTTGAGAGGATAAGATTCTTGAAAAGAAAAACAAACAGAGGAATAGTTGGCTTATCTAAATTTAAGAAAGTAAAATAAACTTACGATTTCATGGACCTAAGGCACAAACTTGAAAAAAAGGTAAGCAAAAAAGAAAAAAAAAATCCTTATGATTAATTACTCCTATTACTCTTAATTTTAACCTATGTTTGAAATACCATCACCCTGCAGCAGAGACCATATCTGTTAGGCAAATTAGCAAGCCCTGTAACAGCAAGGGAGCATCAGGCATAAAACCTCATTGATCTTAATCCACTAACACAGACTTTGTGAAATTGCAATTTTTTTTTAATGTACCAATTTAGTTAATTATATAGAAACTCTAAAGGAAATTCTGTTTTTAGGCAATCTTTAAAAAGCACTCAATGTGCACATATTATATATTTTTTACACTTATTAAAGTGTATTCCAGCAGAACTTCTGCTTAAATAATTTTTATTAGCTTAGTTTTTTTTTGTATGTACTCAAAAGAAATAAAGTAAAAACAAAATTCTTTAGTGCAGAATTTTTATTAATTAAGTTAGGGCCTCTCTCTCTACCTCCTGACCCCTCTCTCCTGCAAGCTACATTGTGAAATAGTGAGATTTTTGGCTGGGCACGGTGCTCACACCTGTAAACCCAGCACTTTGGGAGGCTAAGGCAGGAGAATCGCTTGAGTCCAGGAGTTCAAGGCGGCAGTGAGCTGTGATCACACCACTGCACTCCAGCCTGGGTGACAGACCCTGTCAGAGAGAAAGAGAGAGAGAGAGAGAGAAAGAGAGAGAGAGGGAGGGAGAAAGAGAGAGAGAGAGGGGAAGGAGGAGGAGGAGGAAGAATAAGAAGAGGAGGAAGAAGAAGAAGAAGAAGAAGAAGAAGAAGAAGAAGAAGAAGAAGAAGAAGAAGAAGAAGAAGAAGGAGAAAGGAGAAGGGAGAAGGGAGAAGGGAGGGAGGGGAGGGGAGGGAGGGGAAGAGAAGAGAGAAGAGAAGAGAAGAGAGTAGAAGAGATAGATTTTATTGTTTTCCCAGACATTAAAAAAATCTGCTCATTCAATTGGAAAGCAGTGTGCCATTTTCTTTAAGTCAGTATCTTCAACAATAGTGAAGTAAGAAGAGCCTCCGCTGAAATTTTAGGAAGAGAGGAGCAGCGGAAACCACACACCAAATAGACAGAAACACATTCCCTGCAGAATAGCAAGAGGATCTGTGAGGAGGAAACCAAGAGAACAGTCTTAACAACATATTCCAAACTTCCTGCAGTTGTTTATATCTTCAGACAGATGAGAAGTTTCTATATATAGCTGTGCTTTAGCAAAATACTTTTCAGCTCCGGCTCTATCCGAAGAATGATAGGTAAAGCACAATGGACTTTTTGCAAATGAAGAAAATGGGTTTGTTTTTTTTTTTTCAGTTTGATAAATCAGGTATGCAAGACATTTAAGTGTTAGTTTCTTCTCCAAACTATGCCTTCCTCTTCCATGGGGTGAAATCAAACATTGAATAATTAAAGCAAATATGAAATCATAAATAATTCCATACAGATCCAAGGCTGTGAACATCAGAGACTTGGCTCCGGCCCACTGCTTTGATTCTAAAGGTCCAGAGACATCCTGTTGACCTCTCTAATAGGAAGAATCTAAAGTGCAGGGTAACCACCGGCCCTCATTGAGATAAGACATACCTAACCCTAAGTCTCAAACCTGAGAAGACAGGACCGCCTAGAATACATCTGTGGACCCAAGGTCCTCAGAAGTCTTGGCAATGCTTCCTTGCCCTATTGTCATTAAAATACCATTTATATATCCATGAACTTAGCCATTAGCTCCCTCCTGCCTTTTCTGAAATTACATAAGCAATGTGATACATATACTGAACTCCAGTCCAGAACTTTCATATGAACTCCAGGCTGCCCTGCCCTCAATCTTGTTCCACCAACGGTCTTCTGCATCTCAGTCAGTGGAAACTCAATCCTTTCCCTCACTCAGGCCAAAAACCTTGAAGTCATCCTTGATTCCTCTCTCATCTCTCATGCATAAACTCAACAAATCCTGAATCTGATCACTTCTTACATCTTAACTGCTATCACCCTAGTCCACTTGTTCTCAATCCCATTCGACAATTTTGCATCTCAGTGGACATTTGGCAATATCTGGAGGCATTTTGGATTGTCACATGGAGAGGGTTCTACTGGCATCTGGTAGAGGTTCTACTGGCATCTAGTGGATAGAGGTCAAGGATGCTGCCAAACATTGTGCAATGCACAGGACAGCACCTCGCAACAAGGAATTATCCAACATAAACTATTAATAGTGGTGGAGAACCTGCCCTGGTCCAAGTCACTATCTCTTCCCTGGATTATGTCTGTAGCCTTCTAACAGTTCTCTTTGCTTCCATTCTTGCTTCCTTCTTCATAATTATTCCCTGCATAGCAATAAGAGTTATCCTGCTAAATAAGTCAGGTTTGGGGGAGTGGTAGGAATCTCCATGAATGAAGGAGTGTTGAGGTGCCTAGGGGTTCAGTACTAAGTACTACCAGGCTTCTTAGAGTCTCTCTCATGCAATCCCACCCAATCATGCACCTAGAGCTCTACTCCCCAAACCCAATCCTAGACTCAGGTCCCTTGGCTATTGGAGCCAAACATCATAGCCCCGCCAATCCCAACCATCTGCTGAGGGGAGAAGAAAGAGTCAGATAGTCAGAGAGACTGAAGGATTGAAGAAGTGGCTCTCCTTTAATACTGCTTCATCTTGAATCACTGGGGACCAGATGAAGCTGGAACGCCCTGAGAACAGAACACTAGAAAGGCCAGGGGCACCAAGTCTTCCCCTTCACCCACTACTCCTAGTGCAGACTTGCTAGAGACACTCCAGACAATGTGTTTGCTGCCAGCAAGGCTCTTTAGCTGTCTCTATGAATAATGTAAAATGGAACATTTCCATTTCCGTGATATCTATCTCTCTACAATTTGCACGCCCTCTTAGGATTACTAAATTTCTTTGAGTTCCTTCAAAATAAAAATGAAAGTCATAGTGTGCATTTGGGGAGTCACTGGAAAATTAGGGAGACCCCTGTAAATGCTGCCACCCTCAGGCAAGTTATAAGAAACACCCAGTAATTACTTATGATAACAAATGTTTGATAAATCTCCCAACTGTTGCATTTTAAAATACCTTGGAAGAAAAGTAAAAGGGTCCTTTATAAGCTGCTAATGAGTTATTGACATCTTTCTTAGAGATATTCCCTGGGCAAGTTAACACCCAAATTAAATAGTGAGCTGAGGTAGATGCATAGTAGCCACTCCATCACTATTTTAATCATAAATAATGAGAACAGATGAACTTTCCCATCAACAGGACTTTGAACAAACAAATGAAGAAATCTGCATTCATGGCCCTTCTCTCAGCCTCAGCAAGACCTGGAGTTAATATAGTTTGGAGGCTCTGGGCTACTTTCTCCTTTTCTCCATTTTCCCTCCAGGAGCAAGAAATGGAAAAAGAGAAAAAGACACTACCTTCTTCACCACTCCTGGCCTTTGAGGTGACAATGGGTGTGGCACTCCTGCCACACAATGGTAGAATGATCCTTTTCAGGATTTGCTACCGGAAGGAGTTGACCAACTGCCCACAGCAGCCCAAGGCTCCAGCTGGAGGCAAGGTCCTGAGCCTTCCTTCAGGGAGGCAGTCTGTGCCTCTCCTTATGTCTTAGAGTGACTGATCCATAGGGCCCACTTTTTTTCTCCCAATTCTCATTTTGCTGTATGCTTTCTCCTTCCCTTGTCCCAAATGTTATTTGCCAATGCTTGAAGTACATACTTTATATTGTTCATTTTTTTCTCAACATGTAGGTATAACGACGGGCTGAGTTATTGTTATTATTACTAATAATAAAAAAATAGCTAACTCTTTTGAACTTTCACTAAGTGCTAAGCCCTGTTCTAAAGACTCATTGAATCCTTTTACCAACGCTATGAAGTTGGAATGACATGGTGAGTTTTGAGGAAGTCCAACAATTAACCTCCCTGTTCCCACTGGAGTTGAGAACTAATTGAGAGATAGACATGAGTATCTGGAAAATGAGATCAAAATATCCTTTATTACAATGTAACCAATAAGGAGAACACGGCTTAAGGCTTAGGCTTTCTAATGCTGCAGCCCAGTATTGGACTCCTCACCCAAGCCCCAGCAACAGGGAGTTATCACAGAATTGCTTCCAGATGCCTGGCCCCATAAAACTTAGAGCAGAGCTGAATGTATCCTTCCTGTGAGCAGCCAGGTTAGGAGCAGGCAGGGGGATGAATGAATAGCTGGCAGAAAGAGGACAGAATTACCTGCTTCATGGAAACTCGAGGCCTGAGCAAAAAACATCCCAACACTATTGCTATTTCCAGGGCCATAGAGCTGATATACTACATGCAGTGCACTTTTCCTGGCCAAATGCCATCCTTCCTGAGCCACAAGGGGAATCCGCACTCTGAGTTGCGTGGGAGATGAATTAGGATGATGCCTCCCTAATCTCACCCATCTGGTTGTCAGAAGCCCTGGGACTTCTGGGCCTGCTCCTGGTCTATGCAAGTCCATAAGCATTAAATACCTCCTGTCATTCTGGAACTGTGTTGCTCAATATTTCAGTCATACTTTTATGAAAGAATGAATCTCATGGAACTCATCATTTCTGTTCCTTCAGTTTTTCTCATTTATTTCAGCACCCTCTGTGCCAAATCTTGTTACCACCGGACTCTGTCTTTGTCGAAGGGCACACCGGGAATACCAGGACTTGCGTGAAATGGAAATGAGAGGAAAGCAACTGAGGCAGCAGCAGAAGGCAAACCTTTCCAGCAGCCCAGATTCAAGGCCAAGGGGTGCAATGAACTCAATTCTGACTCAGGTCTGAGCCAAGGGTGTGGGGGCACAGAGAGGGCTTCTGGCAAAAATGTGAGTGCTTCATATTTAGCATTGTAAGTCAAGGAAGGATCAGAAAGCTGGGTCCAGCCCTAGGGAAAACAGGCTGAAAGAAGATGAGAAGGTCAAGGTGCCAGCTGACCAGTGGTCTGAGACACCTGGCAGTCCCAGAGGAATTTGGAATGGAACCTGGGACATGAGGATGGACTGAAAGCTAAACAAGTGGACAAGCCAAGCACTCTGCTAGGGTAGGGAGGGAGGCAGGCTGCAGTGAATTGAATGGGAAGGGGGTGCCCCTCCCTGGCCCTCTGAGTGTCCTGCTTTCCTGCATAAATAGGGATGAAGCCAGCTCCTGACCCTGCAGTCTTGGATATCATTGACTTAGAAGATTCCAAGCTCAGGAAGTGATCCCAGTAAGCAGAAGTGAGGGAGTAGAGGAAGTGATTTGGGAAGAGAAAAGTCCATGAAGGGCATATTAATGAATGAGCTGCTGCTGTGAGCCAGTGGGCTCCATCCCCCAAGGGCTCCCTGGGGGAGCTTCTGCAGCCTTCACAGAGTCACCTATTGACTCCGAAGATTCTTTTTCTTCTTCTTTTTTTTTTTTTTTTTTGGTTTGTTAGTTTTTTTGAGACAGAGTCTAGCTCTGTCGACCAGGCTGGAGTGCAGTGGTGCAATCTTGGCTCACCATATCCCCTGCCTCTGGGTTCAAGCAATTCTCTTGCTTCAGCCTCCCGAGTAGCTGGGATTATAAGCACATACCACCACGCCCAACTAATTTTTGAATTTTTAGTAGAGACAGAGTTTCACCATGTTGGCTAGGCTAGTCTTGAACTCCTGACCTAAAGTTATCCACCTCCCTTGGCCTCCCAAAGTGCTGGTATTACAGGTATGAGCCACTGTGCCTGACCAGCTTCGAAGATTCTTGGTTCAGGACAGAGGCGGACACAAAACACACGTGCAACAAGCTCTTGGTGATGGGAGTGGGAATGGGAGTGGGTGGGTGTGGTCACAGTTATTGTCTAATGGTATTGTGACAATTTTTTGTCCAAAGCGGAACTCTTTGGAGAATGGAGGTGTCATTAATAATTACTAAAACTAATAACTAAAAATAATGACCTTTCTTGTGTCTTCCAAAAATAAATTGTCAGGCCTCCCTCAAAGAGACTGACTCCAGGAGCAGATATTTTTCAGTGAAAAACAATGATTTTGTGCTTCCTTCCCCTCCCAATCCCAGAGGCTGGGGTAGCAGAGCCCCTTGCTGCCCATCCCCAACACATTTCGAGTTGCCTGTGTCCACCTGCATCTGCCCGCATTCACCTGTGGCAGAGGTGGACAGCTAGCTTCAGCCTGCTGACAGCTTCCCATCTCTGGCCTGTCGCACTCTCTGCTTCTCTGCCTGAGGGCTCCTCATATCCCGGAGCTTGCTCTGATGTCAAGAACAACCGAAAGTGTGGCAAATTAAGTCCCCAGGGAGGCAACCTTGTTTTTTTGTTTTTATTTATTTATTTGTTTTATTTATTTTTGCAACCTTTAACCAATGGGAATGGAGTTGGCGAATTTGCCCAGTCTCCCTGTGTTCTGGTGGGTGACTGTGGAGGCTGCATAACCTTCCCCAGGAACACCTTGACAGGACTGAGCCCACTGGCCCACAGCAGTAACTCACGCAATAACATGTCCTTCGTGGACTTTTCTCTCTTCCCAGTATCACTTCCTCTACTTCTGCTTCTTGGGATCACATCCTGAACAAGCAACCTGCACCCAAGTCTTGTCCTAGGATCTGCTTTGAGGAGAATCCAAGCTAAGACACTGGAGAGCAATGGAAACCCCATTCAGACTTACACTGATTGAGGTCCTGCTTGTGCTGGACTCTGGGGATGCAAAGTCCCTGCTCTCTAGAGAAAAAGGGGGCAGCCAAAGCAAATACACGTGCCAGGACCCAGTCACCAGAGCTGGGTCTCCCAGATGGCCTACAGATGGTCCTGCTCTCATTTTCTTATCAAAGGGTAGTTATGGTTACTGATGACACTCTTGCTGCTAAGACCCAGCTGCTGTGGACATCCTTCAGTCCACTTCCTCAGGGAATGCTGGGCAGGTCGTCCATCCACAGGGTGTTCATCACACTCCCACCATGCACAAACAACACTGCTGGCATACAGAGAAAGACAAAACCCAGTCCTGCCTGCAGAGCTCCAGCAATTAAACACACAAAACAGGTGAAGCCAGTTGGAGCCCAGGCCTCAAGCATGTCTGATGCATCTATGTGCATGAGCCGATTTGCACGGCAGCAGGGGTCTGCTTGGAGGAGACTAAGGATTGAAGAAGACAGCAAGGGGCCCATTTCCCAACCCAGACTCACAAACTATCAAAATCAATGAAAGACTAAGTCTTTTAACAAAATAGGACTTGCAATTGTACGTACCCTAATCACAGCAGTGATGTCCCATCACCTTTGCCATATTCTATTGGTTAAAAGCAAATTCCAGACCAGGTGTGGTGGCTCAGGCCTGCAATCCCAGCACTTTGGGAGGCCGAGGCAGGTGGATCACTTGATCTCAGGAGTTCAAGACCAGCCTGGGCAATGTGGCAAAACTCTATCTCTACAAAAAAAAAAAAAGCCAGGTGTGGTTGTGTGCATCTGTAGTCCTAGCTACTACCGGGGCTGAGGTGAGAGGATTGCTTGAACCTGGGAGGTCAAGGCTGCAGAGAGCTGAGATCGCACCACTGCACTTCAACCTGGATGACAAAGTGAGACCCTGCCTCAGAAAAAAAAAAAAGCCAATTCGACATCCCCCACATCCTGCCCACACTCAAGGAGAGGGATCACACCAGAAGGTAGCACCAGAAATCATTGGAGTCATTCTACAATCCACCTGCCATGAGGGGTAGGGAGGTAGTGCCTGGGATTTTTACTTATAAATGGTGCTATTTATCAAAAGAGTGAATTAGGCTAGGTGCAGTGGCTCACACCTATAATCCCAGCACTTTGGGAGGCTGAGGCAGGACTGCTTGATGCCAGAAGGTCTAGACTACAATGAGCTATGATTATGCCATCTCACTCCAGCCTGGGTGACACGCCAAGACCCTGTCTCTGAATAAATTGATGAATTAATTAATTTATTTATTTTTTAAAAAAGAGGGTCCACTTTGAGCGGCAAAGAGTGCGGTGGTGAATCTTAGAGTCAATGGAGATCAAAATAGGATCTGCAGAGAATTTTGGAATTTATCTCAGTTTAACTGTGGAAAAAGAGACTAGGCTGTGGAAAATGAGACTTGGGTTTCTGGGACAGAGGACAAGAGGAGGCCTCAGGGACTCTGAAGATAGTTCTACTGATTCTGTTCATTTGTTAGAAAAACCAAGTGATAAAATAGGCCTGTGATCAAATCTCTGTAGCAAGGATGAAGGGGAGGAAAACACAGTTGTATTTTCAAGAGCAGGAACTGTGTGTTTTAATGGATGCATTTCCACGTTTATTGAAAGCAAGAAGCAGACCAATTGTCTCAAGTTCTGAATTATTCCCTGAAGAAAAGACTTCAGCTTCTTCTGAGAGAAAACGGATAATCCCAGGAGGCTTCAGAGGACATACAAGTGAGGGCTTTGGGTTCAGAGACAAGGCAGCTGGAGGGCTGAGCAGGGTGAGGGGCGAGAGACGCACTGAGATAGGAGAACAGGGAACCACTGTCCAGTCCCAGCCATGCGCTGTTTTAGCTCCGTGACACCCAGCCTATGACCTGGCCTCCTCCAGCCTCCATCTCTGGGCCTATTCCATGGAAATGTCATGGAATGCTTATTTTTCTGAGCTGTCCTGAGGACCAAACAAGAGCATTCATCCCACAGAATTTTAGAAGTACCTGCAAAGAGAAATATGACCAAGTCCCATCTTCCTTCAGCTCACAGGCCTGTTGATTTGTGTGAACCAGTTTTATCAACCAGAGTGTGGCCAAAACACATGAGATGTTCCCAAAAGACTACCTGTTCCATAGCACTGATACCATTTCCTACCTTGATACCCAAAGCAGGAGTGGGTGGAAAGATAACTGAGGTGACCACAGGAGTTCTCTTTACTAGGACAGAGTCTAAAGTGTTCTAACATGACTGCTTTTTTTTTTTTTTTCCAGTACTACCCATTCATTTCACAGATATGTCCTGATATAATTTTTTAAATCGATCTCACCGGGTGCAGTGGCTCACGCCTGTAATCCAAGCACTTTGGGAGACCAAGATGGGTAGATCACCTGGAGTCGAGAGTGCAAGACCAGCCTGACCATGGAGAAACCTAGTCTCTACTAAAAATACAAAATTAGCCGGGCACGGTGGCAAATGCCTGTAATCCCGGCTACTCGGGAGGCTGAGGCAAGAGAATCGCTTGAACCTAGGAGGCGGAGGTTGTGGTGAGCCGAGATCATGCCATTGCACTCCAGCCTGGGCAACAAGAGCGAAACTCTGTCTCAAAAAAAAAAAAAAAAATGATCTCAATATCATGGAATTAGAGACAGCAGAGAACCACCTATCACTGATATGTCCTCAAATCATACCCACAATCTCCTTGCATCTCAGTTTTTTCATCTGTAAAATGAAAATAATAACAATAATACAATAATTATCCACCTCAAATGGAGGCTCAAAGGAGAGAATGGCTATACCGTTGTTTCCTAAACTGAAATAAGAATACAAGCAGGAGCGAAGTGTGCTCTCTACTGTGTGTGTTTCAACTCAGTCTGAGGATCCTAAAGCTCCTAGCACCATGCAGCTGTAGTTGACATTTGCAGAGAACTTCATGATTGTTAAAAGTTATTCTTTCCCCCAAATACTGTGGCACCCTGCTCCTTCTGGCCTTAATAATGGAAATGGAATTGGAAGCATGAATGCTGAGGTAATTGAAATTAGAGTTTATCAACGTGAGAGCTGGAATTAGGAAACCTAAGGCCTGGCACCCTGGTCCAGATGCTTTGCCTGTGACCGTACAACTTTCCATGCAACCACAGACACCATCAAAGGAGCACGTGATCCGCATCAGCTTTCAGTTTCTGCACTGACCCTAAAGATGGCCGAGGGTCACAAGGACTTCCTGAGCTGCAACATCTTGTTTCTGAGTTTCAGACAAACTTCAACTGAGTTATAAAGCAACCTGGATCCAATTATGGGATTATTAGATGGATACAAATGTATGAAACAATTAAAAATACAATATGGGCATGATATTGTTTATCCTTGTTTTTGTTGGATGACATCCATCTTTTTTAATGGTAGGGGAAAGAAGTGTGTACTCACTATTTACTCAAAATCCATCACCTGCAGGCTCAGAGGAAGCTCTGGGCATCTGTCAGCAGTTGCTTTTCTCTAGTGGCCATTGGCTTGCCCCAAGCCAGCCAGACATACCCTCATCTGATTCCATTCAGACCAAGAGTGTTAAGAAGTCTACTGCCCCCACCCTCCCCCCATATCTTTGGTCCTCTTCTTCCTTTTAGTGATAGACCTCCAGTTACTAAGTTTTCACAGAGCCTATGGCCACTCAGTTAAAGATAAAATTTTGCAAACGCCCCTGGAGCCAGGCGCAGTCACGTGACTAAGTTTGTACCAAAAGATTAGGAGTAGAAGCACTTAATACAACTTCTTTTTTTTTTTTTTTTTTTTTTTTTTTTTTTTAGATGGAGTTTTGCTCTTGTTGCCCAGACTGGAGTGCAATGGCATAATCTCGGCTCACCACAACCTCTGCCTCCCGGGTTCAAGGGATTCTCCTGCCTCAGCCTCCCAAGTAGCTGGGGTTACAGGCATGCACCACCACACCAGGTTACTTTTTTGTGTTTTTAGTAGAGACAGGGTTTCTCCATGTTGGTCAGGCTGGTCTTGAACTCCCGACCTCAGATGATCTGCCTGCCTCGGCCTCCCAAAGTACTGGGATTACATGCATGAGCCACCATGCCCAGCTGATGCAACTTCTTTAAAAGGAAAGGATAAGCTTTGGACTTCCTCTCTCTCCCCTCAGACTACAGTGTGGATATACTGGTGTTGCTCTCCTTTGGATAGTGTGGACAGAAGTATCAATAGTGGAGCAACAAGAGAGAAGGAACCTGGGCCTCTGGATATCCTTCTAGATCAGAGCCACAAATTCCGCCCAGCCAGCTTTTCCCAGATTATTATGTAAGAAGATATAAGCTCCTATCACTAAGCTACTGTGTTTGGGAGTATTTTTGTTACAGCAGCTGAGCCTAGACTTTGATTAACACACCTGTGCATTGGTGAAGAAATGGGCTGAATTATAGTGTGACTCCTACACAAGAAAAATATTAATTGATGCACTCTTATGGATGTTAAAACTGTGACCAGGACATTGAACATCAAAGAACATAATAAATGAGAGTGAACTCAAAGATCATAGGCTTTATTTTCATAGTCCTCACAATTTCCAGGTAAGTATTAATCTTGTAGACCACTAAGTACATGAAAACTACCTTTCATAATGGCAGGTGTGGAGGAGGGCTGAGGAAGAAGAAAAATGTTGAACATCCATTGAGCATTTACTATGTACGAAAGACTCTACTCCACATGTTATATCCTGTCAATAGTGAAGGTAGATATTATCCCCTCATTCCCACTGCCCCATCCACATCTTAAATGAGAACATGGGCTCAGAAAGGCTTGATTTGCCCAAAGTCAGCAAGTTTGAGAGCCAGAATTTGAACCCAAATCTACTGGTGTCAAAGTTCTTCTCAAGAATAAAGAATCAATAAGAATAAAAGTGGGTTGCCATCTCACGACGACTATGACCCTTCAAATAATAAGCACTTTACACTCATTTTAAAGCTCTAATAATACCAGAGAAGTACAATTTTGAGCAGGTGAAAGGACCTGTATTTTTTTCTGCAAAGTGTTGGTGAATGCTACCTTCCTGTCTCTGTCACCCCTACTTCAGGATGGGGACCAGGGCTAGAGCTTTGTGCTCCTAGCACCCCATCCATATGCCATTCTGTGTGGTCACACATCTCATCCAACTTCCTAGGACTCTCCATTCCCACTGTGGTCAGTCTGGCACTTCAGTGAGACAGAGGACTGACTTGGAGAAACCAAATCTAGAACCAGACCCTCTCACTGAGACAAGTAACAGGAGGCCAAACTGCCCACAGGTGTTGGGATCCTAAATAAAGCCCTCACTCTCCTGAAGCCGGCGTTCAGTGGGGAGAGAGAGACAATAAACAAAACCATATACGCAGCGAAGAAATTACGCGGGTATGGGGACAGAGACTGGGCTAGAAGGTAGCTACTTTACATGGGAAGGTTAGGGAGTGCCTCTCTGAGGACACCAAGGATGTTTCACCTGAGCGAAATGCGGAAGTAATTTGTGCAAAGTCAACAAGTTCAAAGTTACCTGAGGTAAAGGTGTGTGGTTTGGGAGACATCACGAAGACCGCCTTAGCACCAGGGCTGAAGGAAGAGCTCCTGGATTCCCTGTTCCAGTCTCTCCTCTTCATGGTCCTGTAGTCCCCGCAGGGTATGAACTGGGAGCACTCTCTAGCCCAGACCAGGATTCCACGACAGGTCCCCATTCCCAGGTGGCAGCTGGGAGAGACGAGGCTACAGAGCTGGTTACCAAGACAGGGAATGAGGTTGGGACACCAACACCAGACCTGAGTGCAGGGTGGGGAGTGGGGCTCAGGAACCAACAGGTAGGCCAATTAGTAGAACTGGGACATCAGTGCCAACAAACAGCAGAGCAAACAAACTGCAGCGTCTGGACGTGGAATTTCCAAGGAAATGTATGACTATTTCAGCGCACTTCACACCTCCCTCACTCCCACACAAAATGTGCATTCCCTCTGTCTTTGCCTCTTGCTTCTCTCCCTTTTGTTTACTCTATTCCAGGCACACTTGCCACCTGGCCCGACTCACGTCTGCCTCCAATGCTTGAACTTGCTATTCCCTCTTTCTGGAATTCCTTTCCCTCAGATGCCCTCAGGACTCATGCTCTTACCTACTTCAGGCTTTGCACAAATGTCACCCACTCAGTCAGGCCCATGCTGGCCACCCTCTTCCAAATTGCAAACACAAGATAGAGGAAGAAGCTCCCTGGCTAAAGGAGAGGAACCCTGTGAGGGAACCTGGCTCAGCCAAGGACAGAAACAATATGTCACTTAGGTGAAAGTCAGGCAGCTGTGGAACCCATCCTGGCACCCAGCATTCCCTTCTAATTGCCTGGGGAGAGTTGAGGAACCAAACTAGAACTCCACTATTGATATACCACTAACACTTGGGTTTGGGCACATGAGTTTTGGTTTTATTGTGTTTGTGTGTTTTTAGGGGAATATAGACAATACATTACCAAAAAGGTTCAAAATTTAAAACATACCAAGGGACACTCAGTGAAAACCCCTCCTGTTCCTCTTGCCTTTTAACTACCTGCTCCCTCCACCAAAAGCCATAAATCTTATCAGTGTCTGGTGTATCTTTCCAGAAATATTTTATCGATAAACAACCAAAGATGTTTCTATTCCCTCCTGCCCTTTATCCAAATGGTGGCATCCTATATATATCCTCTTTGCTTTTTTCACTTAAATGTCTTAAGATATCTCCCTCTCAGCTTCTTCACTCCTGTCACAGCAGCTTAGTAATCTCTTTAGGTATGCTATCATGTTTTATTTAAGCAGTTCCCTTTTGATGAACATGTGGGCCATTTCTAATCCTTTGTTGTCAAAAACAGTACTGCAGAGAATAACCTTAAACACAGATCATTTCACCATGGATAATTCCGTTGGGATTGCTGTACCCAGGGTGTGAGCATTTTCAGTTTTGATCAACAGCACCAATCTGTCCTTCCTAAGGAAAACCCCCTATATGAGCAGGCAACCGAAATATGACTATTTCAGCACAAAACCCACACTTCAGTGCTCAGGGCTTGGCCCATAGTTGGAGCTTAATAAATGTTTGTTAGGCGAGTATATGGGAGGATGAGAGGATGACTAGATGGGAGGTTGGGTAGATGGATATACAAACTAATGATGAAATTCAAGACAGTGCAAGTACTGCCTCCTTCCAGAAGGTCTCTCTGAAAACCAGCCTACACTTATTCCTCTCTTTTTTGTTTCCAGGGTCACAGAGTTTAAGACTTAATTGTTCTCTGCTTCATATGTATCCCTTTTGTGTCCTTAAATTAAGGGTAAATTCCTGGAGGGTCAGGACGACAGAGACTGGCAGGAAACAGCAGAGCAGATGGAATCCCAGCTCTACCATGTACTAGCTGTAGGACTCTGGGCAAGTTGCTAAATCGACCTGGCACCAGCTGCCTTGTATGTCAAGTGGGGGTGATTACACTTGTACCTACCTACCCCATAGGTGGTGCTGAGAGAATTACACATGCTAATGAGAGTAATGAGCTTAGAACATGCCAGCCAACAGCAAGCCCTCGACAAATGTTTGCTGCTGATGATGATCGTGTTTCTGTTGTATCTCTTCCATTGCTTACAGTAGTGGTGGGCACACAAAGAGATATTCTGCCAGTATTTCACCACTGATTCCATACACTTTCATAAACAATCAGTTTTATTTGAACCATGCCAATCTTCCAGCATGCACATTGCTTTTGAATGCTGTTGAATATCTCTGACCTTATCTGCCTAGCTTGAGTCAACACAAGTATACATTAACTTATTCCATGAAAATTTAATATTATCAACCAGGAGCCAAGATTGGAGCCATGAACAAGACAGCAAAATCTTTGCCTTCATGGGGGCTTCATTTTAGTGAAGGAGACACAGCCAAAGGAGCTAAGTGAAAGAGGCAGCTGCTCTGGGGAATTCACTGCATGAACTTTGTTTTGAAAGTTTCAGAGGCAGAATTATCCAGATTGTCTGTCGGCATATCCCAAATGTACCTGGCTGTTTGCTTTGCTCTTGAGTTCATTCATTTTAGCGATGAAGGTTTTACCCAAGTGCTCGGAATTTCCTTTCTTGAACATCCCTTTAATCAGATCCATTCCCCTCCTCACCTCCTTGATCATTGTTCTCCAGCATAGTTGCTAATGATGTGTGCATGTGCCAGACTTGCACAAATGTTGGGCTGCCAACCACTCTGCGCCTGTTAATTTCATTCTCAGCTCAAGCCGGGATCCTTGAGTTACAACAGATGCTGCTTCCCTGGGGCTTCAGTGCCCATCGATCAGCTTTGTTGATGAGGAAGGAAAGTTTCCTCCTTGACTGCCATTTGAATATAATTTATTGTGTTCTGAAAGAAAAGTGGAAAGACGAAAATGTATGGATGGGCAATAATACAAATGAATTGTGATGGATGACATTCAGATTTCAGTTTCAAAGGAATATGCTTTTAAGTCGATAAATGATTGCAATGGTGAGAGGAAGTCTCCACAGCTGTGCCAAATGGGCCCTTCTAAATGGTCAGCGTGCCTGTTGGAGTCCACGAGGCAGTGAGAGGGACAATTATAATAAAGAAAATAATAAAATAAGCACATGGTGTTTAAGAGCAACGACACCATAAACAGACTGTGGATTTTAATCCAAGCTCCAATCTTGAGCAAGTTACTTAATGATTCTGTGCCTCATTTCCTCAGGTGTAAAATGGGAATTCTAATACCTGCTTTTAGTGGGATTTCTGGGAGGATTAAATGAGTTAAAATACAGGAAGTCATTAGAACAGTGTCTGGCATGTAGTGAGCACTAGATTGATATTTGCTCTTTTTGTTGTGATTAATGGTGAATGTTGCACTCTACCAGGTCCTGAGCTAAGCCTGTTTGTCCATGACTTCACTTCACTATCACCACCGCTCTCCCTGTGACCGTCATTGTGCTTACCCTTTACAGGAGGAAATGGATGGAGAGCTATACACTTGTCTTCCAAATACAGAAGAATTTCTGACTTTGCTCTTATTCTCACTTAGGTTTTTGTTGTTGTTTTGTTTTGTTTTTGGAGATGAAGTTTCACTCTTGTCGCTCAGGCTGGAGTGCCATGCTGTGATCTTGGCTCACTGCACCTCCCAGCTCCTGAGTTCAAGCGATTCTCCTGCCTCAACCTCCCAGGTAGCTGGGATTACAGGCGCACACCACCATGCTCGCTAATTTTTGTATTTTTTTAGTAGAGATGGGATTTCACCATGTTTCCCATGCTGGTCTCAAACTTCTGACCTCAGGTGATCTGCCCTCCTTGGCCTCCCAAAGTTCTGGGATTACAGGTGAGAGCCACCATGCTCAATCTCTCACTTAGGTTTTATATGAGTGTCTTCTGTTTATGTATTTGCAGTTCCAATTAGGTATAGGAAAAAATTTTAAACACTGGAAATAAATATTCCAAGCTGTTCATAGTGATTGTTTCGGGGTGATAGGATTATGAGGGACTAGATTTCTTCCTTCTATCTTTCTGTATTTTGATAATTTCTAAAACTAGTTGTGTATGTATATGCATACATGTTTATTTACAATAAAATGTATAAAATGAATGTTTAAATATGAAAGAAGGGCAGATTTAGTTCACCTCTTTCTTTTCCTGAAATAACTCAATCAACTTCCTCATCAGAGCACATTAATTAAGAAATCAGGAACTCAGTGTCACATACAGGACCAAGACTAGCTGATGCTGGGCCTCGTCGTTGAAGAATTGTTGCTATTTCTGGGGACTTTCTTGGTCTATGAGATACCTAAGCCCATACAACAACATAATTTTATATGATGAATTATGTAGTTACATAATGCTGTACTAAGAAATGCTACATCTGAGATAAAGGTATGAATTTTAAATATCATAAATAATTTAAAATTAGAATGAAAATAAATAACAACAAAAGCAACAGCATATTTCCTATGTAAAGAGGAATTGCTTACATTTCAGGTGGTTTGTGAGTTCCTTTTGAATTGAGCACTTCTATTATCTGAGTCCTGGCCTGAATCTGAGGTTAATTAGATGTTACCTTACAGCTGTAGAGACTGTTTCTCCTTTAACAATACCACTCAACTTTTCATTTATCTTTCCTGGTTTCCTGTCCACCTGAAAATCTGTTGAGACTACATTACAGGTTTGATAGATTGGATTAAAAGGGGAAAAAATAAAATAAAGGTAGTCCTACTTTACACTAATCTTATTTAAGAAAGCAGCATGAGAGCTCTAAGGTCGACTGTCAGAGCTCAAGAATTCAAGGGCAGGGGCAGTTAGAAGTCCTCCTCATTCAATCTATGGCCTCAAAAAATCTTAGGCCTCTCATGGAATGTAAGTAGTGGTAATGGAAGTAAGGCATATTCTCTCTCTCTATGGCCCCCCACCTCAATTTTGCAACAGTAGGAACCCAAGAGGAAAAAAATAATTGTCCAAAATGTGTTAGAACCTTTTATTAATATGTATTTCCAAAATACTACTGTACAGTAAATCACCCAACTACTTAGTCATTTAACAAAAAACAGCAACTGTTGACAAGGATGCAGAGAAAAGAGAACACTTTACACTGTTGGTGAGAATGTAAATTAGTACAGCCTCTATGGAAAACAGTATGGAGGTTTCTCAAAGAACTAAAAATAGAAATGCCATAAAATCCAGCAATTCCACTACTTAAAATCTACCCCCCCAAAATTATTATATTTAAAAAAGACACCTGAACGCACACGTTTATAGCAACACTATCTACAACAGCAAAGTCATGGAATCAACCTAAGTGTCCGTCAGTGGATGATTGGATAAAGAAAATGTAGTATGTCTACAGAATGGAATACTACTCAGCCATAAAAAAAAATGAGATTATGTTTGTTTTGTTTTGTTTTGTTTGCAGCAACATGGATGAAACTGGAGGCCATGATCTTAAGAGAAACAACTCAGACACAGAAAGACAAGTACTGTATGTTCTCTTTTGTAAGTGGAGCTAAATAATGTGTACACATGAACTTAGAATGCGGAATGATAGACAATGGAGACTCAGAAGGGCGGGAGGGTGGGAGGGGATGGGTGATGAGAAATTAATGGGTATAATGTACATTGTTTGATAGATACCCTAAAAGCCCTGACTTTACCACTACACAATATATCCGTGTAACCAAAATTAGAATTGTACCCCATAAATTTGTACAAATAAAATAAATAGAAACAAACAAATAAATGCACGTAACCTATTTAACCACTTTCGACTGTTTCTAGTATTTTGCTATCATAAACAGTGCACCAAAGTCATTGTACTTTGTCATGTCACATATGTAATGTATACATATTTGTAAATTCTAGATGTGGCATTGCTGGGTCAAAGGGCATATGCATTAAATGTGTTTCATTAACAAAAAATGGAAAATGAATAAATAGTTTTTAAAAACAACATAGGCTGAGCGCAGTGGCTCACACCTGTAATAGTTACACTTTGAGAGGCCGAGGTAGGCAGATCACTTAAGCCCAGAAGTTCAACACCAGCCTGGGCAACATGGCAAAACCTTGCCTCTACAAAAAATACAAAATTTAGCGGGGCATGGTGGTACACACCTGTAGTCCCAGCTACTTGGGAGGCTGAGGCAGGAGGATGGTTTGAGCCTGGGAGGCAGAGGTTTCAGTGAGCTGAGATTGTACTATTTATTGCACTCCAGCATGGGTGACAGAGTGAGACTGTCTTAAACAACAACAACAACAACAAAAAAAACCACTTACTCGCTTAAATAGCAATTAGGTATGATTTCTCAGCTAGACAGTTCTGCTTACCTGTACTGGGCTTAGCTAAATTTGGCTGGGCTCCCCCGGGGCATGTGTGGTCAGCAGGTTTGGGGTCTGGGCCTCAGTTGGGTTGACTTGTTCCTAATCCACATGATTCTCCCACAGGCTAACACACTCTAGTGGACATGGCAGCTAGATAGTGTTCCACCAAGGAGAGAGGATGTGGGCACAATCTCTTAAATTCTAAACTCAGAACTGATCCTCCATCACTTCTACTGCATTCCACTGGCCAAAGCATAACACAGGCCAGCCCAGATTCCAGATAGGGAATAGTTGCAAACTCATGCTGCAAAGGGTATGGATACGAAAAGCAGGGAAAATTGGGGCCACGTTTGTGATCAACCTACCACAAACTGGAAACATAATGGTACAGGAAATAAGCAACAATTATGAAATAAGTTTCATTGTTGTAATTATCCTGAAACAGTGTAGATCATAGGATTTTCACCAAGATGAAAACCAAAAAGTACTCAAAATTTTAATTAAGCACCATCTGAGAAGACACGAGAGACGCCCATCAGATCCTGTCCCTGACCCACCCCCTAAGAGGCATTTCTCGCTCTGGAAGAAGAGTCCTTTGATCCCTGATGATTCTGTGGAAGATTATTCCAAGTCTGGGGCCGCTTCAGAATGAAATCACTGCAGGCCTGTGAAGGGTTTGTTAGGTACCCAAGGTGATCAATTATTTCTGCAGTCCTGAAGGAGCGCAGAGCAGCGAGATCATTGAAGTTGTTTCAGATGTCTTAACAAGGTCTCCTGATCTCAGGCTTTGTTTGACACAGTCAAGTTTTGACAAAAGGTAGAAATGTAAAATTATGCGGTGGCCTGAAAAAATTGTCTTTTAAATGAAACCCTAAATTTATATTCAAAATTGTACACATACTGCAATTGAAACCATGTAAAGCTATGTACATAAAAAGACAAAAGTAGACCAGGAACACACAAAAGGGAAAATAATTATATTCAGATGATGCAGTGGTCATGTTTTTCTCATTTTTCAAAATGTTCTTTAATGCTGGGGTTATACTGTCTTACCATAAAAGGGCAGGGGGCTGTAAATAAATTGAAAGCAAAGATTAACAAGCATTTATCTTCAATAGTATACACATTGCAGAACAGCAAAAGCTCACTATTGTCTTTATTTTATAATCTTAAGTCTGACAATGAAATATTCAAATGCCAAGAAACACAAAAGCAGTTCAGAATTATACTTTAGGAAGAGTTATGTGACTCCACTATCATTACTTAATTCGTACAAAGTGCCTTAAATAAGTGGTTTTATCTTTATCTTGTGATTTTTTATTTGGTAGATTTCTATGAATTTGTCTAATGATGACAGGCCAGCAGGGCCCATGTGCTGAAGCATATCTAACAATGCAATCACAGTAATTTGAAAAAATAACAAAAGAATAATCGCGGCTATATATTCTCTGGCTGGTTTTGAATGCAAATGCAAAAATGTGGGTAAATGTTCAAAATTAATGTTTCTAAAGCCAAAAAGAAAAACCTGGCTCGGTAGGAAACATTTTAACTTAGAGTGTCAAATAATAAAGTTAACTCAATGTAAAAGCAAAGGAAACATGTTTTGTGTTTTGTTTTCCAGAGCTGAATACAAAGCTTTTAACATTAGTCAGAAGTTTGATTGAACAATGCAGCACTATCTGAATCAGAAAAGTAGTTTTTGCTCTTCAGTAGTTTGAAATGGAGTAGTTTGTAAGGAATGAGTTGATGATTCCAGCCTATTCTTAGATCCCTCCCCTGCCTCCTACTTCCCTACAGAAACCAGAAATAACCACAATAGGAACATTTTCTATCCATGCCATACTGGTTCCTTTCAAGTTATTTTTATATACATTTTCTCATTTAAGATTCTTCCAGACCAGTGGACTGAATAGCACAGACATTATCATCCCCATTTACAAATAAGAAACCAAGACCACCCCCCAAAATAAGTAACTTTGAGATTACAGATATGTTAAGTACCCTGATCTGATCACTCTACATTATATGTATTGAAGCATCACTGTGTACTCCATGAATATGTACAACTGTTTGCCCATTTAAAAATAAAAATTTTAAATTTTGAAAAGTTAAAAAAAAATGTAAGTAGTTCAAAGACATACAACTGGTAAGTGGCAGATTAGGTTCACCCTTACGAGTAGCAGAAAAGGAGGTCTCTTAAAGATGCTGCCTATCATTAAGAAAAGATGTATGATATTAGAGAGAAATTTAAAATATAAAAGCAAAATAAATGCCCATGATTCCACTTGTCAGAGAGAGCCACTTTTAACACCTTGACATAGCTCCTTCCAGCTATAATGGTCTAGCTTTGTATTTCACTGAACAAATTGAATCAGTAAAAAAAGAACTTTTACATTCTCCCCCACTGGTCTACCAACCCCACATCTGTGTCTATATACCCTGCCTTCCCTCCTGGTACAAGGGATGAACTGACCGTGTTCCTACTATTTATTCTGCACTTGATTTTATTTTCTTTTACCTACTCAGAGATTCATTCTGCAATTAGCTCCTAATCAGTGGTTCCCCCATGCCAAACGATTTCTATCCGTAAGCAAATATACTGTAATCTCTCCCATCCAGAACAAAGAAACAAACAATGAACAACTCTTTTTAGGTCCCAGCTATTTATCTTTGTTTTTATTGCATTTGCTTTTGGGTTCTTAGTCATGAAATCGTTGCCTAAGCCAATGTCTAGAAGGAATTTTCCAGTGTTATCTTCTAGAATTTTTATAGTTTCAGGTCTTCACTTTAAGTCCTTAATCCATCTTGAGTTGATTTGTATATAAGGTGAGAGATGAGGATCCAGTTTTATTCTCTTACATGTGGCTAGCCAATTATCCCAGCACCATTTGCTGAAAAGAGTATCCTTTCCCCATTTTATGTTTTTGTTTGCTTTGTCAAAGATCAGTTGGCTGTAAGTATTTGGGTTTATTTTTGGGTTCTCTATTCTGTTTCATTGTTCTATGTGCCTATTTTTGTACCAGTACCATGCTGTTTTGGTGACTATGGCCTTATAGTAAAGTTTGAAATCAGGTACTGTGATGCACCATATTTGTTCTTTTTGCTTAGTCTTGCTTTGGCTATGCAGGCTCTTTTTTGGTTCCATATGAGCTTTAGGATTGTTTTTTCTAATTCTGTGAAGAGTGATTGGAGGTATCCTAATGGGGATTGTGTTGAATTTATAGATTGCTTTTGGTACTATGGTCATTTTCACAATATTGATTCTGCTCATCCATGAGCATGGGATGTGTTTCCATTTGTTTGTGCCATCTATGATTTCTTTCTCATTGTTTTGTAGTTTTCCTTATAGAGGTCTTTTACCTCCTTCGTTAGGTATATTCCTAAGTATTTCATTTTTTTTCAGTTATTGTAAAAGAGGTTGAGTTCTTGATTTGATTCTTCGCTTGGTAGCTGTTGGTGTATAGAAGAGCTACTGATATGCATACATTAATCTTGTATCTGGAAAATTTGCTGAATTCTTTTTTTTTAAGCTGATGTATTTGCTTTATTATCACAACACATTTCATCATTTAACATATTCCAGAGTTTCCTTAAACCAACTGTATTCTGGAAATGCCTTCTAAAATGTTAAAATAAAAATGCTTTCCATACCACCTTTTAAAATCATTAAAATTATTTGAAAGGCTCTGCTGTTTTAAACACCTTCTAAGTAAGTAAGCCTATGGTCACTTGTCTCAGAGCCATTCTTAGGCAAGGCAAGAATAAAACTGGAAAAACGGCATGTCAATTCCAAAGAAAATCCTAGTAAAAAATAATGTTTTCTGCTGGATATGAATGAAAGAGTGTAAATTTGCTGAAAGATGTATGCAAAGTATTTAGGTATCACCTTTAAGTGGACTCAAAGAAAGAGTACCAGTTTGCACAATCAAAGAAGGGGAGTTTTGCTCTAGGATGGGCATTCATTCTCTCCACGATTTATACTGTGTCACTTAACTTCTGTGTGTCGTTCTTTTTTTTTTTTTTTT
>NW_012118188.1:1775025-1775455 GCF_000951035.1 Colobus angolensis palliatus | reverse complement strand
TTTTTAATTATACTTTAAGTTCTAGGGTACATGTCCACAACGTGCAGGTTTGTTATATATGTATACGTGTGTCATGTTGGTGTGCTGCGCCCATTAACTCGTCATTTACATTAGGTATATCTCCTAATGCCGTCCCTCTCCCTACCCCCACCCGACAATAGGACTCGCTGTGTGATGTTCCCCTTCCTGTGTCCAAGTGATCTCATTGTTCAGTTCCCACCTATAAGCGAGAACATGCGGTATTTGGTTTTCTGGTCTTGCGATAGTTTGCTGAGATGATGGTTTCCAGCTGCATCCATGTCCGTACAAAGGACACGAACTCATCCTTTTTCATAGCTGCATAGTATCCCATGGTGTATATGTGCCACATTTTCTTAATCCAGTCTGTCACTGATGGACATTTGGGTTGATTCCAAGTCTTTGCTATTGT
>NW_012118188.1:1773600-1774320 GCF_000951035.1 Colobus angolensis palliatus | reverse complement strand
CTAGCCAGTTTTCCCAGCACCATTTATTAAATAGGGAAACCTTTCCCCATTTCTTGTTTTTGTCAGGTTTGTCAAAGATCAGATGGCTGTAGATGTGTGGTATTATTTCTGAGTGCTCTATTCTGTTCCATTGGTCTAGATCTCTGTTTTGGTACCAATACCATGCTGTTTTGGTTATTGTAGCCTTGTAGTATAGTTTGAAGTCAGGCAGCGTGATGCCTCCAGCTTTGTTCTTTTGGCTTAGGATTGTCTTGGCAGTGTGGGGTCTTCTTTGGTTTCATATGAACTTTAAAGCAGTTTTTTCCAATTCTGGGAAGAAAGTCATTGGTAGCTTAATGGGGATGGCATTGAATCTATAAATTACGTTGGGCAGTATGGTCATTTTCATGATATTGATTTTTCCTATCCATGAGCATGGTATGTTCTTCCATTGGTTTGTGTCCTCTTTGATTTCACTGAGCAGTGCTTTGTAGTTCTCCTTGAAGAGGTCCTTTACATCCCTGTAAGTTGGATTCCTTATTCTCTTTGAAGCTATTGTGAATGGGAGTTCATTCATGATTTGGCTCTCTGTTTATCTGTTACTGGTGTATAAGAATGCCTGTGATTTTTGCACATTGATTTTTTATCCTGAGACTTTGCTGAAGTTGCTTATCAGCTTAAGGAGATTTTGGGCTGAGACCATGGGGTTTTCTAAATATACAATCATGTCGAAAACCCCAT
>NW_012118188.1:1772559-1773066 GCF_000951035.1 Colobus angolensis palliatus | reverse complement strand
AGCAAACTATCACAAGAACAGAAGACCAAACACTGCATGTTCACACTCATAGGTAGGAACTGAACAATGAGATCACCTGGGCTCGGGAGGGGGAACATCACACGCTGGGGCCTATCATGTGGAGGGGGCAGGGGGGAGGGATTGCATTGGGAGTTACACCTGATGTAAATGACGAGTTGATGGGTGCTGACGAGTTGATGGGTGCAGCACACCAAAATGGCACAAGTGTACATATGTAACAAACCTGCACGTTATGCACATGTACCCTAGAACTTAAAGTGTAATAATAATAATAATAAAAAATATATAATCATGTCATCTGCAAACAGGGACAATTTGACTTCTTCTTTTCCTAATGGAATACCCTTTATTTCTTTCTTTTGCCTGATTGCCCTAGCCAGAACTTCCAACCCTATGTTGAATAGGAGTGGTGAGAGAGGACATCCCTGTCTTGTGCCAGTTTTCAAAGGGAATGCTTCCAGTTTTTGCCCATTCAGTATGATACTG
>NW_012118188.1:1766594-1770927 GCF_000951035.1 Colobus angolensis palliatus | reverse complement strand
TGCTGTTAGTCTGATGGACTCCCCTTTGTGTGTAACCCAACCTTTCTCTCTGGCTGCCCTTAACATTTTTTCCTTCATTTCAACTTTGGTGAATCTGACAATTATGTGTCTTGGAGTTGCTCTTCTTGAGGAATATCTTCGTGGTGTTCTCTGTATTTCCTGAATTTGAATGTTGGCCTGCCTTACTAGGTTGGGGAAGTTCTCCTGGATGATATCCTGCAGAGTGTTTTCCAACTGGGTTCCATTTCCCCCTCACTTTCAGGCACACCACTCAGACATAGATTTGGTCTTTTCACACAATCCCATATTTCTTGGAGGTTTTGTTCATTTCTTTTTACTCTTTTTTCTCTACACTTCTCTTCCCGCTTCATTTCATTCATTTGATCTTCAATCACTGATACTCTTTCTTCCAGTTGATTGAGTCAGTTACTGAAGCTTGTGCATTTGTCATGTTGTTCTCATGTTATGGTTTTCATCTCTGTCAGTTCTTTAAAGGACTTCTCTACATTGATTATTCTAGTTAGCCATTCATCAAATCTTTTTTCAAGGTTTTTAGTTTCTTTGCACTGGTTACATAGTTCCTCCTTTATCTCTGAGAAGTTTGATTGACTGAAGCCGTCTTCTCTCAACTCATCAAAGTCATTCTCCATCCAGCTTTGCTCCATTGCTGGCAATGAGCTGCGTTCTTTTGGAGGGGGAGATGCACCCTGATTTTTTGAATTTCCAGCTTTTCTGCACTGCTTTTTCCCCATCTTTGTGGTTTTATCTGCCTTTGGTCGTTGATGATGATGGTGACGTACTGATGGGATTTTGGTGTGGGTGTCCTTTCTATTTGTTAGTTTTCCTTCTAACAGCCAGGACCCTCAGCTGTAGGTCTGTTGGAGTTTGCTTGAGGTCTATGCCAGACCCTGTTTGCCTGGGTATCAGCAGTGGAGACTGCAGAAGATAGAATATTGCAGATCAGTGAGTGTTGCTGTCTGATTCTTGCTCTGGAAGCTTCCTCTAAGGGGTGTACCAAACTGTGTGAGGTGTGAGGTGTTGGTCTGCACCTAGTGGGGGATGTCTCCCAGTTAGGCTACTCAGGGGTCAGGGACCCACTTGAGCAGGCAGTCTGTCCGTTCTCAGATCTCAACCTCCATGCTGGGAGATCCACTGCTCTCTTCAAAGCAGGGACATTTACCTCTGCCGAGGTTTCTGCTGCTTTTTATTTAGCTATGCCCTGTCCCCAGAGGTGGAGTCTACAGAGGCAGGCAGGCCTCCTTGAGCTGTGGTGGGCTCCACCCAATTCGAGTTTCCCAGCAGCTTCGTTTACCTACTTAAGCCTTAGCAATGGCAGGCATCCCTCCCCTAGCCTCGCTGCCACTTTGCAGTTAGATCTCAGACTGCTGTGCTAGCAATGAGGGAGGCTCCGTGGGCGTGAGACCCTCTGGGCCAGGTGTGGGATATAATCTCCTGGTGTGCTGTTTGCTAAGACTCTTGGTAAAGTGCAGTATTAGGGTGGGAGTTACCCGATTTTCCAGGTGTGGTGTGTCTCAATTTCCTTGGGCTAGGAAATGAATTCCATTCCCCCTTGTGCTTCCCAGGTGAGGCAATGCCTCGCCCTGCTTCAGCTCTTGCTGGTCAGGCTGCACCCGCGGACCAGCACCAACTTTCCGACACACCCCAGTGAGATGAACCCAGTACCTTAGTTGAAAATGCAGAAATCACCTGTCTTCTGTGTCACTCACGCTGGGAGCTGGAGGCTGGAGCTGTTCCTATTTGGCCATCTTGGGCGCACCTCTCTTGCTGAATTCTTTTATCAGTTCTAAGAACTTTCTGGAGGAATCCTTAGGGTTTTCAAGATAGATGATCATACCATCAGCAAACAGTGACAGTTTGACTTCCTCTTTACTGATTTGGGTGACCTTTATTTCTTTCTGTTGTCTAATTGCTCTGACTAGGACTTCCAGTACTATGGTGAAGAGGAGTGGTGAAAGTCGGCATCGTTGTCTTGTTCCAGTTCTCAAAGGGAATGCATTCAACTTTTCCTCATTCAGTATTATGTTGGATGTGGGTTTGTCGTAGATGGTTTTTATTACATTAAGGCATGTCCCTTTATGGTGATTTTACTGAGAGTTTTAATCATAAAGCAATGCTGGATTTTGTCAAATTCTTTTTCTGCATCTGCATTTTCATGATCTATTGAGGATCATATGATTTTTGTTTTTAATTCTGTTTATGTGGTGTATCGCATTTATTGACTTGCATATGTTAAATGATACCTGCATCCCTGGTATGAAACCCACTTGACCATAGTGGATTATCTTTTTGATATGTTGTTGGATTCAGTTAGCTAGTGTTTTGTTAAGAATTTTAGCATCTATGTTAACCAAGGATTTCAGTCTCTAGCTTTCTTTCTTGGACATGTCCTTTTGTGGTTTTGGTATTAGGGTGATGTTGGCTTCATAGAATGAATCAAGAGGGGTTCTTTCTTTCTCTATTTTGTGGAATAGTGTCAAAAGGATTAGTACTAATTCTTCTTTGAATGTCTGGTAGGATTCTGCTGTGAATCTATCTGGTCCTAGACATTTTTTTGTTGGTGGTGGTAATTTCTTAATTACCATTCCAATCTTGCTGCTTGTTATTGGTCTGTTCAGAATATCCAGTGCTTCCTGATTTAGGCTAGGAGGGTTGTATTTTTACAAGAATTTATGTAACTCTTCTAGATTTTCTAGTTTGTTTATGTAAAGTTATTCATTGTAGCCTTGAATTATCTTTTGTATTTCAGTGGTTTCACTTGTAATATCTCCTGTTTAATTTCTTAGTGATGTCATTTGGATTTTCTCTCTTCTTTTCTTGGTCAATCTTGCTAATGGTCTATCTACTTAATTTATTTTTTCAAAGAACCAGACTTTTGTCTCATTTATCATTTGTATGTTTTTGTTTGTTTCAATTTCATTTAGTTCTGCTCTGACCTTGGTTACTTCCTTTCTTCTGCTGGATTTGGTTTGGTTTGTTTTTGTTTCTCTAATTCCTTGAGGTCTGACCTTAGATTGTCAGTTTGTGCTCTTTCAGACTTTTTGATGTAGGCATTTATGGCTTTGAACTTTCCTCTTAGCACTGTGTTTTCTGTATCCCAGAGGTTTTGATAGGTTGTGCTATTATTATCATTCAGTTCAAAGAATTTTTTAATTTCTACCTTGATTTTGTTTTTGACTCAATGCTCATTCAGGAGCAGCTTATTTAATTTCCATGTATTTGCATGATTTTGAAGGTTCCTTTTGGAGTTGATTTCCAGTTTTATTCCACTGTGGTCTGAGAGAATGCTTGATATGATTTCAATACTCTTAAATTTATTGAAGCTCATTTTATGGCCTATCATATGGTCTATCTTGGAGAAAATTCCATGCACTTTTGAATGTGTACTCTGCGGTTGTTGGATAAAATGTTCTGTACATATTTGTTAGGTCCATTTGTTCCAAGAAACAATCCAATGTTTCTTTGGTAACTTTCTGTCTTGATGACCTGTCTAGTGCTATCAGTGGAGTATTGAAGTCCCCCACTATTATATTGCTCTCTGTCTCATTTCTTAGGTCTATTAGTATTGTTTTATAAACTTGGGATCTCCAGGGTTAGGTGCATATATGTTTAGGATTGTGACGTTTTCTTGTTGGACAAGGCCTTTTATCATTATATAATGTCCCTCTTTGTCTCTTTTTACCATTGTTGCTTTAAAGTTTGTTGTGTGTACTCTGGGTTTTTTTGTTTTTTACTTTTGCTTTATAACTTGTGTTTTTGTTTTATAGGTCCTGTGTGATTTATGCTTTAAAGAGGTTCTGTTTTGACTTGTTTCCAGGATTTGTTTCAAGATTGAGGGCTCCTTTTAGTTCTTGTAGTGGTGGTAATGGCAAATTCTCTCAAATTTGGTAATGGCAAATTATCTCAGCATTTGTTTGTCTGAAAACAACTATATCTTTCCTTCATGTATGATGCTTAGTTTCACTGGATGCAAGATTCTTGACTGATAATTGTTTTGTTTGAGGAGACTGAAGATAGGCCCCTAATCCCTTCTAGCTCGTAGGGTTACTGCTGAGAACTCTGCTGTTAATTTGATAGGTGTTCCTTTATAGGTTACCTGGTGCTTCTGCCTCACAGCTCTTAAGATTCTTTCCTTCATCTTAACTTTGGATAAACTTATGACAATGTGCCTAGGTGAAGATATTTTTAAAGTGAATTTTCCAGGTGTTCTTTGTGCTTCTTTTATTTAGTTGTCTAGGTCTCTCACAAGGCCAGGGAAGTTTTCCTCAATGAGCCCCCCAAATATGTTTTCTAGGCTTTTTTTTTTTTTTTTTTT
>NW_012118188.1:1694908-1765214 GCF_000951035.1 Colobus angolensis palliatus | reverse complement strand
TAGCCTTGTAGTATAGTTTGAAGTCAGGTAGCGTGATGCCTCCAGCTTTGTCCTTTTGACTTAGGATTGTCTTGGCAATGCGGGCTCTTTTTTGGCTTTTAAAATTCTCTTCTTTTTCAGGAACATTGATTATTCTTAGGTTTGAATGTTTAACATAATCCCAGACTTCTTGGAGCCTTTGTTCATATTTTGTTATTCTTTTTTCTTTGTCTTTGTTGGATAAGGTTAATTCAAACACTTTGTCTTCGAGCTCTGATTTTCTTTCTTCCACTTGTTCAGTTCTATTGCAGAGACTTTCCACAGCATTTCGCATTTCTAAAAGTGTGTCCAAAGTTTCCTGAACTTCTGATTGTTTTGTCTTTAAGCTATCTATTTCCTTGAATATATCTCCCTTCACTTCTTCTATCATTCTTGGATTTCCTGGCATTGTGCTTTGTCTTTCTCTGGTACCTCCCTGATTACCCTAATAACTAACCTCTTGAATTCTTTTTCAGGTAAATCAGAGATTTCTTCTTGGTTTGGATCCATTGCTGGTGAACTACTGTGATTATTTGGAGGTGTTGTAGAGCCTTGTTTTGTCATATTACCAGAATTGGTTTTCTGATTCCTTCTCATTTGGGTGGGCAGTGTCAGAGGGAAGGTCTAGGGCTGAAGGCTGTTGTTCAGATTCTTTTGTCCCACAGGGTGTTCCTTTGATGTATACTCTCCCCCTTTTCCTATGGATGTTGCTTCCTGTGAACCAAACTTCAGTGACTGATGTGTCTCTTCTGAATCTAGCCACCCAGTGAGTCTACCTGGCTCTGGGCTGCTACCAGGGGTTGTCTGCACAGAATCCAGTGATGTGAACCATCTGTGGGTCTCTCAGCCATAGATACCAGAACCTGTTCCAGTGCAGGTGGTGGAGGGTGCAATGAACTCTGTGAGGGTCCTTAGCTTTGGCGGTTTAATGCTCTATTTTTGTGCTGGTTGACCTCCTGCCCAGGAGGTGGTGCTTTCCAGAAAGCATCAACTGCAGTAGTGTGAAGAGGAACCGGCGGTGAGCTGGGCCCTAGATTCCCAAGATTATATGTCCTTTGTCTTACACTACCAGAGTGGATAGGGAAGAACCATCAGGTTGAGGCAGGGCTAGGTGTGTCTGAGCTCAGACTCTCTGAGTGGGTCTTGCTGCACCTGCTGTCAGGGATGAAGGTGAGATTCCCAGGTCACTGGAGTTGTGTACCTAGGAGGATTATGGCTGCCTCTGCTGAGTCATGCAGGTTGTCAAGGAAGTGAGGTAAAGCCAGCAGTCACAGGCCTCACCCAGCTCCCATGCAAACTGAACGGCCAGTCTCACTTCCACCGTGACCCCCCACCAACATCTCCAAGTATGTTTCCAGGCAGAGGGTGAGAAGGGCTTGAAAACTTGCCTGAGGCTGTCTCCCAGCTGTGGAAAAAAAAAGGGGGGGAGGGCTGGGAGGGCTTTAGTTCTTCCCTTGCCTGTGAAGTCTGTACTCCAGATTTGTGCCCTCCCCTGAGTTCTGGCCAGGAGGCTTCCCGCCCCATTCCAATTGTTACAAAGTTCAGCTAGATAATTCTTTCTCCCTGTGGAGTTTTACCCCCTGCCCCTCTGGCCACCCTCCCGATGGATCCCTGTGGTGCCGGACAGGAATGGGCTGCTTGGGGACCCAGCGAGCTCCCAAGGCCTTTCTGCTGCTTCCTCTACCCCTGCATTTTGCTCGGCTCTCTAACTTGACTCAGCTACAGGTAAAGTCAGAAACTTCTCCCGCAAACAAACCTTCAGCTTCTCCAGTGGGGGTGTGCATTCAGGAAAGGAGGTTCTACCTTTCCCACTTCTGCAGTTGGGGCACTCACGGTATTTGGAGAGTCTCCTCGGTCCTGCAGGGGCAGTCCACTTCCATCAGAGGGTCTGTGGGTCCTCTCGGGATTGCTGGTTTGTTCTTGCAGTCGATCTGGAGCTAAAATTCACAATGCAAGCCTCCACATGCTGCTCTCTCTGGAGGTGCAATCTAGTCCTGCCTCCCATCCGCCATGATCCTCTAGTTCCAATTTCTATTTAGGTTTATTTAGAGTCCAGACTTGGTATTCAATATGTAGCCACAGCCCCACAAGGTTACCAAGCACTTGAAATGTGGCCAGTCCAAATTAAGATGTGTTATAAATGTAAGATGCACACCAGATTTCCAAGACTTGATGCCAAAAAAGGAATATAAACTATCTCATTAATAAGTCATTATGTCTATTATATGATAAAGTGATATTTTTGATATGTTGGGTTAAATAACATGTTATTAATTACATATAATACAAAATTTGTTTCACCTGTTTCTTTTTACTTTTTAAATGTGCCTATTTAAAACAATTTAAATGATATAGGCACTTTTATTATATTTCTATTGGACTAGTGAGGGTCTAGACTCTTAAGGGAGGACACAGAATTTCCATTAATTATTTGCTACTTTGAGCTAACAAGCCATTCTTTCAGAAATCAACACAATTCAAAGCTCTAGTTCTTTCCAGTTACCTGGGGGAAATAAGATTTTTATACTGGTATATACTAAAAGTAGTTTTTGTGTTTCATGTGCCTATTCTGATGCTGTTTGATCTCTTGGCACCTCCAATCTACAGTCCTGGGGTCCTCTCCAGACAAGTTGGGTGCTCCCTGTATTGATCATTCAGGAAGAGGTAGGTGGGTGGACAGGAGGATGAAACTTGGAATATGGGCCTTGTGGGTAGATGGGGAGACTCGGTTGTTTCTCACTCCCAAAGATACTCTCCTATCAGAGGCTTAACCATGCCCCTTGACCATGACCAGGGTCAGAGACAGAGGCATCTCCTTATGGAGTCACAGCTGAATATGAATAACCTGCAGGTCACAGGCCAGCCTGTCTAGTTCTTATTACTCTTTATGTTTGTATTTTTCATTTTCTCTAAACTGATAATATGGTCCAGTCAAATGCTAGAGCTGTATCTTAGCTCTACCATAAGGTAGCAAGGGAAGAATAAAGTAGCCCAGCTTGAACAAGAGGATATGCTGGTTCTTTGCACTTTAAAAATATATCTTCAGCATTTCCTTGTTATTATATATTTTTTCCAAAGAGTGATTTGTAATGGCTGCATAATGTTCCATTGTATAAAAATACCAGTTTTTAAAATCCCCTACTGGATTTCCTGCCTTCTTTTTTTCTTTTCTATTTTGTAGATATAACTACAATGACCATCGTTATCTGGAGTTCAACAACCCTGAACTGGGCTCAAGCAATACATTCACTTCAGCCTTCCGAGTAGCTGGGACTCTGGACACATGCCACCGCACCAGGCTGATTTTTATTTTTTGTAGAGATGGTGTTTTCCTACATTTCCCAGGCTGGTCTCAAATGCCTGGCCTCAAGCAATCCCACCACCTAAGCCTCCCAAAGTTCTGGGATTACATGAATGAGCCACTGCACCTGGCCTCATGCATGATCTTGATTATCTATTTTCCTTGAAGAATTCTGAAATTCTAGGATAAAAAGATTTTTTAGTCTCTTACTACATTTTGGAAAATTGACATTCTGAAATATGCCAATTTATTCTGCCACTGATATCCCTATTTTGTTATAATTTTAGGATTTGGAAGAATTGGGCCCATATCAAACCCATATCAGCAAATGGAGAAAGTATATGTGGTCCCTATTGGGCCACTGTTTGCTCAGTGCTTGGTGTACCTGAGAGCCCCCAATAACAGCTTGTTGACATCTTTTGACTTGAACCTGCATTTCTGGTGCAGTAGGAATTATGTGGGCTGGGGAACCACTGAGAACTGAAGAAGGAATCCTAACACATACATTTGTGAACTGTGTCACTATGGGCACAGTATTGAACCACTTGCACCTTTGATCTTCTCATCTTTCACATGGGGATGGCCCTACCTACCTACAGGACCATGGTAAGGTTGAGATGAAATCACACGTGTAAAGCACCTGGGAGGAAGCTTGTCCTTAACCAGTATTAATATTCCACCCAGCACCCCACCTGAACCCCCTTCTCCATTCCACCAGTTCCTCCATCTCATCCCCACCCCCACCTCATCAATGACAGCAGTGGCTTCTCTAACATCTTAGGATTCTGAGTTTGAATAAATTACTAATATTTTTATTTGATTTGATGTTTGAAGTCTCTGACCAAAAGTGAACAATTTAATAATTTTGTTTTATTCTATTTTATTTGAGACAATTTCTCCCTCTGTTGCCTGGGCTGAAGCTCAGTGGCGCAATTATGGTTCATTGCAGCCTTGAGCAATCCTCAGGCTCAAGCAATCCTCCCACCTCAACCTCCCAATTAGAGGAGACTACAGGCGCACACCACCATGCTTGGCTAATTTTTTTTTTTTAATTTAGAGATGGGGTCTCACTATGTTGCATTATGTTGTCTCACTAGGCTGGTTTTGAACTCCTAGACTCTAACAATCCTCCCACCTCAGCCTGCCGAAGTGCAGGGATTATAGACATGAGCCACCACACTCAGCCTGAAGGTGAACAGTTTACAAATAAAGAAGAGAAATTGACCTTTCTGTGATATTGCCAGACTCCCCCTGGCTGGAGGTTACTGTATCAGCCCTGTGAGTGATAACTAGGCTGTTTGGGCCAAAAGTCTCTCAAATGAAACTTGTCTCTGGTTTGAAAAGAGCCTTTCTGGGAGAAATGCCCACATGAATATGTGGTTTTCTGTACTGAACATCTATCAACAACAGTGAAATTAAGTCAGGAAATTTTTAGCCATTTACAAAGTGATAACTGAAATTTGTGTTACCGTTCCTTTCTATTTGCAATCATTTAATGCATGATTTCGTGATGAAGCTATGACCAAATACTACTTGAATTCATGAGTTGTCTGGACTGCAGGGGGCAGATTTTGCTCAACATTTATTACAGTATTCATTCGGTGAGATTTTATTTAGCACTTGCTGCATGCCAGGTGATGAAACAAGTACTGCAGATTGAGGCTGATTAAGGAAGACATGGTTTTAGATTCAGAAGCTTCCAGTCTACAGTAAAGACAAACAAGAAACAAAAGATGATAAACAAAAATGCTACATAGATTACTGTATAGTGTGAAATTATGATAAGAGCCACAAAGGAGGAGAGGAATGCCTTGATTGTATTTGCATCTGGGGTAACTAACCTAGGGAAATGGGTGAAATTTAAACTAGATTCTCAGAAATGACTAGTTTAAAATAGAGTGGCAGATTGTATTTCCAAAACTAGTCACCACCATATGTCTGCCCCACATGCCCTTCTGGAACCTGTCCCTCCTCCATCAAGTGTCAGAGTCCACGTCCTCTCCTTCTGTCCCTGGACAGGTCTTTGTGACTGCTTTAACCAAGAAAGCATATCTGAAATGATGTCGTATAACTTTGGAGGTAAGTCATAAAAGGTGATGCAGCTTCCAATCAGCCTCCTCTCTTAGAAGCTCACCCTTGGAACCCAGCCACATGCAGAGGCCTCTGTGGGGATGAACTGAGACCCCAGGCCTCAGCAGTGGCTGAGTTGACAGCAGCATATTTGCAGCCACATGAAGGAACTATCTTGAGGGGATGCTGCGACCCTTAGTCAAACCACCCTAGGTGATGCTGCATGGAGCAGACGAGCCTTCTCTCCAATGCCTGCAAATTGCAGCTGTGTGAACAAAATAAATGATTACAGTTGTTTTCCAACACTAGGTTTGGGGTGGTCATTTACATAGCAATAGATAACCAGAAGACAGAGTATACAATAAGAGTAACAGACTGGAGGCAGGAAGAGCTGTGACTGGAGCACAATGAGCAAGAGAGGGTGTGGAGTAAAAGGAGACAGAAGGGCCTGGAGGGGGCAGGCCAAGGAATCCTTGGAGGCAGGCTACCAGTCAGCTAATATACAATGGGCTGGATGTACACCGTGCAAAAATATCAGTTCCTGTCACTCCCACAACACAGGTCAGCTCCTCCAGCCTTGCGCCACTCTTGTCACACCCATCACCAGCCCCATCATGTCCCTCCTGAGGTGCCAGGACCAGCAGGCAGGAGTCCTTTCTCTGAGTTGCTACTTTCTGGCCCCACCTCTTCCCTTTTAATTGCTTCAGTCCTAGGAATGGTAGCTGCTTCTCGAAGTTATTCATATCCAGGCATCTGTGTGACAAATTTCCTGATTACTCCTGTGTTTGAAATACCTAGGGTGTTTCAACACATTCGAGTTGCTAAACTGAATGCTGACAACAAATAGGATGACACTTCCCCACTCCCTGCTGCTGTGGCCCTTCTCAGAAAACCCCTGGACTCCCTGAGATTAAAGAGGTGACAGCAGCACCACAGGCACCCATCTCCAAATCTTGCTCCAGCGCTGAAATTAACATCAGTTCTAATTTGTTTATGCTTCTGCTGTATAGAGGAGTAAATATTTTGAATATCATCCCCCTGTAAAATATGGAAATAATTTGACTTGATTCTAAATCCAATGAGAGGCCACTAGAAGATTGTCGACAGTGGCCTGACATCATCAAATGTATATTTTAAAGGATTACTTTGACTACTGTATGCTGAATATATTGGAAAGAGGGCAAAAATGAATGCTAAGAGGTTAGTTAGGAGGTTATTATACTCGACAAGGTGAAAAATAATAGTGGCCTAGACTAGGCTGATGATGTGGGCATAAGAATACAGGTTCTGTGAATCCAGTTTAGGTCACCAATAACCTTGCTTTTTTCTCTCTGTCTCTCTCCCCTACATGAAATATAAGGATTGATCTACAAAAGCTACAAACTGTTAAAGCATAAGAAAAAAATATTTAAACAGAGACATTGGGTGACTATCACCACACAGGGCAATTAAAATGGAAACAGCTCTCACAGGCTCCCTAGTTTTTATCGACTAGCTGGCTTCGCACACCAGAAGGCATTCCAAGGAATGTCGAGGTACTTCCTTCCCCACTCCTCCTCCTAGGATCCTTGTCCAGCATGTCAATTGCCAGGTCTTGCTCTACAAGGTGACAACCATCGCTGCCCAGGCCAATGTTAGTAATTCTCCATATTCACAACATCTTCAGAACCTGATTTTATCCTTCTTTCATGGAATAACTACGGTCAGAATTCCCTGGATGATTCTCCAGGCTCCATTGTTCACCCACCTCCTGTCCCCTCCTTTTAGAGTTCCTGCACAGCTCCGGCATTTACTTCTAATCCAGAAGCTTCCAGAAATGTCTTCGTGAACTACTAGACCTTTTTGAGAACCTGGGACCCTGAGTTCTTTATGGAGGGCCTTCAAGGGTAGATATCAAAATGTGCTGAGAAGAACAAGAGGCTTAAATGAATAGCTATGTGATGCTAGGAGAGTAACAGCCCTCTCTGAGCCTCTGTTTTCTCACCTGAAAATAGAGAAAACCATCCATACCTGCTTGGGCTTTTAGGCAGTTCAAATACCTTTACCAAAGCTGTACCTAGCTCACATTAGTTGCCCAGTAAATAAGTCATTGCATTTAAAAAAAAAAAAAAAAAAAGAATACAGGTTCTGGACAGATTTAGGAGGTAAAGCAGACAGTATCTGGGAACTCACTGAATGTGGGGATGAGAAGGAGGCTGCCATCAAGAAGAACCCTAAGGTTTCCGGTGTGAGAAACTTGGGGCATGAAGTTCATTTGCTGATAGGAAACTCAAAAGAAGCAGGCGGAAAATGGGTCATAAGTTCCATCTGGGCCATATTTGGGTAAATAACTATGAGTCATCCAAGGGCAAATGTTGAGTAGATGCTTTGATATATAGATCTGAAGTTCGGAAGACAGAGATCTTTGCAAGAAATAAAAATTTCCAAGTTATCAGACTGTAGAGATGGTGTGTAGAGCCTTGGAAATGGGTAAAATAATCTAGGAAGTGGTTGTGGAGAAAGAGAGGAGAGTCCAGGTCCAGGATTATGCTATGAGGAAGACCCAGGAAAAAGGAAGGAAGGAAGGAAAGAGGAAGGAAGGAAGGAAGGAAGGAAGGAAGGAAGGAAGGAAGGAAGGAAGGAAGGAAGGAAGGAAGGACAGGAAGTGTGGTGTGGAAGGAAGGTAGGATTTGTTTTTCCTTTTTTCTTTTTTGTAGAGACAGGGTCTCGCTGTTGCCCAGGCTGATATTGGAACTCCTGACCCCAACTGATCCTTCTGTCTCTGTCTCCCACACTGTCAAGACAACAGGCATGAGCCACAGCACCTGGAGAGTAGGATTTTCAATTGGAAATTTCAGGCAGGCGTTGGGATTGCTGCACTATCCCTGGCCCATATTTTCAGTCTCATTCCTGCCTTAGTCCACAGTATTCTAAAGGTTGAAATGGTAGGGAAAATGGTGACATGGAGAGAACTCTCCAGATCAGACAGCCCTTACCTGGGAACAAGGCTCAGCTGCTCTCCCACCGTGTGACCAAGGTAAGCCTTCTGTTTTCCCACTTTCAGCCTCTATTCCCTTTTCTCTCTCTCTTTAACAAATGAAACAGTTGTAGAGATGGGGGTCTCACCATTTTGCCCAGGCTAATCTCAAACTCCTGGCTTTAGGTAATCCTCCTGCCTGGGCCTCCCAAAGTGCTGGGATTACAGACATGAGCCACTGTGCCCAGCCCATTTTCTTTTCTGTTTATCAGCATTAAAAGAGTGTTGTAAAAATAAAACAACTTGATGTGTATAGATATATTGATATACATTCAGATATATATCTGAAATATATATAGCTATATATCTGATATACATAAAACATATATAAATTGCTATCTATCTATAGCTATACCTATATCCACAAACATATATATATCCATATATATACATACATATCTATAGATAGATGGCAATTATATATACAAGATTTGCATAAAGTTCTCAGCATATGGCAGATACTATACAAATGTTGGCCCATCACACACACACATACGCGCACACACTCCTGACCACCCTCCTTCTTTCACACTTAAGAAAATAAGAACCAGCTGATTTAAAAGATAATCCTCCACCAACGCTCTCGCCTGAAGAATTGATACTTTCAGAGCCTGGGAAGCCTTCTCAGCCAGCCAGAAGACAGACTCTGCACTGTGAGGCTCCCCAGCGCATGGCTTGCATCATGCAGATGCCCACAAACCCTTCATTCAGAGATTGCTGAGGCTGGGGCTGGGCAGCCGCACAGGCAGCGAAGAGCTGGGTCTTGCATGCACTGAGACTCTAGAGAGAATTCCTGTAGGTTTTATTGTTGTTTTGTCCTCTGGGAAGGCTGCTCTTGACTTTCTGGCAATAAATAGAGAAATATAGATAGAAGATGATAGATGGATGGATAGATAGATAGATAAGCAGATATCAATTGAGAACATATATTGTCCCCAGGTTTCCCCAATGGATATCTAAATTGACCTCACTGCATCTGTAATTTAGAAATGATGTTACTCCTAAGGCATTGGGTGTAGCAGCTAGGAGGCCAGATACCTCCACTCCAAATACTCTGTCCTGGCAGTCTCCCTATTTCAAATGTCCTGTAAGGCTGTGTATCAGGCTCTGTGTCTTGGCTTGGGGCTTTGAAAATATGGTCACCATTTAAAGATACAGGCAAAAGTAAGACATTCTTTTTTTCCCTCCAACTTAAAAAGAAATTATTTTTTACAAAAACAACATTATAACAAGCAACATGACCAGACATTTTATGGAAAGAAAAATTTAACCCTGAACCCTGACATACCAAGAAATCAAAATGTTTTCTTTTTTGTCATGCCCTTCACCATTCCTAATTTGTGAAATATTTATGATTGTAGCATTAAACAAAAACAAAAACAAAACAGGCAGTGCCAAAGCTGTGTGAGCTCCCAGACCTGCACTCTCCCACCGTCTTTTCCGACTCCTCTACCCAGACACATAGAAGCAAACTGTGGGAGGCCTTCTCCTGCTACCCAGCCCACCTGCAGATGGTCCAAATGAAACCCCCAAAACCCTCAATCAATCAAATTTTCCAAACATTACCTACTGCGTGTTCAGCTCTCTTCTAGACACAGAGCAGGGTGGGGAGGAGGGATGCAGGAAAGAAATAGAAGACCTAGTCCTTACTCTCTGGGGCGTTGCCATGGCAACGGGAGGGGGGCTACAGAGGGGGTGGAAAAAGGGCACAATTACCAAGAGAGGCCAGGGCCTAACTGGGGTTCTCGCCCCATTTCATGTGTGCAGGATGCAGCTGCCTTCTTTGTCCTTTGTGAATGAAGCAACTGATTGTAGCTTCTGGGGCAGTTTCCCAAAAGTGTGTCATGAGAAAGAGGCAAGATGTTAATGTGCTAAGCAGAAAAAAACAATTCCATGGCCAGATGAGTTGGGGATGTGAGGGTTAAAGAAAAACAAACAGGTTTCTTTCTCCAGATCTCAAAGCATTTACTCTACTCACAGGCAGTGTGAATCTCAACGAGGGCGCAGAAGCCTGCTGCATTTCCCAAGCTTGCGTGGATACAGGGAAAACACCTTGAGGATCCAGCATCTAAGAAACACACTTTGGAAAATGCAGCTCCAGAATATTCTCTTTTGTGTCTGCTCAAGGATCACATAGCAGGTTCTCCCAGATATTTCTAGGCCAAAGGAAGTCATTCCCTCCCCTTCCTTCTCATGCCTGGAGAGTGGTAGAATTGAAAGGAAACCCATGGTTGGGCTGGAGGGCTCCCTGTACAGAGAGGCAAGGGTGGGGGTGAGGAGCTTGGTGCAGGGAAGGGAGAGAAGGCAAAGGATCCAATGAGAGACACCAATTACAGAGCACTTTTGCTGCTTCCAGCACTGGACTTTTGAGGGAGTTACTGAGTAACAGCTGCTGTTGTAACCAAGATGGAGGTCAGCTCCTAAACAGAAGGCTGCACGATTCAGGTTCATGGTCACCTTCCTGACATGCAATAGAAATCCCAGGCTTCTCCTGTTTCCTTTTCCTTGTGAATCCCTTCTCCACAGTGTCTATGGGAGTAAGGCAGATGAAGTCACAAAGCCTCTGAGGTTCAGCCTTCTAGGATTACTTAGGCTGTTCCAGGTCCCTCCACTTCCTCCCCAGGCTTCCTTCTCTAATTTCCTTAAGCCACTCCATTCTTTCACCCTCTAGAGCAGTGGTTCCCAACCTTGGCTGCACATTAGAATTATCTGGAGGTTTTCTATGTGTGGTTTTTTTAATCTCAATGGCCAAAACTCATCTCAAATGAATGAAATCAGAAAGTCTAGAAGTGAGACTCAGGCACCAGCATTTTTATGGCTTCCCAGGTTATTCCAATTTGCAACTTTAAAAACCACTGACAGTTCAAGGATAGAATTCTCTCATTTAGCAACATTGGTCTCTCAGGAAGCAAGTTCCTTTTCATCTGAAACCCAACTCATTCTTTTTTTAAGCCAAAACTCTTCCCTCCAGAGAACCCAAATTCTAATTTACTGGTATCTCTCAATTATGGTGCCTCTCATTTACCACCAGATAATTTTCTGGAATCATCATGTTCTGTGCTCTAGGGGATCCAGTCTCACTTCAATTTCTCTGAGTATCTCCACAGTCCAATCGATACATTAATGTGTGTAGTTCAAAGGCAGAACACAGTACCTACTTCCAACAGGCTAACTGCTAATGAGCATTGGCTCTCAACCATTCTTGCCAATTCCCATGTTATTTTACTACCCCCAATTTCACCATCTTGGTACCATTAACGCACATTTCTGCTAGGCTAGGAGTAACTCTCCCTGCCCACTCCAGACACTCATCTCCTACCATTTCTCTTCTCAGAGAAGCCTAAGTCCATAACATGACTCTCATGCAAGGTTTCAGTCAGTGCTTAGAAGGCTGCAGTGGGCTTCTCTCTGGAATCTTGAGGGGTAAACAATAAATGTCACCTCAGCTAAAATGGAAACTAACGGAATCAATATAAAACAGATGAGATAGCCTTTCTGCTCTCTTCTAAATAATCTCCCTTAAAAGATAGGCTTCTAAGGATGGTACAAATGAAAGTAAACCCAACCAAAAGATCAGATGGTTAAAATATAACTATAGACCTGAGATGGATTTAATGCAAGAACAACAACAACAAAATGCAAAACAGGGATCCGTAAATGGGGAGGACAAGACAATTTATTTTTTTATTTATTTGTAGAAATATCCATCATTTGTTGACTTTTGGAAATATATTTAACATATAAATTAATATACAAATAAATTTTAGTGCATGTATATAATTCATAAATAAATATATATGGGATTAGCACTCCCCAAAATGTTTTTGGATATTACTGTTCTAAATAATTGTGTTCTAAAATTCCAGCCTAAATAAAAGGCTAGTGCTCAACTTGGAATGAGAAGAAGGAGATGGTGAAAATGGCAAGAGGTGGTCAGTGTTTACCCAGTACTATTGAGAAGCAGTGTCATGACCAGAAGAAAGTTTATCAGGCATATATGGAAGCATGTTCAAGTGTTATGGCTTAAATGTCAATTATTTAAAGTTATCCAGTCCCCTATGCCTGCACTGCGAGGCAACTATCTGATAGTAACCTGACATCTCCTGTACTCTTTCCTACAGTAAGGTCATATGTAAATCAGCCAACTCTGGCCTCCAGGTCTGTTTGAAAATATTGTAAAATCATAAATTAGCGTCCTGGTTTATAAAGTGGTTTGGCTTTAGGTTGGGGTTTCAGTTGAGTTTGATGTGAGTCAGGCCTCCTGAGCCTGATCACCTCTGAGGGAATGTGAGACTCTGAACCTTTCAGGTTCTGCCTGGATCACCATCATTACAAACCACTACAAGGTACTCTCTAAGTCTCTCTCTTTGGCATCACCGCAAGTGTCACTCAACACATATATAATTTGATTTGTCTGAATTCCAGAGGGAACAGGCTTTCTTAGTCCACTTATGTTCTCAGAAAAGGGAAGTAGATAGTTGTTAGGAGCTTAGTAGTAAACCCCAGACACTAGGGGACACACAAAATGTAGTATAGGAGGAACCAATCCAAATGTTCATATCTGATAAATGGATAAATAAAATGTGCCATATTTATACAACGGAATATTATTTGTTCATAAAAAGGAATAAAGTTCTGATGGATGCTACAACATTGAAATATTATGCTAAGTGAAAGAAACCAGTCACAAAAGGCTACATATTGTATGATTCCTAAATATAAATTGTCCAGAACAGAAAAATCTATAGAGACAGAAAGTAGGCCAGGCATAATGGCTCATGCCTATAATTCCAGTGCTTTGAGATGCCAACGTGAAAGGATCACTTGAGCCAAGGAACCTGAGGCTAGCCTGGGCAATATAACAAGACCCCATCTCTATAATATTTTTAAAAATTAGCTGGGCATGGACCTGGAGTCCCAGCTGCTCAGGAGACTGAGGCAAGAAAATCACTTGAGTCCAGGAGTTTGAAGCTACAGGGAGCTGTGATTGCACCACTGCACTCCAGTCTGGGCAACAGAGGAAGACCCTGTTTCTAAAAAATAAATAAATAAAATAATTAAATAAATAAATAAATATAATTCGATTTAAACAAATAAAGTAGATTATTAGTTGCCTAGGGTTGGGGAGGTGGGTCAAAGAGAGGAAAAAAATTATAGCTAAAGCATTACAGGGCTCCCTCTGGGTGTTATGAAAACGTTCTGAAGTAGACTGTTGTGATAACTGCACATCTATGAATATACTAAAAACCATTGAATTGTACCCTTTGGGTGAATTGTATGGTATGTGAATTATATTGCAATAAGACCCTTTTTAAAAATGAAGTATGAGATGAGGCAATGACCAGCAGTTCATATGGGTCTCCCCTTTGGGACTGTCTTCCATTGGTCACTGGTTTTTCTTCCTAGTTACTTTCTCAGCACGAAGAAGGAAACCCAAAGGCTCATGCTGTCAGAGTTCTCACAGAAGTTCACAGAAGTCATCTGCGAAAGCTGATGACCCACCCTCAGCCCACAGTAGAAAAAGGGGTTGTGAGCAGAGGAATACTCATCCCTACCTCACACTTCTCTGCAGTGCTTGTAACCGTAATCTAACAAACATTTCACAATCAGAAGAAACTCAAAAAAATTTCAGTAAAGCCAGTAATCTAGATTTCCAAAATATGCAATGAATCTGCATAGGAAGATTTATCATCATAGAATTCAGGGCTGAAAGATCACACAAAATTTTAAATGTTAATTTAATTATCTTATTGCGTAGGCTCTGGGTGTTTAACAAGCTCCATCCTCACAGAGTTTCAGTCAGGATATGGCATAGACATTTCCTCACTCCTCAAACCCTCAAAGCTGCCTAGGGAGTGTCCAATGCTCACCTTCTCCCGGGGTCATTTGCCTTTTCTTGCTCTCTCCTCTCCTCTCCCCGCCAAGCTCTTCTTCCCACTTCAGAAAGTTTAAAATTGCCTTCCTGTGTGGCAGGAAATTGAATTTGTCATATCCTACATTCTTCTAGCTTTTTGGTTTATAGTAAAAAATTTATGCTTGGTCCTCCAAGCTCTGTTACTAAATATTTAAAGAAAAGCTGTTGGAATTTGAAAAATACACTATTTTTTCTCTCAAGTATCTGGCTCTTGCAATTCAATGTGTGGTTTTCCCAACTACTATTCCTGAAATGGGCATTGAGAGTGAATTCTGGTTGTCAAAATTTTAACATTGACTTCTTAATTCTCTTTGTATCCCAACTATAAAAATCCCAGTCCTCCTTGAGGGACTGTACCTCTGGTTGAATATGTGAAAATAATGTACAAATAAAAACATAGTACCATTTACACACCTAAAAACTGACTAACTAAAGCTTTCTAGTTCAAATGTGCTATGATTCTATGACTTTAATCTAACCAGCCTTGGGTCTTTGGTATTCCTTCCGTGGGAGTAGACCCCTACCACCACTATCTTTTTTCATTCTTCTTATAAACCTTGATACCTCTTCCTCCTTTCTCTCTCCCCCATCCATTTTCTACGTGTGGTTAGGTAAGGGTCTTCTAATTTCCCAATGGATTGCCAATGATAGAAGAGAATGGTCACATGGCCCCTGAATTCTGTGGCACAGGCTAAATCAAGCCTATACATTCTCTGAAAACACTTGTTTTTGTCTTGAAATTTCATACGTGGTTCCATTCACCTCCACAACTGATCACTGTTCCTTTTAAATGTTACGAATAAGCTTTAAATTAGAAATCAAGCCAGGAGTGGTGACTCACACCTGTAATCCTAGCACTTTGGGAGGCAGAGGTGGAGAATCGCTTGAGCCCCCGAGTTCAAGACGAGCCTGAGCAACACGGTGAGACTGTTTCTAAAAAAAAAAAAAAAAAAATTATTCGGGTGTGGTAGTACACCTGTAATCCCAGCTATTCAAGAGGCTGATGTGAGATGATTGCTTGAGCCTGGGAGGTTGAGGCTGCAGTGAGCCATGATCATGCCACTGTACCGTACTGTAGCCTGGGCAACAGAGCAAGATCCCATCTCAAAAAAATAATAAAATGAATTACAAATCAAAAGTACTTAACTTTTTCTAACAATCTTCAAATAAAATTGACCCTCTAGTTTAAAGTGTTGCTTTGATTCTGTTGCTTCTAACTGGCCTTAACACAGCCTAGTGGCCCCTGGTAATAGACACACATTTCACACATATGAGTAGATGATTTGCCAATACTAAGTCTGTGTTGACAACCAGTAACAGAAAGTCGAGACAATATTTGTGAAGTAAATTAATTTGGAATAGACAATATTAGTGAAATAAATAAATTGGAATAGTAGGTTTGAACACCTACTCAGAAAATGTCAAGTAGTAAAATTTGTTTTGCTCCTTGTTCAGACCACCAGGTTGCAGCATTTGCTGTGATCAAAAATAACATTTGCATCTTCATAACGTGTAAGGCAGATAGTATTTGGGGAATGGTAAACCACCATATTAATCCTCAGTTGTCTCCAGTTCCAAGTCATGCTAGCGTACTCAGAGCACAGTCATTTTATACCTAGAGGTCTCAAATCATGTACATCCTTGGAATTGTTGAGAAAAGACTCTTCCCACATGGCAGTAAGACCACAGGTCTGGCTGTACTAAGGAAGGAAAAGTCTGCCTGTCCGATTGGAAGGATTGTAGGGAAGGAGAAGAGAGAAAGGAGTTGGGGAGAAAGAAAGATGTAAAGGTGCTTCCTCTTCCCATCTACCCAAAGGAGGGGAAATGTATTTGTTTTCTATACCATGTAATAAATTATCATAAACTTAGTGGCTTAATATAACACATGTTTATCATCTCACAGTTTCCATGGGTCAGGAGACTGCATGTTTCAGTTGGACCCTCAGCCGAGGGAAGAAGGCAGAATAAGGTATCAACAGGCTGTATTTCCATCTGGTGGACCAAGTAGAGAAAGGTTCACTTTCAAGTACATTCCAGCTGTTAGTAGAATTCTGGAAATCCGGCCGGGCGCGGTGGCTCAAGCCTGTAATCCCAGCACTTTGGGAGGCCGAGACGGGTGGATCACGAGGTCAGGAGATCGAGACCATCCTGGTCTACATGGTGAAACCCCGTCTCTACTAAAAATACAAAAAACTAGCCGGGCGAGATGGTGGGCGCCTGTAGTCCCAGCTACTCGGGAGGCTGAGGCAGTGAATGGCGTAAAAAACCCGGGAGGCGGAGCTTGTAGTGAGCCAAGATCGCGCCACTGCACTCCAGCCTGGGCGACACAGCGAGACTCTGTCTCAAAAAAAAAAAAAAAAAAAAAGAATTCTGGAAATCCTTTCCTGGCCATTGTGGGACCGATGTCTTGCTGGCTTTTGTGCAGGGATGGCTCTCGACTGCTAGAGGATGCCCTCAGCTCCTTGCCATGTGGCCCCTCCCTCTGGCTGTTTCACACTTCCAATCTCTCTGACTTATCTGTTCCTAACCTCTGAACATGTATTTAAAGGGCTCATGTGACTGGGTCTGTGACACCTGGGTAATCTCCTTCTTTTAGGATCAACTGATTTGGGATTTTAATCACATCCACAAAAGCCTTTCACCACACACAGCACCTACGTGAGTGTTTGAATAATGGGAGAAGGTGTGTGCACCAAGGGCCTGGAATCCTGGGGATCATCTTCAAGTTCTGCCCAGCACAAGCCATCACTTGTACCCAGTGATGTATGAGGAAGGCTGGAGACATGTTGGTAGTGCTCGTGGCCCCAGGCATTCTGGGGAAAAGCCCTTGTCTGCCACAGCAGCTTGTAATGGGACAGAGCAGTGATGGGCATTGTTGTGGAGGTGGATAATCAAATGAGCCACAGGCAGCACTTCCAGCTGCCCTAGGCCACCCCATGGTGAGCAGATGATTCAGAAGTGCACGAGTGGAGGGAGTGGCCCTGGTGGGCATGAGGGCTGCTGGCCTGGCCAAAGGGCAGAGTTAAGGGGATGGAGTTGGTGGAGACTGAGATCAAAGAGCAAAAGCCACAGACTCTAGCAGTGGGTCCCAGCATGGGAGCTCGTGAAGTCTGCAAAGCCAGTCCTGCCACCCTCAAGAGAGGCAGAAAAGGTTCAGCGTATTGCACAGGGACCCAAAGGTCTGGGGTCTTCTTTCCTGCTAAGAGTCCGGGAGCCACACCCTTCCACCATTACACCCAGAGTCTTTTTGGAGAAGAAATTAAGATGGGGAGGGGATCAGAGAGCCTGAGGAGACTTGAGTTGAGTCTTGGTTTGCCTGGGACTGAGGGAGGTTCCAGGGCCCAGGACTTTGGGTATTAAAACTGGAAAAGTCCTGGAAAACAGGAAGGTTGGCACCATAGCCTTAAAAGGCTATTTCAATTATTAAGTTGAGCCAAGATTTAAACTAAGTTATGCCAGGCTGAATCTCACACGTACACACACACATGCACCCCACCTCAGGAAGGTCATGACTATCTACAGTAATAGTCAGCTGCATTTTTTTTTTTTTTTGCTTGCCTGAGTTGTAGGTCTTATACATTTGCAATACCTCATCACCAGTTTCATATTCTCTTGCTTCATCCTCACAGCAGCACTGTGATAAAGACAGAAAGGAGAATGCTACCATGTGACAGATGAGGCCAGAAGATGACCTGTAAAGTCCACGACCAGTGACTGCATCGTAGGGCCCATGTTGGAACCAGACTGTTCAATTCCCAGTTTTCAGCATATGATGAATCTTCAGATCTAAGAATTTTGCCACTTACACTTATCTTTTCCAGTGCTCTGCTTAATTTCATTAATAATTTAAATCCTGAATATTCATCACATGTCGATTACTATTCATCGAGTGTTCATTGGTTTCATGGCTGTATTCAAGACACCAGGTGGACATGGTCTCAGCTGAACCACAGCCGTCTGCAGTGGGCCCTCCTCACCTGCCTTCCTGGCCCAGATAACAATAGAAAAGTCAGAACAAACAGCAGATCGGTCAGAACACTCTCTCTGTGTGATGCTTCCCCCTTGTGGCCAACTTGCCGCTTTGGACAGGAAGTAAAGAATTCTCCAGAAGGTCTTCCCCTTTCAGGGATTATCACCTAGGCAGGTAAGATGCCTGCGCTGGGGCCTGAACCTGGGTGGGCTCTCCCATGCCCCAGGCTCAGAGATTTCACATGAAGAAATCTAGCTTCTTCATCCACTCTCTATTCCTTCGTGGGCAAGGCAGGTGGAGGACAGATTGGCCCACAAGAAATCTGGGTGTTTGAAGATTAGGGCCCCCAAAATAGTCTCTGATCTCCAAATTCCAGCCAGGAAACTTAATTAACATTGCTCACCGGCTGATGCTCTAAGACACATCAGTGCCTGACTGTCAACATATGTTCAGTGCATCTTGAGGGTGTTAATAGACTGAAAGCAATGGCCAATTGTCCAGGATGACTGGACAATATGGGTGGTTAGCCATCCCATAATCTTCATCAAAGCTGCCCTCAGGCCTTCCTTGGTGTTCCTACTCTTTCCTTATATATGTATAAATACAATTTATAAATTTCATATGTGTATTTCAGTATATATATATACACACTAGAATATATAAATATGTATTTTAGTGTATATATACTGGAATATATAAATACATATTTTGTATATATATAATATATATACTGAATAGAAATATACTTTTACATTCTAAAACTATATTGACCCAATTTGGGAGTCTGAGCGATGATGAAGCAGGGCAGATTTAGCTTGGCACATGGAGTCCTGTACTACACTGACTCCAAGATGAACAGAGCCAGCCTATGACGGACACAGTGTCTGAGAGTAGCAAAATAATCAGAAAAATGGTGGTGGGCAAGGTAGAAGAATTAGTGGCAGAACCTTCCTGGATTATTTTTCTGAAGTCAGAAGCTCCAAGGAGGCAGCACTAATGGCAATTAATTGGTTTAAAAAATATTTCAACTAAACTTATCTCACACTGGGTTTATGTAACTTGGTCTAGTGTAAGGTTCGGGGTGAAAATAGGGATGAAAATTAGAGTTGAGATGGCAGAAAATCTTCCCATTCATGTTCTTGATAGAAAATCCACCTTCCACCCTCCTTGCACCTCCTGTGTCCTGTTTACATCTTTCATAATGCCTTCTCTTTCTGCTTGCAGTCCTGATTTTGACTCTAACAAAGAAACTATTTGGGTACTTATTTTACCAAGTCTTTCTCCAGTACCAAACCAGAAATGCGGACAGAGATGACAATAAATGTCTTTGAGTGAATGAGTGAATGAATGAAGGGCTGTATTACTGAACAAATAGGTGTTCAGTGGCTGTGTTGGGCACAGGGGATCCAGAGAGGAATAGACAGAGGAGGCCTGGCCTCAAGGATCTTACAGTGGGGCGAGTAATTAGAAGGCTGAGGAATGCTTCAAGGCACAAGGGCAGTGAGCTATGAGAGTCTCTAGCAACCTGGCATGGTTTGGGGGTACATGGACTTAATGCCTCAAAAAAATGCTTTGTTTAATGCACTAAACAAAGAGATGGAGATCTGAGGAAAACGAGTGCCAGGCAGACAGAACTGTGTATGCCAAGGCCTGAGGCAGGGAAGGGATTAGCTCATTAGCAAGAGGGAAAGAAAAACTCTGTGCCTGGGCCAGAGAAAAGGGGAGAAGGGCATGGAGTGACGGGGCAGGGGCCAGATCACACAGGGCCTTCAGTCCTTACTGAGTGGGCTTTTCTCTAAGGGTAGTAAGAAGCCATTGATAAGTAGTAAGCCATGCAGTGACATAATCAAGTTTGTTCTTTTTTAAAAACATATTAATTTCTCTGACTGCTGTGTGGAGAATGGATTGGAGAGAGGGAAAAATAAAGAAGGCAAGACCCGTCAAGAGGCTGCGGCGGCAGTCCAGGTGAAAGGTGATGCAGGCTTGATCATGGCGGCAGTCCTGGAAATGAGGAGGACAGGGAGGATCTGGGAGTAATTTAGGAAGAACTTGTAAAGTATACAAGTCAGAAGAAGGAGTCAGGGATAACACCCAGGTTTGCGGTTTGGGCAGCTGATGCATGGGCACTAAGAGAAGGAGCCAGTTCCTTGCTCATTTGGGAGCATCTTGAATTTAGTGTCCTGTGAGGTGCCATATGGTCAGTAATTGCTATGTGAGTCTGGAGACTAAGAGAGGGCAGTGCTGGAAATAGAGAGAGTGTGAATGGTAAATGAACAGGAAGGGTCCAGGTAAGAGGATCTTGAGGGAGTCCACCAACCGGCCAGTGGCTAGGCCGCCATGACTGTCTAGGGCAATGCAGCAACTCTGTGTGGTAACTCCTCCTGCATTTTGTTTTCTAGTCTGCATTTTCCTGGGCATCAGATAATTAAATTCTCATATGTGGTAGAGGCTATGGTTGCTTACCCCATACCTATTCTCTCCTCTACCTTAGCAACAGACTCCTCTATTGTCAAAGGTCTCAATGTGCTCAGCTAGAAAACTAGGCCTCCTGGCATCCTTTGAAGATAGGAATGGCTAGTGGGGTATAAATGGAAATTGTTGAATGAGACTTTTAAAAAGTGTCCTAAGGGGGCTGACTCAGCAAGGAGGCATATAACCTTTGGCTCTTCTATTTTTCTTTATTTCCTCCCTGGAACTTGGGCCTGATGGCTGGGGCTCCACTGGCCATCTTGGACCATGAAGTAAACGTGAGGATGGAAGCTACACACTAAGGGTGGAAGAATGAGCAGAAAGATAGTTTCCGGGTCTCTGATGACTATGAAGTTACCATACCAATCTGGGTGACTTCCAGGTTTCTGTGACATGAAATTAAAAATAAGTTTCTGTATTGTATAAGCCACTGATATTTGGATTGTGTGATTTATGCAGTCAAACTTAATCTAACTGATAGATACAATAATCAAACATGACAGTGAATTCAAGAGACTATATAGGAATACACAAGAAAGGATAACACAGATTAGGTTGCTGCATGAAAGAAGAAAATGTTCTGTCTTATATCATCAGGGAAATTTTCCACATTTCTTTCAATGTCTTGAACTGGGAGTGCAACAACCAAAGCAGAACGTCCCAAGTACCTCCCCTTGGGAGTCTATTAGTAACTGCATCTTTGAAATCACAAGGGCATGTCAATTCCGTATACTGAAAGCAAATACAAAAATTGTGCTCAATGTGATTAAGACCTAACAACTATAATTGAATAATTGCAAAGTCTGTTTCAGACAATTTAGAAAGTGCAGGTATCTCAACTGCTTGGGATGCATACCCATTCTGTACAAAGTTTGCTTGCAATATTTCCAGAAAAAAAAAATATATATATATATATATGTGTGTGTGTGTGTGTGTGTGTATTCTGTGTATATGTGTGTATATATATAACACACACATATATATATGTATATATAATATGATTCTCAGTTCCTGTTAGTCTACTAATTCTTCTACAAGTTGGTCTCCAGGTTGCCTGACAAAAGAAGTAAGTGAAGGCCAAAATCCAACTGGGTCTTTCTGCCCGAAGACTACCTAGGGGTAGGGCCAATTCGGCCTGGAGGCAGCAGTACTTTTTACAATTTGTCCCCCTTAGGAGGCATCCTTTGGCAATCGACACTGAGATGCCAATGCGCTAGCAAGTCCCCTGGTAGATACATGCACTCATCTTGCTCCTCTAAATGGCATTCAAGAAGCTGAGACATGGGAAGGTATATCCATTCAAGCTGAGGCACGGGAAGGCTTATCAAGAGTCCCTCCAAACAGTCGAGAAGGCAGATGAGCACTTTGAGGGATTGGTATACAGAAATTTATTACAAGTAGACAGGTATGGGTAACCTGTGAAGAGCTGTAGCCACTAATATAACTGCAAAAAGAGGAAAGCAATTTACTTCCTACCAAGACTAAGGAAATGAGGATGTGACCAAAAGGGGAAATTTTAAAGAAATTTCTCTGGAGCTTCTGTTGCTCTGTAGCAGCCCCTTGTGGTACTTGAAACAATCTGCAGCCTACTGCCTCTTCCAGGGCCCGTTCTTAGCTGTAAGAGGTTTGAAGGCTAAGAAACTGATACCTCAAATGCATTAGAATCCCTCTTCTAGGCAGAAGAATCTCATAGAGCTTTCAAGAAAAAGTTCACAGTAGCCAAAAAGAAACTAGCGATGCATCCATTTTCTGCACAGTAGTGAAGCTCCTTCTGTAAGGATCCAACTGAGTTAAGAATCTCTCTTTGTCTCCCCAGTTCTCCAAACGTTTCATAAAATCTGTGCTCAGGTAAATCAATGGACACAATACCACAGTTTTGTAAGATAGACAGTCAGGAAGTAGGCAAAGGTCTGCTCATGAAGGGTTCTTTGTATTCTGCTGAGAAATTTCAAGGCAATAGGGAGGTATGTAAGATGTAAGGAAGGAGGTGACACGATCAAACCTATCATTTACAAAAGATAGTCCTGGAAACAGGGTGCAGCTTGGTTGCACTGGAGGAGAAGGATGGATTAGGACACTGTGATGTCAAGACAGTCTGACCCAAGGCAAGGAGGGAGGCATTAAAAAAGAAAAAGAGAGCTTGAAGAGACAAGTGTGACGAGAACTGAAGGGCTTAGCAAATGGCCAGATTTCCAACTAAAGCAACTCAGTGGCTTTAGTTGGAATTGGATGAGTTTAGATGGTTTCATGGGAAGAACTTTGCCTCTAGAGTAAGGCTCCTGCCCTGATGCCACTTTGTTCTGTTTTCTATTTGGCATCCATTAATCAGAGGGCCAAACTAATGACCAAAGTTGTTAACATCTCCCCAGAAATCTAGTTTTCACAGGTGCATGAAAATCATTTACAAACCTTCCAACCAGTCCTCAGTTCATACCCCAAATCACTTCCCCTATCAAATTCACACACCCAAGGGCCAAGCACCAGATGACTAGGGATGGTCCTAATGCCCCAAAGCCTGCTAGAAGGATGCAGACTAGCCGGTCCTACACTGTTTACCCTGCCCTGCCTTGCCTTTCCTGCAGAAATCCCAGTCCAGGCTGTGGCCTATGCTTTCCCCTTCTACCTCTTGACCTCTAATACTTCCCCATGTGACCCTGTGTGACATGACATGCCTTCTCCTCTTGGGAAATGTAATAAAAATCTTTCAATGGCATTAACTTCTGTGTGACACCACTCAATTCCTTTTGTGTATCTTGTCTTTATAGACAAGGTCTCAATCTGTCACCTATGCTGAAATGCAGTCGTGCCATCACAGCTCACTGCAGCCTCAACCTCCCGGACTCAAGCGCTCCTCTTGCTTCAACCCCCTAAGTAGCTGGGACTATAGGTGTACACCAACAACACCAAAACTAGTTAATTTTTTTTTTTTTTTTTTTTGTAAAGACGGGGGTCTCACCAGCTCAGGCTGGTCTGGAACGCCTGACCTCAAGCAATCCTCCTGCCTTGGGCTCCCAAGTCATTGGGATTACATGCTTGAGCCACTATGCTCGGCCTCAATTTGCTTTAAAAAGTAAGACCTGAGCACAAATCATACCTTTCCCTTTGTAATTCTAGATGTGTTACTACCTTCGTTGAATTTTCTTTTGCTCACCTAAAATATATGAGTAATAAAAAGAATTTATTTGATTATCATGAGGCTTATATAAAATATACAATACAGGATGGGTGTGGTGGCTCATGCCTGTAATCTCAGCACTTTGGAAGGCCAAAATGAAAGGATCACTTAAGATCAGGAGTTTGAGACCAGCCTGGTCAACATAAAGAGACACCCATCTCTTTTTTTTTTTTCCTTTTTTTTTTTTTCTTTTTTGAGACGGAGTCTCGCTCTGTCGCCCAAACTGGAGTGCAGTGGCAGGATCTCAGCTCACTGTAAGCTCCGCCTTTCGGGTTCACACCATTCTCCTGCCTCAGCCTCCCGAGTAGCTGGGACTATAGGCACTCGCCACCTCACCCGGCTAGTTTTTTGTATTTTTTAGTAGAGACGGGGTTTCACCGGGTTAGCCAGGATGGTCTCAATCTCCTGACCTTGTGATCCGCCTGTCTTGGCCTCCCAAAGTGCTGGGATTACAGGCTTGAGACACCGCGCCTGGCCTTTTTTTTCCTTTTCTTTTCTTTTCTTTTTTTTTTTTTTTTTTTTTTTTTTTTTTTTTTTGAGACAGAGTCTTGCTCTGTCACCTAGGCTGGAGTGCAGTAGCATGATCTTGGCTCACTGCAACCTCTGCCTCCCAAGTTCAAGCAATTCTTCTGCCTCAGCCTCCTGAGTAACTGGGACTACAGGCACACACCACCATGCCCGACTAACTTTGGTATTTTTAGTAGAGATGGGGTTTCACTACATGGGCCTGGCTGGTCTCAAACTTCTGACCTTGTGATCCACCCACCTTGGCTTCCCAAAGTGCTGGGATTACAGGTGTGAACCATCACACCCGGCCCCCATCTCTTAAAAAAAAAAAAGTGATAACAGTCTTTGTACATTAATCATGAACATAATCATGTTCATTATTATCACTAACTCTCAAGAATGTGATCTGCTAGTGCCTTTTTCCCAGCAAACTCAGCCTCTTACAGGCACAATATAGTCAATGAATCCATGTTCATGAAACTTTACCCCTGTCAAGGTGCAGGGTATCCTATAACCCAAGTAAATTCACTGTGATCTGACCAAGCAACAGATACAGAGCTATGAGAAACTGGATTGGTTGGTCTTACCTAATGCATACAAAACTCTTCACTTAAAAAAGAAAAATTAGTAAAAAGGACTCCTCTAGTATACTTTTTAAAAAGGTTATCTTTATGATCGTTCTAGCTAGAACTTTTCAGGAGTCCAACTATTCAGAACTTGACTATTAAGCCTTTGTTTAAACCCAATTGTTAGTTTATAAAAACTTCCCGCTAGAGTCTCAATTATTGTTGTTCTAAACGCAGTGATTTGAGAACAAAAATGAAACAAAAGATATTTTACAAAGAAAAGAAAGGCAATACATGAAAAAAAAAGCAAACAGAAGGAAAATGGCCTTTTCCTGCAGCAAAATACTGTTACTGTTATTCCAAAACATAACAGTAATTCCACAGAGAGCCTCTCACAGTTTCAAGTTGCTAACAAAGAAAGGCTTGTCCAAGACCAGTCAGAGAGTATCAGAACCAAGATGGTGACTCTCTTTAAAGGAAATCAGCATGAGAAAATTTCTAGATTTCCCATAGCATTTAATGCTAACTCCATGTGGTTCAGAGTGAGAACAGATTACAGCAGGATCACAACCAGGATGAGGCATGTGAGATACCTGAGGTGCAAAATGTAAGGAGGCACAAGGACTCCCAACTCTGTTGAGTGTCCCTGGTCCCCACCCTATGGTACAGCTACAAGGATAAAGAATTTCCATTCTAACGCCATTAACATAGAGGAGCTCTATCAAGTGGCTAGCCCTCAGCTGTAGCATAATCTAAATACAGACTATTGTGTGCTGTACTCCACGCTGAAGCAGGCCTCTATGGATGGACTGGGTCCTTTGCCAAGTAGCTTTCATAGAAATCTAACGAGAGTCTTGGATTTGAAGAGGAACTGAAACTAAACAACATTTGCTTATTCAGACCAGAAGTAGAACAAATTCTCAAACTTAGCAAGTCAATGTTTCTGAGAAATTCACAAGTTCTACAAAAACACATTTTATGAAAGTAGCCACCACCCAGGATCACACATGTATTTAATTCCAGTAGTGCTTGGGATCAAAAATTTCCCTATATCTAGTTCTTCTTCCTTTAGCCTCACTCAATCCAGGCTCGGACAGGTTGCCAGTAAAACTCTGGGTTTTGTTTAAAATCTACAATACAATTATTCCCATAAGTCTGATGGCAAATGAGTGCATTCTATGGAGTGTTTGGTTTTTCTAGATTTAAGAGAAGCTCTATTTAACTGCAAAGGGTGCTTTTCAGCTGTGTCCCTACTAAAAGCTTCCAATACAGTCACTCTCATGACTGTTGTTCTTTTTTCGCTAGAGAAGGCCACAGTCATTGTGTTGTAAGCATTCTGAGTTGATGCGCATGGGAAGGAACTTTGGGGTCAACATTCCATTTGGCTTCAGGAGTTGCCTGATTTGAGTGCTGGTTTCTCAATTAGTCTGCTGCCCTGAAGCTCCCCCATAAATCCTTCTGTGAATGGGTATTTTATTCAATCCTGCAACAAATATTTACTGAGCACTTACTCTGAACCAGCACTGTTCCAAGCACCAGGGATGTATCAGTGAACAAAACATGCAAATTCTGTCATCACATAGCTTACATTCTAGAAAGGGAGACAGAAAATAACCAAGAGCACCTCAATAAACTATACAGTAAGTTAGAAGATTATACGTCCTAAGGGAAGAAAGAGAAAGTTGAGCAGGGTAGGTGGGATGGGATGTGCTGGGGACAGGGGGCAGCATAGAGGTGGACGTTGTGGGATGGTGCCGATGGCAAGGTTAAATAGGACAGTCAAAGTCAGCCTCTTGGAAAAAATGAAATTAAGGAGACACTTTAAGAAAACACTTTAAGGTGAGAGAATTATCCAAAGACATCTGGGGAAAGAGCATTCCATACAAAGGGAACAGCTGGTTCAAAGGCCGTAACAGGGGCATGTTCTTGTGCTCTAGAAACTGCAATGAGGCCAGTGAGGTTGAAAGGAAGTAAACAAAGAGAACAGAAGAGAACTTTGAAGAGGTGATGAAGGCCAGATCGTGACAGACCTTGACAAGTAATTTAAAGACTTTAATCTTACCCTGGGTAAGATGGAAAGACATTGCAGGGTTTTGAGCAGAAGAGTGATCATGACTTCGCTTTAAAAGGATTCCTCTAGCCGCTGCTTTGAAAGTAGTCTGTTGTGGGAGGGAAAAGAGCAAAGTGGGGAGAGTTTTGAGGAGCCTACTGCAGTCAAACAGGTGAAAGGTGATGGTGGTGTGGCCCAGGATGGTAGTACTAGAGAGAGTGAGAGTGGTCAGGTTTTGAATACATTTCAGGTATGCTTTTAAGGTAGAACCAGAGTCTTGGCAGATTAGACACCGAACATGAGAAAAAGAGAATTGCCAAGGATGACTCCAAGATGTGGGGCATGAGCAACTGGAAAATTAGAGTTGCCATCAACTGAGATGATGGACACTGATGGTGGATCAAGCTTGAGAGGAGGAAGAAGTTAAGTTTCTTGTTTTTTGGGATTTTTGTTTTGTTTTGTTTTGTTTTTTGAGATGGGATCTTGTTCTGTCGCCCAGGCTGGAGTGCAATGACACAATCTCAGCTCATTGCAACATCCACCTCCTGGATTCAAGTGATTCTCCCACCTCAGTCTCCTGAGTAGCTGGGACTGCAGGCATGGACCACTATGCCTGGCTAATTTTTTGCATTTTTAGTAGAGTCAGAGTTCTGCCACATTGCCCAGGCTGGTCTCAAACTCCTGGGCTCAAGTGACGGAAATTGTTTTGAAGATAAGTGGTCAACTACTTTATATCCTGGCATACCTGCAGTCCCAGCTACTGGGAAGCTGAAGTAGAATGATCTCTTGAGCAAAGGATCTCTTTGAGACCAGCCTGGACAATGTAGTGAGACCCCATCTCTAAAACAGATACATAGATGATAGATAGATAGATAGATAGATAGATAATAGATAGATAGATAGATCAACTTTTTGACATCCAAATGAAGACTTTGAGTAGGCAATTGGACACACAACTCGAGAAAGAGAGAGAGAGAGAGGTCTGGGTTACAAATATACATCTAGGATCTGCCAGCATATAGATAGTATTTGAAGCCCTGAAGTTAGATGAGACCAGAAAATAAACAAACAAAAAGAGTCTCAAAGACTCTTAGAGAGTCTGCGGCACCTAACCTAGCGACCTGGGGCACTCTAACATGAATAGAGGCCAGGAAAAAAAAGGATCAGCAAAGCAACTGAGTAAAAAGCAACCTGTAATGCAGAAGAAATAACAAGAGTTTGATGTCTTGGAAGCCCAATGAAGAAAGCATGCATTGAAGATTAAAATGACAGACATCCCCATACAACTTTTTAGTTTGTTGCAAAAAAGTTGTATCACTTATGCTTATAAATGTTATTTGTTACAAAGGATGGATAACTGAAAAGAGCCATCTAAAGAAGTATTTTTCTCATGCAAAAAAGAATCTGGAGGTATATAGGTCAGGGCTAATACAACTGTGCAAGAATGTCATTTAAAAGCCTGTCTTCTGTCTCCTGGACTGCCACTTTTAGTATGTAAGTTTTAACTTCATGGTCAAAAGATGATTGCTGCAACTCCAGGGAGTGATTCTAAGTTCCAGGCAGAAAGAAATGGGAAGAGCAAAATGAGAAAGACAGAACCTTTTCCGCAAGCTTTTACTTTTTCAACGCACTGAGGAAGTCCTCCCAAGAAATTGCACCTACATCTTACTGGCCAGAATAAAATTCCATCTGCAAGAGAATTTGAGTATGTTGCTTTCCAACACTTGTATTAGAAAAAAGTAACAATGGCAATGTTTAGAACATATGTTCAGTGAGCCAATCTACTCAGTCATGTATACAGCATCTGCAGCAGAGGGTAAGAAATGATACAACAAGGATCTTATGGCTGTAGAAATAAATGGAAAGCTGGAGTGTCCAAGGTAATATCTCTCTGATAAATAAATATATCTAAATGATTTTGTACCTGTATCTGAGAGTTATAACCAGACCACTACCCTATTGCTTCCATTTGAACCTCATTTTGTTTTTATTCTGATCAACATCCAAGAATTTCACATGTGAGAATTTTTGTTTTAACTCTATATTGGACCAATACCATTCTCATTTAAAATGAGATCAGTTCAAGAGGATGACTTCAAGAGTCAAACACCTTGCAGCTCCATCATCACTTTTGGTTTATGGGAATGACTGGCTCTGTCCCTGCCTTTCAAAGAGATGTTCTGTCTGTAGATTATAGTGATTAAATATTCATGAGCCCACTTTATAATAGAAATATCAATTAATGAATTATGGCGTATTGTTCTTTTGGCTTAGAATACTCTTACCTTCTTCTCTGACTAGAAAAAAAAATCCTTCAAAACTCAACTCAGCCAGGCACGGTGGCTCATGCCTGTAATCCCAGCACTTTGGGAGGCCAAGGCGGGCGGATCATGAGGTCAGAAGATGGAGACCATCCTGGCTGACACGGAGAAACCCCGTCTCTACTAAAAATACAAAAAGTTAGCCAGGCATGGTGGCAGGTGCCTGTAGTCCCAGCTAGTTGGGAGGCTGAGGCAGGAGAATGGCGTGAACCTGGGAGGCGGAGCTTGCAATGAGCCCAGATGGCACCATTGCACTCCAGCCTGGGCGACAGAGCGAGATTCTGTCTCAAAAAAAAAGAAAACAAGCAAACAAAAAAACCTCAACTCAAATGCTTCTCTTCAATTTCTAGCCTGACTAAAAGCTCTTTCCTTTGTAGTCTGATTATACTTTGAATTACCTACCATACTTCATTTAATCAAAATTTGTAGAAGGCAACTAGAATAATGCTTAGATGGAAACATAGCATTAAATCCTTATATTAGAAAGAATGGGCCAGGTGCGGTGGCTCACACCTCTAATCCCAGCACTTTGGGAGGCTGAGGCGAGTAGATTACATGAGGTCAAGAGTTTGAGACCAGCCTGGCTAACGTGGTGAAATCCCATCTCTACTAAAAATACAAAATTTAGCCAGACATGGTAGTACACATCTGTAATCCCAGCTACTTGAGAGGCTCAGGCAGGAGATCTCCTTGAACTTGGCTGGAAGTTGCAGTGAGCCGAGATCGCTCACCACCCTCCAGCCTGGATGACAGAGTGAGACTGTCTCAAAAAAAAAAGAAAAATTATGATTTTATATAAATTATATAAGCTTCCACTATAGGAAAGTAAAGGAAAAATAAGAAATTAAACCTAAGTAGGCAGAAGGAAAGAGGTAATAATGAATAGAAATCAGTGATATAAAATGGGACGAATAATAGGGAGTAGACAAATAATGGAACCAAAAGCTGATTTGTTGAAATTATCCCTAAAATTAATAAACCTCTAGGCAAAATCATCAAAAGGAAAAGAAAGACCACACAAATTATCAGTATCGTGAATGAATCTTCATGTGTAGGACACTGCAGATCCTACAATATTAATGAGTAATAATGTTATCAACAACTTCATGCTAGTAAATTCAATAACATATGAAATCAACAAATTCCTTGAAAAACATAAATTATCCCATCTTACTCATGAATAAGTAAATATCCTGGCCGGACATGATGGCTCATGCCTGTAATTCCAGCACTTTGGGAGGCCAAGGTGGGAGGATTGCTTGAGGCCAGGAGTTTCAGAGCAGCCCTGGCAATAGAGCGAGACCCTGTTTCTTCAAAAAATTAAAAATTAGCTGACCATGGTGGCACATACCTGTAGTCCCAGCTACTGAGGAAAGGCTGAGGCAGGAGGATTACTTGGACCCAGGAGGTGGAGGCTGCAGGGAGCTATGACTGTGCCACTGCACTCCAGCCTGGGTGAGAGAGGAAGAGCTCATCACTAAAAAGTAATTAAGTAATTAATTAATTATCCTGAATAGCTTATGTCTATTAAGGAAATTGGATTAGTAATTTATAAACTTTCAACAAAAAATTACCAGGTCCAGGTGGATCTAATGGTAAATTATATCAAACATTTAAGAAAGAAATACCAATTCTACACAAACCCATTCTGTGATGCCATTATTACTCTGTTATCAAATGAAGGCAAAAACGTGACGAGAATAGAAAACTACTGGTCAATATCAGTCATAAACATAGAGTTAAAACTCCTTAACAAAGCATTAGCAAGTTGAATCTAGCAATATATAAACATATCATAATTAAGATGGTATAAACTGGAGAATGCAAAATTGCTTTATCATTTGGAAACCAGTCAGTGTAATTTACCATACAGTCATCCCTCAGTATCTGTGAAGGATTGGTTCTGCGACCCCTCTGCAGATATCAAAATCTGAGGATGTTCAAGTCCCTTATATAAAATGGTGTGGTGTTGCATAAAACCTATGCACATCCTCCTATATACTTTAAAAATCTCTACATTATTTTTACCACCTAATACAACATAAATGCCATGCAAATAATTGTTATCCTAGATTTTTTTATTTGTATTACTTGTATTGCTGCATTATTATTTTTTATAGGTTTTTAAAAAATATGTTTCATCCACAGTTTGTTGAATCCGGAGATGTGAAACCTGCAGATTGAAAGGCTGACTGTATTAAGAAATGAAAAAAAGAAAACTATGTGATAATCTCAATAGATGCAGAAAACACTTCCCACAGATCCCAACATCCATTCCAGTTAAAAACCTCTCACCAAACTAGGAACAGAAAGAAACGTGTTTAAACTGATGAACAATGTTCATGAAAACTCTATAGCTAACATCATGTTTAATGGTGAAAGACTGAATACTTTCCCCTTAATATCAGGAATCAAGCAATGATGTGACTTTTTCCATTTCCATTCCACTTTGTACTGGAGTTCCTGGCCAATGCAATACGGTAAGCAGAAGAAATAAAACACATCCACGTTGGGAAGGAAGAAGCAGAATTGTCTTTACTTGCAGTTAACATCATTGTCTACATCTAAAATTCTAAGGAATACACAAGGTTGCAGAAGATAAGGTCAATTGCATTTCTCTAAACTGGATAGAAATAGAAATTTTAAAAGTACCATTTACAATAGCATCAGCTAAAAACATGAAATACTTATAAATAAGGTAACTCTCTCTATATGTGTGTGTGTGTGTGTGTGTGTGTATGTATGCACTAAAAACTGCAACATTTAGGAAACCCCAATCTTTTATAATGAGCTGCAAGCAAACCTGACAAACGTTAGTCCCAGAGGGAGACATCATCTTTATTATATTGCACACCAAGCAAATCTGCCCTCTGCTCTAGAGAGGGACTTTCTTTCTTCCATGATAGAGAGGAATCTTGTCTGTTCTATTAATTACCAAACCTCAGGACCTAAAACAGTGCCGAGCTCAATAATATGGAAGAATAGTTGGGGAGGATGGATGTGAAGGTGGCCATGAAAATGTCTGGAATTAAAGCAAAGACAGAGACTGCAGAAGTAAAGCTACCAGGTCTGGTTACCTCAGCCTTACTTAGTTCCCTGTTCTCAAATTCTGCAACCATACTTTGTGTTCTCTGGTTGCAGGAATGCTTCAGTTTTATCAGAAGCCTCCAGTAAGCTTCATTCTTTATCCTACTGCATTGGCTTTCTTGTTTTTCACTCTAAGGAAGGACTGTGGCCTCCACTTACCACAATTTTCTTCTCTATGATGTAGTGTTTCCCTCAGGTAATTAGCTGGTTGAAATCAACTGTACCAGCTGTCACATGTAGGCATTTCAGAGATCAACTAAACGAAGAGGAGGCTGTTCTCTAATAAATATTTGTTGAAGGAATTAATTAAAAGTGATGTTCTGTGGCTGGATTATGATAGCATGTTCTCATGCATTTTCTCCTTTTAGGAAACCAAATCCTAGTCTGTCTAGGAAGAAAGAAAGGATGTCTAAGAATCTCAGGCTAATGAAAGATGCATCTACTCTGGAATTGCCTTCATATACATCTGATATTATATGCAACCCTGTGGGACAGCAAGCTGAACAAAATGAGAAGTCTGATGGAATACTCAGGAAAGTGACCAAAAAGGATTTCTTTATTTCAAAGAGTTACTTAATTCTTAATCAAGTCTAAAACTTTGACCAACCACACAATCTACAGCTCAAACACCACTCAGAAAATACTGGATCCGATTCTGTTCAAAGCAGTCAGCATGAAATGTAATGAAATTCAAAATAGACAGGATACACACGCTCCAGAGGGAAGTCATTAATACCCATGAATAATGATAAAGCAAAATACCATCTGCCAGCATAATGTGGCAAATCTTTTTAAAATTCCAATTAGCCTATAAACCAGAAACAGGGAGCAAATATGCTCCCTCTGCCATGTGAGACCATGTGTCCTTGATGTCTCCATCACTTATATGTAAACGAAAGTGTGGGTGATGGAAACATTACTCACAGACGAATAGATTTTGGAGAATATATTCATTATTCTTTAGGACACAGGTGCTATGTATCTAACTGCGTGGAACAGAATGTTATAATCTGCTAATTAAAGCCACATATATATTTTCACATATATCTTAATGGGAGGGAGTGAAAAATTGTGTCTGTTCTAAATGCAGTATATTAATTTTGCTATAACAATGTAGTTGGATTTAATCCTTACATGTATTTAGAATGAGAGATAATGAAGCATTTCTATCACTGTTATCCCAGGGAAAATTGCCTAGTTTATGATGGATTCAGATATTCTCAGCCATTTTCCTGAACTACATTTTGTGAAGCACATAGCTATTAAAATCATAATATCCATTATTAGAAATGGTGTATTTCAGAAAAGAAATTGTTCTGATTATAAACATGTAGAATAGTTCCATAGGCTGACTAGCTCATCACTTGTCTTTTGAAATATCTCAAGAAGCAAGCAACCTACTTCTGAGGGCAGATATTTTTCTGTACCTCTTCATTTTCCCATGGTTTGTTGTAGTGTAAATGACACTGGCATTGGTATATTTGCAGTTTCTAATCCTAGTGCTGTCAGTATTCAGTTATACGATTTTTAAAAAGTCATTTGTCTTGTGCTATCTTGGTTTCCTCATCTATAAAATGTCTTCCCTTCCTTTGTAAGAATAAAAAAAAAAAAAGGCCATTTTAAGAATCAAAAGAAGTAAATGTGAAAGAATCTTTGAACAAGTTTTAAATATTCTAAGAGCAAAAGTCATTTCTATTTTATTATGACTAAAGTACAAAGTAGAAGGAGTTGTCTGCATTGTATTAAGAAGTGGAATTGTACATTTTAAAAGGACAAAACGATCCAAGCAAGTTTGGAGTAACCTGTATTGCTACCATATTAAGCAGCTATTGTTTAATCAGCATGGTTCTTGTTCCCAATGATCTGTCTTCTTCCTGGAGCTGAAACTGAGATATAGCCAATATCCCACCTACAGCCAGTTCCTTGGAGGTTTTTATTTTATTTTATTTTTTATTTTATTTTTCCATAAGTTACTGGGGTACCAGTGGTATTTGGTTACATGATTAAGTTCTTTAGTAGTGATTTGTGAGATTTTGGTGTATCTATCACCCGAGAAGTATACACTGCACCATATTTATAGCCCCCCCCCAAAGTCCCCAAAGTTCTTATGCCTTTGCATTCTCATAGCTTAGCTCCCACATATCAGTGAGAACACACAATGTTTGGTTTTCCATTCTTGAGTTACATCACTTAGAAAAATAGTCTCCAATCTCATCCAGGTCACTGCAAATGCTGTTAATTCATTCCTTTTTACGGTTGTGTAGTATTCCTTCATATATATACATATATAATATATATATAATATATATGCATATATATACATATATCAGTTTCTTTATTCACTCGTTGATTAGTGGGCATTTGGGTTGGTTCCACAATTCTGCAACTGTAAATTTTGCTGCTATAAACATGTGTATGCAAGTATCTTTTTCAAATAATGACTTCTTTTCCCCTGAATAGATACCCACTAGTGGGATTGTGGGATCAAATGGTAGTTCTGCTTTTAGTTCTTTAAGGAATCTCAGCTGGGTACAGTGGCTTACACTTGTAATGACAGCACTTTGGGAGGTCAAGGTGGGTGGATCACCTGAGGTCAGGAAGTTTGAGACCAGTCTGGCCAACATGATGAAACTCATCTCTACTAAAAATACAAAAATTACTCAGACATGGTGGCAGGCGCCTGTGGTCCCAGCTACTCAGGAGGCTGAGGCAGGGGAATCACTTGAACCCAGGAGGTAGAGGTTGCAGTGAGCCATGATCATACCACTACACTCCAGCCTGGGTGACAGAGTGAGACTCTGTCTCAAAAAAAAAAAATCTCCACACTGTTTTCCATGGTGGCTGTACTAGTTTACATTCCTGCCAGCAGTGTTGAAGTGTTCCCTGTTCATGGCATTCACGCCAACATCTACTATTTTCTGATTTTTTTATTATGGCCATTCTTGCAGGAGCAAGATAGTACCGCATTGTGGTTTTGATTTGCATTTCCCTGATCATTAGTGATGCTGAGCATTTTTTCATATGTTTGTTGGCCATTTGTGTATTTTCTTTTGAGAATTGTCTCTTCATGCCCTCAGCCCACTTTTTGATTGTTTTTTTCTTACTGATTTCTTTGAGTTGGTTGTAGATTCTGGATATTAGTCCTTTGCCAGATGTATAGATTGTGAAGATTTTCTCTCAGTCTGCGGGTTGTCTGTTTACTCTGCTGACTGTTCTTTTTGCCATGTAAAAGCTCTTTAGTTTAATTAGGTCCCAGCTATTTATCTTTGTTTTTATTGCATTTGCTTTTGGGTTCTTGGTCATGAAATCCTTGCCGAAGCCAATGTCTGGAGGGATTTTCCAGTGTTATCTTCTAGAATTTTTATAGTTTCAGCTCTTAGGTTTAAGTCCTTAATCCATCTTGAGTTGATTTTTGTATAAGGTGAGAGATGAGGATCCAGTTTTATTCTTCTACATGTGACTAGCCAATTATTCCAGCACCATTTGTTGAAAAGGGTGTCCTTTCCCCCCTTTATATTTTTGTTTGCTTTGTCAAAGATCAGTTGGCTGTAAGTTTTTGGGTTTATTTCTGGGTTCTCTATTCTGTTCCATTGGTCTATGTACCTATTATTATAACAGTACCACACTGTTTTGGTGACTATGGCCTTATAGGGTAGTTGGAAATCAAGTAGTGTTATGCCTTCAGATTTGTTTTTTGCTTAGTCTTGCTTCGGCTATGTGGGCTCTTTTTTGGTTTCATATGATTTTTAGAATTGTTTTTTCTAATTCTGTGAAGAATGATGGTGGTATTCTGATGGGGGTTGCATTGAATCTGTAGATTGCTTTTGGCAATATGGTCATATTCACAATATTGATTCTGCCCATCCATGAGCATGGGATGTGTTTCCATTTGTTTGTGTCATCTATGATTTCTTTCCCAGCAGTGTTTTGTAGTTTTCCTTGTGAAGTCTTTTGGCTAGTTGTTAGGTATATTCCTAAGTACTTTTTTCCAGCTATTATAAAAGGGATTGAGTTCTTGATGTGATTCTCCACTTGGTCGTTGTTGGTGTATGGAAGAGTTACTGATTTGTGTACATTCATCTTGTATCCAGAAACTTTGCTGAATTCTTTTATCAGTTCTAGGAGCTTTTTGGAGGAGTCCTTACTTAGGGTTTTCCAGGTAAATGATCATATCATCAGCAAAGAGTAAGAGTTTGACTTCCTCTTTACCTGTTTGGATGCCCTTTATTTTTTTCTCTTATCTTATTGCTCTGGCTAGGACTTCTAGAACTATGTTGAAAAGGAGTGGTGAGAGTGGGCATCCTTGTCTTTTTCCAGTACTCAGAGGGAATGCTTTCAACTTTTCCTCATTCAGTATTATGTTGTATGTGGGTTTGTCATAGATGGCTTTTATTACATTAAGGTGTGTCCCCTGTATGCCAATTTTGTTGAGAGTTTTCATCATAAAGCAATACTGGATTTTCTCAAATGCTTTTTCTGCATGTATTGACAGGATCATGTGATTTTTATTTTTAATTCTGTTTATGTGGTATATCACATTTATTGACTTGCATATGTTAAACCATCCCTGCATCCCTGGTATGAAACCCACTTGATCATGGTGGATTATCTTTTTTATGTTGTTGGATTCAGTTAGCTAGTATTTTGTTAAGGATTTTAGCATCTATGTTCATCAAGGATATCAGTCTGTAGTTCTTTTTTTTTAATTTTTTTGGTGTTGTTGTTGTTGTTGCGTCCTCCCTGGTTTTGTTATTAGGGTGATGTTGACTTCATAAAATGAATTAGGGAAGGTCCCAGTTCCTTCTTTCTCTATCTTGTGGAATAATGTCAAAAGGATTGATACCAATTCTTCTTTGAATGTCTGGTAGAATTCTGCTGTGAATCCGTCTGGTCCTAGACTTTTTTTGGTTTATAATTTCTTAATTACCATTTCAATCTTGCTACTTGTTATTGGTCTGTTCGGGGTATCTAATTCTTCCTCATTTAAGCCACAAGGGTTGTATTTTTCCAGGAATTTATCCATCTCTTCCAGGTTTTCTAGTTTATGTACATAAAGGTGCTCATAGTAGCCTCAAATGATCTTTTGTATTTCAGTGGTGTCAGTTATAATATCTCCTGTTTTGTTTCTTAGTGAGGTTATTTGGATTTTCTCTCTTCTGTTCTTGGTTAATCTTGCTAATGATGTATTTTATTTATCTTCTCAAAGGATCAGCTTTTTGTTTCACTTATCTTTTTTTATTATAATTTCATTTAGTTCTGCTCTGATCTTGGTTGTTTCTTTCTTGTACTGAGTTTAGGTTTGGTTTGTTCCTGTTTCTCTGGTTCCTTGAGGTGTGGCTTTAGATTGTCTATTTGTGCTCTTTCAGACTTTTTGATATCAGCATTTATAGCTATGAACTTTCCTCTTAACATCACCTTTGCTGTATCTTAGAGGTTTTGATAGGTTGTGTCATTATTGGCATTCAGTTCAAATAATTTTTAAAATTTCCATCTTGATTTTATTTTTGACCCAATGCTCGTTCAGGAGCAGGTTATTTAATTTCCATGTATTTGAATGGTTTTGAAGGTTCCTTTTAGAGTTGATTTCCAGTTTTATTCCACTGTGGTCTGAGAGAGTACTTGATATAATTTCAATTTTCTTAAATATATTGAGGCTTTTTTTATGGCCTATCATATGGTCTATCTTGGAGAAAGTTTCATGCACTGTTGAATAAAATGTGTATTCTGTGGCTGTTGGATGAAATGTTTTGTACATATCTCTTAGGTCCATTTGTTCCAAAGTATAGTTTAAATCCATTGTTTCTTTGTTGACTTTCTGTTTTAATGACCTGTCTAGTGCTGTCAGTGGAGTATTGAAGTCCCCCACTATTATTGTGTTGCTGTCTATCTCATTTCTTAGGTTTATTAGTAATTGTTTTGTAAGTTTGGGATCTCCAGTGTTAGGTGCATATGTTTAGAATTGTGATATTTTCCTGTTGGACAAGGCCTTTTACCATTATGTAATGTCCCTCTTTATCTCTTTTAACTGCTGTTGCTTTAAAGTGTGTGTGTGTTTTTGTTTTTTTTTTTTTCTGATATAAGAATAGCTACCCCTCCTTGCTTTTGGTGTCCATTTGCACAAAATGCCTCTTTCCATCCTTTTACTTTAATTCTGCGTAAGTCCTTATGTGTCAGGTGAGATTCTTGAAGGCAGTAGATAGTTAGTTGGTGAGTTCTTATCCACTCTGTGGTTCTGTATCTTTTAAGTAGAGCATTTAGGCCATTTACATTCAATGTTAGTATTGAAATGTGAGGTACTGTTGCTTTCATCATGCTCTTTGTTGCCTGTGTGCTTTGGTTTTTTGTTTGTTGTTTTTGCTTTTTAAATTGTATTTTTGTTTTACAGGTCCTATGTGATTTATTATTTAAAGACGTTCTGTTTTGATGTGTTTCCAGGATTTGTTTCAAAATGTAGGGCTCCTTTTAGCAGTTCTTGTAGTGGTAGTTTGATAACGGTGAATTCTCGAAGCATTTATTTGTCTGAAAACAGCTGTATCTTCCCTTCATATATGATGCTTCGTTTTGCTGGATCCAAAATTCTTGGCTGATAAAATGTTTTGTTTGAGGAGGCTGAAGATATGGCCCCAATCTCTTCTAGCTTGTAGGGCTTCTGCTGAGAGATCTGCTGTTAATCTGATAGGTTTTTCTCTGTGCTTCTGTCTCACTGCTATTAAGATTCTTTCCTTGGTCTTAACTTTGGATAACCTGATGACAGTGTGCCTAGGTGAAGATCTTTTTGCAGTGAATTTCCCAGGTGTTCTTTGTGCTTCTTGTTTATGGCTGTCTAGTATCTCACAAGGCCAGGGATGTTTTCCTCCATTATTCCCCCAAATATGTTTTCTAAGCTTTTAGAATTGTCTTCTTCCTCAGGAACACCAATTATTCTTAGATTTGGTTGTTTAACACAATCCCAGATTTTTTGGAGGCTTTGTTCATATTTTCTTATTCTTTTTTCTTTTTTTTTTTTGTTATTACACTTTAAGTTCTAGGGTACATGTGCACAACATGCAGGCTTGTTACATAGGTATACATGTGCCATGTTGGTTTGCTGCACTCATCAACTCATCATTTACATTAGGTGTTTCTCCTAATGCTATCCCTCGCCTGGCCCCTAACCCCCTGACAGGCCCCAATGTGTGATGTTCCCCGCCCTGTGTCCATGTGCTCTTGTTATTCAACTCCCACCTGTGAGTGAGAACATGTAGTGTTTGGTTTTCTGTCCTTGTGATATTTGCTTAAAATGATGGTTTCCAGCTTCATCCATGTCCCTGCAAAGGACATGAACTCATCCTTTTTTATGGTTGCATCTTATTCTTTTTTTCTTTGTGTTTGTTGGATTGGGTTAATCTGAAGACCTTGTCTTTGAGCCCTAAAATTCTTTCTTCTACTTGTTCAATTCTATTGCTGAGACTTTCCAGAGTATTTCACATTTCTAAAACTGTGTCCAAAGTTTCCCGAATTTTTTTATTGTTTTTTCCTTAAGCTATCTATTTCCATGAGTATTTCTCTCTTCACTTCTTATATAATTTTTTAGATTTCTTTGCATTGGGCTTCACCTTCTTCTGGTCCCTCCCTGATAAGCTTGATAACTAACTTCTTGAATTCTTTTTCAAGTAATTCAGGGATTTCTTCTTGGTTTGGATCCATTGCTGGTGAACTAGTGTGATTTTCGGGGGGTGTTGAAGAGCCTTGTGTTGTCATATTACCAGGGTTGGTTTTCTGGTTTCTTCTCATTTGGGTAGGCTCTGTCGGCAAGAAGGTATAGGGCTGAAGACTGTTGTTCAGATTCTTTTGTCCCACGGGGTATTCCTTTGATGTAGTACTCTCCCACTTTTCCTATGGATGTGGCTTCCTATAAGCTAAACTGCAGTGATTGTGTGATTGTTTTCTCTCTTCTGGATCTAGCCACCCAGTTAGTCTTCCCAGCTCCGGACAGGTACTGGGGGTTGTCTGCACAGAGTCCTGTGATGTGAACTGTCTGTGGGTCTCTCAGCCATGGATACCAGTGCTTGTTTTGGTGGAGGTCGTGGACAGTGCAATGGACTCCATGAAGGTCCTTAGTTTTGGTGGTTTAATGCTTTATCTTTGTGCTGCTTGACCTCCTGCCAGAAGGCGGTACTTTCCAGGAAGCATCAGCTATAGTAGTGTGGAGAGGAACCAGCGGAGGGCGGAGCCCTAGAACTCCCAAGATTATATGTCTTTTGTCTTATGCTACCAGGGTGGATAGGGAAGGACCATCAGATGGGGGCGGGGCTAGGCATGTCTGAGCTCACACTCTCCTTGGGCAGGTCTTGCTGAGGCTGCTGTGGGGGGATGGGGGTAAGATTTCCAGGTCACTGGAGTTGTATACCTAGGAGGATTATGGCTGTCTCCGCTGAGTCATGCAGGTTGTCACAGAAGTGGGGGAAAGCCGGCAACCACAAGCCTCACCCAGCTCCCTCGCAAACCCAAGGGCTTGTCTCACTCCCACCATGCCCCTCCCCAACAGCCCTGAGTCTGTTTCCAGGCAGAGGGCAAGATGAGCTTGAAAACTTGCCTGAGGCTATCCTCCACCTAGCTGGGAGAGAAAAGGGCTTTGGCTATTCCCCTGTTTGTGAAGTCTGCCCGCCCCGATTTGCACCCTCCCGAGTTCCCGCCAGGAGCCTTCTTGCCCCGTTCAAATTGTTGCAAAGTTCAGTTAGAGATTTCCTTCTCCCTGTAGAGTTTTACCCCCTGCTCCTCTGTCCATCCTCCCTATGGATCCCTGTGGTGCCGGGCAGGAATGGGCTGCTTGGGGACCCAGCAAGCTCCCAGGGCCTTTCTGCTGCTTCCTCTACCCCTGTATTTTGCTCGGCTCTCTAACTTGACTCAGCTCCAGGTAAAGTAGGAAACTTCTGCAAGCAAACCTTCAGCTTCTCCAGTGGGACTGTGCATTCGGTAAAGGAGCGTCTCCCTATCCCAGTTCCACAGTTGGGGCGCTCACAATATTTGGGGTGTCTCCCCGGTCCTGCAGGAGAAGTCCACTTCCATCAGAGGGTCTATGGGTCCTCTCAGGATTGCTGGTTTGTCCTTGCAATCAATCTGGAGCTAAAATTCACAATGTAAGCCTCTGCATGCTGCTCTGTCCTGAGCTGCAATCTAGTCCTGGCTCTCATACATCATGATCTTCTGAATCCCTCCTTGGAGGTTTAACTCCAAAGAAGTATGCTTCCAGCTGCAGGCTATTTGAATTTGGATAAGGAGTTATGTTGGAATAGGGTGCTATATTCTGATTATTAACAACATAATCAATTTTCATTGTCCCTGAGCTCAAAATAAGGTGAGTTGTACCATTTTTAGAATTCCTAAAGTCACTTGCTTCAGTATGCTTCAGAACACAAAACCCACTTTCTCTCACAGTTACCACATTGTGTTTCTTCCAATCCTATTTTGAAGACCATAAGACCATGATTCCTGGGCAATGTGGGGCAGAGGAGACTAGAAAACTGCATGTAATGTGCAAAGCCAGTGACTCATGTGCAGACGCTCAAGAACTTATGTAGCAATCTTGTCTGAAGACTTGAGCTCAACATCAATTTATTTCTGCACACCCTTTGGCCTAGCAACTTCATTTGTAGAAATCCATTCTACAAAACACATATTGTGTGCAAATATGTATGTTGCAAAGATGTTCATGAAATCATTTTAATAGCAAAGAACTGGAAACTAAATCCATTTTATAGGAACATAATTGCATAAATTATGGTACATTTACATAATGGGATCCTGTGAAGCTAATAAAAATGAGGGCAGTCTGCCTGTATATACTTTCCACAGAGATCGCTAAAACAGCATTAAAAAAAACAGAACTGTGGACTGTGCTATGGGTGATGATGTGGCAATGTAGGTTCATCAGCTGTAGCAAATGTGGAGAATGTTAGTGATGGGGAGGCTTTGTGGGTGTGGGGGCAGGGGACACATAGGAAATTTCTGTACCTTCTACTCAATTTTGCCGCACATCTAAAACTGCTTTGATAAATAGTTTTAAAAAGAAAAGGAAAAAAGAACATTACAAATGATTACATGAAGTGAGATCCCATTTAGGTAGATGAAGCAAACGTAGAGATGTGTGTATTGGAGGAGTATATATACACAGATGCATAGAAAGGGAACTAGAAGGTTAAAAGACACACCAAGTGGTGCAGCACTGCCTCTTGGAAACAGGACAGGGAGACGGAAGAAGACACGGTGAAAAAAATACTTTAACATTTTACCTCCTACACTTTTATGAAAGTTGAATGTTGTACAGAGTAAATGCAGTCCTGTATTCCTCATGCAGGGGAAGAAAACACCACAGGATAAAGACAAACAATCAAAAAAATGATGAGACCAAAGATGAGTCAAGTTACAATCATCTTTAAGTCAAATACTGTGTTGTAGAACAATCTAGCTCATATAATGTCTGAAACCTTAGATATTCTATTGGTTCATCAAAAGCCTAACATAGGCCAGACGTGATGGTTCACAGCTGTAATCCCAGCACTTTGGGAGGCCGAGGCAGGCAGATCACCTAAGGTCAGGAGTTTGAGACCAGCCTGGCCAATATGATGAAACCTCGTCCCTACTAAAAATACAAAAATAAGCCAGTCATGGTGGCAGGCACCTATAATACCAGCTACTGGGGAGGCTGAGGCAGGAGAATTGCTTGAACTCGGGAGGCAGAAGTTGCAGTGACCTGAGATTGCACCACTGCACTCCAGCCTGGATGAAAAGAGCAAAACTCCGTCTCAGAAAAAAAAAAAAAAAGCCTAATATAGAGTCCTACAAATGTTGCTAAGAAAGTAAATTGAACAGGATTGCTTTAATTCTTATGATTAAACTAAAAACAAAAATGCTGGAACCTTAGCATAACTTTAAATTATATATCATTTATTGAAATATAAAGATCTTCATTTACACGTTTTAAAACAAAAACATGAACGGGGCATTCATAATACACTTTGTATTGGTAGACCCTATCAAGTTAGTTCTTCTCACACATTCACCACACTGTTGTTTTGGGAACATGTAAGTATCTTTCTCTTTATTATTTCTAAAATATAAATTTTGGACATTCAAAAGTGCAACAGTTAATGTGCCTGTGGGGATTATCACAGTTAAAAAAATATAAACAAAGGCAGTGATACAGCTTGTCATAAATGTTTTGGCAGTATTCTCCAAGTCTATATAGAAATACATATATACATATTGATGTATAACATCATTTTATCTTACGTCCCTCTTCACAAAAATAGGACCATTTTGTACAGATTGGCAGACCACATTTTAAGGACATCACTGATCATTTAAAAAGTCACAAATTGTGTTTCTCAGGCCAGCTTTGATTGTCATCATAAAAATAGAAAGTAGGAAAGATTGGCAAATTTTCTTCTGGAGACTTTGCAGGAGGCCAAAAAGGAAACAAATCTGGAATTTGTTGAAAATACACACACACACAAATGCAGTCATATACAAATTCAGGTGGGAGCATTTGTTAGGACTGGAAACTGCTGGACTGAGAAGTTTCATCCAGTCTCATGATGTCATGCAAGGCTCACGGCAATATCAAAATGCAAAGCACCAACAAAATAAGGCTGTACAAGGGAGAGTGAGCAATAAACAGAATGCTTGAGCTGTGATTCTAGAAACACAAATGTATTTCAAGTCTAATTGGCTCTACAGAACCTAGTCAGGTTTTCGTTTTTAATTGGCCAATCTGGCTCAGTCTTGGCACTTACTATGAAAAAGGTGGATAAGGAAGTTGGGACTTGCATTGAGATTACACCAGTAGGTAGTCAAGTACTTTGTTGTTGCTTCTACATCTTCCAAAACATCACCTGCCAATAGCACATACAGTGATTGCAGTAATCACAGCCCATGTTTCATTCATATGGTATCAGCAATTAAGCAGTATTGCAAAGAATGCCAATGAACTCACACCAACCTGTTTGACAGTGTGGATAGATGTGACAATTGATCCTCCCATCTAACCTCAAATTATCAGTAAAACTTAAAATGTTTTTTCCACCAAAACACTGAGCTGGTTACACACAGACTTGGAACACTGAATTGCATAATTGTTGTACATGCCTTTCCTTGGCGGGGAATGCAGTGGGAGGCAGAAGATGGGAGATGGGGCAAGTTCATCTCCCCCATACGGTAGGAAGTAGCGTCTTTACTTTTGGAAAACCTGTCAAAACCAAACTTTAGCTTTCTCAGCCTCAGCTAAGACTGGAAAGTTAAATTAAGATCGCAATTGCTAGCTAGATGGCATTAAATGTCACTAACCTGAAGCCAAGGATTTAAATAGTAGGCCTCCTGCATGGTTGAATTCCAACCCTGTTCCGAAGTTCAAATTATTTGTTTCCCATGGCAACTTCCTGAAACCTAAGTCAGTGTTTCTGAAAACTGGCAGATCAGAAAGCCAGGGAGTTTAGAAAAATACAGATTTTGGTTTCCCTCAGACTTCATACTTCAGAATCTCAGGGATGGAAACCCAGGATCTAGTCATCCCGGCTGCCATGCACATTTGAGAACTGAGGATCCAGGCTAATGCACATCCAGCCTCCACTAAAGAATACCTTTATGGTCTCGAGTTTCAGACTCTTTCTCTTTGGGGTAAGGGCTGAAAGAAGGAGGCTGATGTCTGGGCATCCTTCTGACCCTTTTCAGGTTCATAGATTCAAAAAATACATATATTGGGGTCGTCAAAGCTTTCACTAGGCATAAAGAAAACACAATAAACGTCTGCAAATCCAGTCTTTTTGCTGATCATTATATTTTCCATTGGGTAATATACATGAGAAGTTATGTTCAGCACAGGTTTATGTCTCTACATTGAGAACTTTTAAGACTTCAGAGTTTTGTTTCCTGTAATCCCAGCATTTTGGGAGGCCGAGATGGGCGGATCACGAAGTCAGCAGATCGAGACCATCCTGGCTAACATGGTGAAATCCCATCTCTACTAAAAATAGAAAAAAATTAGCCGGGCGTAGTGGCGGGTGCCTGTAGTCCCAGCTACTCGGGAGGTTGAGGCAGGAGAATGGCGTGAATCCCGGGAGGCGGAGCTTGTAGTGAGCCAAGATCGCGCCACCGCACTCCAGCCTGGGTGACTGAGCAAGACTCTGTCTCACAAAAAAAAAAAAAAAAGAGTTTTGTTTGTTTCTAATCCCATTGTTTCAGAGGGCAGTTAATTGTTTTTAATACAATGGATTGGGGAACCTATGCAGTACAGTTAAAAATTCTGACTTCCTGGACAACACTACTTTTACTTTGTTCTCTATGCTCAACTAAATTTAATTCACTAAAGCTATTACCATACTTTATAGAGAAACATGTTATTTAATATAAATGGCAAAAACTGTCAAACTTGTCACCTACTTAGTAAGGATTGTTTTAAATTGTGCTTTCTCTGGAGGGAAATCATGTTACATATTACACATTTAGCATTACTGATAACAGTAGTATTATTATAAATGTAGATTACAATATGAAAATGAGTTGTCAGGCTTCTAAATGCCCCAAATCTATTAAACAAAGTTGGTTAATTGTTATTCTTTATCTCTTTAACACTAAAAAAAATAGCAAAATGTTATAGTACCAGTACCTTTTAAGGTTCAAAAGTGGTTTTTCATGCACTTCTTTAAAAAGTTCAACAGCAGCTGATATCAGGTTTCAAGAGGGAAGTACATGGATGGATTGAGTGGTCTCTTCAGAAGTCCAAAGAAGATAGTTAATACAATCTAAACATAGCCTTGGTTAGAGTTATTTACATAATTACAATGCTGAAGTTTTGTCGCAGTATAAATTGTGTCCGTTGGACCCTCACCAATGTTCTTGAAGCACAAAGTTCACCTTCCGTGGCCTATTATTCCCCTGTCCATCTATCTCCAAACTTCACACAACGCTGAGATGCTACTGAAAAAGTTCATTTCAAAATATTCCATTCATTCATATTTAGAAGGCCCCCTGAGGCCCTTGGCTGGGAACTTCTCTTTAAACATCAACCAAGTCCTCCTCTCAACCTCCGCATTGCAATAAAGTGGTTTTCTGAATGGGATCCAGAGGTGGCCCCAGAAGTGGAAGGAACCCCTCGAATCCGCCAGTTACAGGAAGCTGTCTTCCACCAGGTCTGCAGAGTCTATGCCGATGTCGTCCATCATGTCGATGTCTTCAATGGTCTCGTCCTCTCTCTTGATGAAGGTGGAACTGCTGGAACCCGTCTCAATGGCACTCTCTTCAGAGGTCTGAGAGCTGGAGGAGGGAGAGAAGAGCAAAGATTACAACTCCTGCAAAGAACTAGAACTAGACTGTGGCCCCCTAGAGACAAAGGAAAGCCTTTGGCACTCAAATCTGGGCTGTACAGTATGGCAAGATTCTGCCCCCAGGCCTGACATGCTGTGGTAGGTCACATGGAAAACCAAGGTCCACCCATCATTTTTACATTTCATCTTTCCTGCTTTTCTGCCAGGTCTTTCATCAAAGTTGCTGACAAGATGCAACAATTTCTACTTGCCCTACTCAATCCTAGTGGAAGAGAAAATAAGCAATGCCTGATCCAAAAGCCCGGGAAGGTAGAGCAGGGGGTGAAGTCAGCTGCAAGCTGCAGCCAGGCCCATCAGGTGCTCTCCCGGAAGCCTCCTGGGCATCCCAACTGTGTTCTCAGGATCTTGTGCCACTTGCCTGCAATGCCCTCTTCCCCTCTCTCTTGACATCCAATGCCCGCACCCCCCACCCCATCTTGAAGGCCCAGGTGATGGCTCCTTACATACTGGAGCAGTGGCTGAAAGAGGAGTTCTGGAGTCAGAAAGCCTTAGGTCTGGAATGGTCCCCCCACTTACTAGCTGTGTGATGCTACACAAGTTACTTAACTTGAACTTGAACTTCAACTGGGAAAGTTCAATTCCTGGTGTGTCAAATTCTGCAGCTCAGCCTGGTGTAGCCCTAGAAAATTTCTGGGCACCTTTCTCATGTTATTTATTTCAATGTGACTTTCTAACTTTATATAAAGGCAGAACCCTCTTACAACTCAAATATTATTCAGAGCCCACAAATACAAAGTAACCAAATTGAGAAAAGATCACAGAGAGCCCTAGATTCCCTGCTCAGCCTTCCCCGACCCCTGTGAAGTTCCACCACAGACCCCTAAAACTTGGAGGAACACCGTTTGCTCAAGGGATATAAACACATTATAAAAACTGGCCTGAGCAAAGCATAATAAAAAACCAAAGACTGATAGGCCACTTTGTCCCATCTTCAAATCACATAACATATTCTAAAACAAAATAGAAAAGCCATACTTTTAAAATTACCCAGTTCATACAAATAAACAAGGGCTGTCTACATATTATACCTAAATTGGTTAACAAAGGTCACAGTCATAAGCCTTCAAAATAATGCTCTGATGGGAAAGAAGAGGGAAAAAAACACACACACACAAGCAACTTGGACCTTGAACTAGGGGCCACTATCATCACCTTCTCCTACCTCTGTCCAAGGGCCATGCAAAGAGAGCGGAGAACTGGGGCATAGTCTCCTCCATCCGACCACGTGAACCAGTGATTCTCAGTCCTGCCTGGGCATTAGCTCCACCTTGGTGCTGAGTTAAAGAATCTAGGCCAGGCGAGGTGGTTCGTGCCTATAATGCTAGCATTTTGGGAGGCCGAGGCCAGTGGATCTCTTGAGGTCAGGAGTTCAAAACCAGCCTGGCCAACATGGTGAAACCCCATCTCTACTAAAAATACAAAAAACAGCTGGACATGGTGGCATGTGCCTGTAATCCCAGCTACTCAGGAGGCAGAGGTACAAGAATGGCTTGAACCCAGGAGGCAGAGGTTGCAGTGAGCTGAGATTGCGCCACTCCAGCCTGGGTGACAGAGCAAGATTACATCTCAGAAAAAAAAAAAAAAAGAAACAAAATCTAGGTAATGATCATCCAATGACTGCTAATGTTACAAAAGACAGACAACTGGACAGTGCAAACCTCCTGACAGAAGTACACAGAATCTTCTTTGAAGCATGTTTGCCAAAGATCTAACCTGAGTCAGGTTAAGTTCCTAGACTAACCACCAGTTTGCAACACATAGAGAGGACAGAAGCACCTGAGAAGGACACTACAAGGATGTAATCAGCAAAATTCTGATTGTGGGAACTCCACAGGCAAACGCTATGGTTTCTTCACAAATAATATGTAAGAGGGCAAAAAAAAGAGGCAAAGTGAACTTACAGAGACATAGTAACCAAGTGCAATGTGTGACTCCTATCTGGATCTCAAATGGAACAAAACAAGTGTACGATAATTTTTTTTAACTTTTATGTTCAGGGGCACATGTGCAGGTTTGTTACATAGATAAATCACATGTCATGGGGGTTTGGTGTACAGATTATTTCGTCACCCAAGTAATAAGCACAGTATCCGATAGGCATTTTTTCTGATCCTCTTCCTTCTCCCACCCTGCACCCTCAACTATGCCCTGGTGTGTGTTGTTCCCCTCTTTGTGTCCATGTGTTCTCGTTGTTTATAAGTGTCTCCCACTTATAAGTGAGAACATGTGTTGGGGCTGTTGGGGCTGAATAAGTGAGAGCAGTGTTAAGTTGCAGCTTAACACTGGTCTTTTGTTCAGTGCAACACTATTCACAATAGCATTAGTTTCTGTTCCTGCATTAGTTTGCTAAGGATGATGACCTCTGGCTCTGTACATGTTGCTGCAAAGGACATGATCTTGTTCTTTTTTTTATTTCATTTTTGTATTTTCCACTTCTTAAGTTCAAGGGTACATGTGCAAGTTGTGCAGGTTTGTTACATAGGTAAACATGTGTCATGGTGGTTTGCTGCACAAATCATCCCATCACCCATCCTTTAGCTATTCTTCCTGATGCTCCATCTAACCCCCAACCCCTGAAAGGCCCCAGTGTGTGTTATTTCCCTCCATGTGTCCATGTGTCCTCATTGTTCAGCTCCCACTGATAAGTGAGAACATGTGGTGTTTGGTTTTCTGTTCCTGTATTAGTTTGCTGAGGATAACGGCTACCAGCTCCATCCATGTCCCTGCAAAGGACATGATCTCATTCCTTTTTATGGCTACATAGTGTTCCATGGTGTATATGTACCATATTTTCTTTACCCAGTCTATCATTGATGGGCATTAGGTTGCTTCCACGATTTTGCTATTGTGAACAGTGCGGCAGTGAACACACACATGCATGTGTCCTTGTAATTGAATGATTTATATACCTCTGGGTATATACCCAGTAACGGGATTGATGGGTCAAACAGTATTCCTGCCTCTAGGTCTTTGGGGGAATAGCCACACTGTCTTCCACAGTGGTTGAACTAATTTACACTCCAACCGACATTGTAAAAGTGTTTCTTTTTCTCCACAACTTCACCACCATTGGTTGATTTTTGACTTTTAAATAATAGCCATTCTGACTGGTGGGAGATGGTATCTCAGATCTTGTTCTTTTTCATCAATGCACAGTATTCCATGGTGTATATGTGCCAGATGTTCTTTATCTAATCTACTGTCAATGGGCATTTAGGATGATTACATGTCTTTGCTATTGTGAATAGTGTTGCACTGAACATACGTATGCATGTCTTTATGGTAGAATGATTTATATTCCTTTGGTTATACACCCAATAATGGGATTGCTGCGTCGAAAGGTAATTCTGCTAAAAGTTCTCTGAGGCCAGACGCGGTAGCTCAAGCCTGTAATCCCAGCACTTTGGGAGGCCAAGGTGGGTGGATCACAAGGTCAGGAGATCGAGACCATCCTGGCCAACACAGTGAAACCCCGTCTCTACTAAAAATACAAAAAATTAGCCAGGCGTGGTGGCAGGCACCTGTAGTTCCAGCTACTCAGGAGGCTGAGGCAGAAGAATGGCGTGAACCCGGGAGGCGGAGCTTGCAGTGAGCCGAGATCTCACCAATCCACTCCAGCCTGGGTGACAAAGCAAGACTCCATCTCAAAAAAAAAAAAAAAAGTTCTTTGACTCCGTCTCAAAAAAAAAAAAACAAAAAAAAAGTTCTTCGAGAAATCACCACACTGCTTTCCACAATAGCTGAAGTAATTTGCACTCCAGCGAGCAGTGTGTAAGCATCCCCTTTTCTCCACAACTTCACCAGCATCTGTTATTTTTTGACTTTTTAATAATAACCATTCTGACTGGTGTGAGATGGTATCTCATCATGGTTCTGATTTGCATTTCTCTAGTGATCAGTGATGTTGAGCATTTTTTCATATGCTTGTTGGCTGCATGTATGTCTTCTTTTGAAGTGTCTGCTCATGTCCTCTGCCCACTTTTTAATGGAGTACGATAATATTTGTGAGATAATCTGAACTTTAACTGGCTGTCTGATGTCTTAACGATTTATTGTCCCTGTTTTGAGTGAGATAATGGCATTGTAGTTATTTTTAATAACTTTTTAATAAGTGTTGTTATTCTTTAAAATAGAGCCCTTATCTTTAAGAGACACACACTGGAATATTTATGGGTGAAATGATATGGTGTCTAGGATTTGCTTCCAAACAATCCAGAGGAGGCTGAGGAGAGACAGGCATGGCCATGCATACATCCAGGCTGGTAGAGTGCATAGTCACTGAAGCTGGGTGATGGATACTGAACAGCTCACTATACTATGTGAATTGTGCACATGTTAGAAATCTTCCAGAATATAAAATTTAAAAGAAAGAAGAATCAAATCAGCCAGGGAACAGTTGGCCACCACCCCCAGGGATTCTAATTTGTTGTTTTGGGTGAGGCTTGTATATCAACAGTTTTTAAATCTCTGCAGGTGATTCCAATTCACAGGTAGGGTATAGCATCAAAGGACTCAGTCCCGCCTCTCTCCACTTTTTCCCTAGTTCAATGACTATTTAAGACAATGGCAGGAGAGGCTTATATGATCTCAGTAATCACAGTTCTGTATCAATTTGATCAAATTACCTGAGAACTTAGCTCAAAGATTCTCCACCAGGGAAGCATGACCCTCTCCCCACAACATGCACACCCGTCTCCCAGCCCCAGGGGGAACATATTAGAATCATCTGGGAAGCATTTTCAAAACCACACCAACCTCCTGAGGATTCTGCAACTTGCCCCCAAGTACAGATTTACCACCCAGGAGTGCACCATTATCAGGTCCTCTCCTTCAGGGCCTGTGGGGGAGGGGAAAGGTGAGACACTGACGCTGCCCCCACAGCTACCTGTGTCTGTTCCTCTTGCCCAGGTCCTCCTCCTCAGGGACAGGGTCAATGTCAGGCAGAGGAATGATGTAGCCGCTGTCAGCGCTCAGTCTCTGCTCATCCAGACCACCCTCCCAGTCCTTCAGCTTGTCTTCCTCGTTTTTGTAGGTGACACCAATGTACGCATTGTCTGAGTCCACACGCATGCGTGCCACAGCAGGATGGTCACTCTTCAGGAAGTCCAGATGAATTTTTTCATAACTCTATAAACATTCATTAAACATATTTAATCAAGTTTTAGTGACCAAACCTCAAAAATGAATAGAGACACTCAGAACTTACTATTATTTAACTGTACATATTTCCAAACTATTTGGAAGATGTGGGACTTAGTTGAAGGAGAGTCATGTCAACTATCCCCAGAGACGTAGAACATGAAGAAGTGGCCACCAATGGTAAAGAGCTTCTGCCAGTAGGTGCTAAGATACCAGTGGCCCCTTCTCCAAGTCAGTAGCTACAACCGAGAACCCTTCTGGTCCCCATCACATTGCCTTTCCAGGGCTTGGATGGGTCCCATAGAGAGGCAGTGAGGACTTCTATTGGGTGGATAATACCCAAAGCCTTCATGATCCTTAAACATTGGAGAGGTCTAACATTAGATGTGAACAGACCCTATTTTCAACAATAGCTTCAATCTCTTCCCACCAACACATTTCCGCCAATCAGAGCCTCTTTGACCAACTGAGGGTTAATTTCCTTCTGCCTCCTCACTGCCTCACTGCCTCACCTGTGAAAGTGTAGTGGGCAGTGAGATAATTAACAGACAGAAGTGTTTAATTTGCAGTTTAGCACACAATCTCCTAATGCTGTCCCTCCTTGAGAGAAAGGAAGAACAATGATAAGTATAAAAAGTCTACACAGGGACTAATCTGAATCTAAGGAACTGAGGTTATGTCTGAGTTTTCCTCTCAACACCTCAGCAGAAGGTTGTTTTATTCATTTACATATCCTGCTTGGTTCCATGAAATTACATTTGTTCCTCTGAACAATGCTTCCTAGTCCACAAAAACCAGCTGGTGCCACAGATAACAGCTGAGGTTGTTCTTTCCAGTCAGCTGGTAAAAGCCAATTTTGCATGGATTTAAGTGCATTCAAATTAGCGATGTAATGGCCATGGATTCCCTGAGTCTTCTAACTGCACACTAACTTCTGATACTTAAACATCTAGAGAAGAGTAGGCGCTACACATTTAAGATGAAAGGAAAGCCCCGCGGGAAGGAGAGGGTTTTCATTCATTATTGCTACTAGGGTCTTGTGGAGCACTGCCATGAAGCCCAGCAACTGGATCACACAATCTTTTGCCTCTTTTGAAAATGCTCCTCTAGAAATGCCAAACAGCACAGCTCACTGGTATAACTTTCAGCTTTATCCAGACCTTTCCACCCACAGATCCAAACATACCTTTTTATATTGTCCAGGCAGCAGATTCTCCACAATCTCACTCAGGTGGTAAAAAGAGGGTCTCTTCTCTGGCTCACTGTTCCAGCATTTCACCATGATCTCATAGCTGAGGGACAGAACTCAAGAGTGGGCACAGTGGGGAAGCCTCAGGGCCCCTCCCTCCCCCTAGACCCACAGAGTGTGAACACAGGCCCCCGGGATGGGGAAGAAGCTCACACTTCACTGGTAGCATGGTCAGGCTTGGCCATCCGGTACCCACTCTTGATCTTATTGTAGAAAGTAGAATCCACCATCATGCCGGGGTAAGGAGTACCACCTACAAACCAAACAATAAACAGCAGGACTAACAAATGCTCAGTGCATTGTTGAAACACTTGGCATGATAGAACACCGTTAGAACACCTTTCAGATCCTATAGCCTTGAAACACTGTTTTTTTCAAGAAAATTCAGTGTCATCATCTCCTTCCCTTCAGAGACCAGCTCAAATCTTAAATTTAATTAGGACTCCAGGTTAGTCAAGTCCAAGTACCATCACAAAAATTCTACATCTTTAGAAACAAGCATTCAAGTGTTTTTCAATGTGTATGACTATTGGATCAACACAGACAAAATGAACTAGAAAAGCAAGGAGAAATTCTGAATCATTAAAACTCAGAGAGTCTTTTTCACCAGGTATGTTCAAATCGCTAAAGCAAAAAATCAAAGTGGGGGCCTCTCTGCTTTTAAGGGAGTACGAGACTCCATTAAGCCACTGGGGGATGATCCATTGTGATCATCCATGGAGGGAGAACTAGGAAGAAAAAGGAGACGGGGCAGGAAGACACACTTTCCTATTACATCCTGATCACAGATAAATCCACGAAACATTTCACACGTTCAAAGCCAAGGCCAGGTCAAGTTAAGTTCCCTCTCTGAAGCCTTCCCACACTATTCCAGGACTCCTTTCTCTTTACTCAAGACTCGAATTACAATTTTAAATCAGTACCACACTGTTTATCCCTAAGTGTGTAAGTCTCATCTCCCCAGATGAACCATCCAGATGTCAGGGTTATGGCTCATCCTTCTCTTAGGGACCTCACCGTGCAGCCCAGGGCACCTGAGTTGTTCAGCACCTAGGTTGTCAAGACTGGCCAATGACAACCAGGAATGAGAGCCCTGCCCTTCCCTCCACATATCCCTTTTCACCTGACATCAATCACCACCAGGTGAGGGAGGGCCCACTCTCCAAGGGTGTACCCATGTGACCCAAAGCCCAAAATGAAAAAGCAGCCGGGATGCAAATGTCATTGGGACCACTTCCAATGGGAGGAAGTCACTCTGGCATAGCCCAAAGGAGACGAGGGGCAGAGATCAGGAGTGAGATGCAACCCCCAACAAAGACCCCATTTCCACCTGCATGGGCCTATCTCAGACACAATAAGGCACAACGTGTGATATGAGGCGGCTGCAGCGTACTGGCCTCACACCAGGTTATCTTAACACTGTCTACATGCTGGGGCTTGAAAGAACACACTTTCCTTCCAGTGGTGTTTCAGAACAGCCCAAACAAGCAGCAATGTCAGGCCCATACCAAGGGAAAAGATCTCCCAGAGCAGAATGCCGTAAGACCAGACATCACTCAGTGTGGTGTAGAGGTTGTCAAAGATGCTCTCAGGAGCCATCCACTTCACAGGCAGAAAGGTCTGCAAGGAAGGAGGGAGAGAGTTAAACCCATGTCTACTCACTGATGATCTACAGCAGTGGAAATGGAAAAGGGTTCCCGTTAGGCTCTTAATAACTTGTGCTAATTATCTTGTCCCATTTGAGTGTCTCTTATATGTGTTTTGTTCATTGCTGAACTCTCAGTGCCTGGCACATAGTAGGTGTTCAACAAATACTAGATGAATGATGAATGATCAATATTGCCTTTTATGTCCTCCAAAGGAATAATATTCAAAAATATTAATCCTGAATTTTCACCCAAAAGGTGTAAGCCCTGAAGGGACCTGTTTCCTCTATTTAGATATTCCTGGGAACAAAATTAAGAACAGATTCAGTGATCTATGAGCCGATTACAGCTATCGCAGCCACAGGAGTACATGAATCACACACAGCATGGATGCAGGCCATGTCTTTCCCTAGGTGGAAGCAGCAGCTGCCATGAGCTGTCCATCCAGTGCAGTGAGGTGATTTGGAATTGTACCTACAGGGAGCAGATGTATCCCTACAGGGAGCTGTGTCATCTGCTGAGAAGTGGAAGGAATGGGGAGAATGGTCCAAGTAGACAACAAAATGAATATCTTTAAGGAAACTGTGCCTCCAAGATATATAAACCCAAATGGTTTCAATATTTTAGGGGTCACAGATGGCTTTTGAATATCTGATAAAAGCTTAAAATATAGAGACACCATTTTTGGGAATGCATGCTTGTCCATGCATACACGTAATTGACATATTAATAGCTAACACATGCCAGGTGCAGTGGCTCACACCTGTCATCCCAACACTTTGGGAGGCTGAGGCAGGCAGATAGATCACTTGAGGCCAGGAGTTCGAGACCAGCCTGGCAAACATGGTGAAACCCTGTCTCTACGAAAAATACAAAAATTAGCTGAGCATGGTGGTGCATGCCTGTAATCCCAGCTACTCAGGAGGCTGAGGCAGGAGAATCGCTTCAACCTGGGAGGCAGAAGTTTGCAGTGAGCCAAGACTGCACCACTGCTCTCCAGCCTGGGTGACAGAGTGAGACTCTGTCTCAAAAAAAAAAAAATAGAAAATAAATAAATAAATAAAATAGCTAACAGTTATTGAGTGCTGTTTCTATATGCCAGGCACTGTCCTAAGCACTTTACATGAATTCATTGATTTAATCTCCATAGCAACTCAGCAAATAGGTACTATTATCACCTCCCACTACAGTCAGGGACATAGAGGGGCAGAACAGTCGAGTATCTAGCCCCGAATCCAAATCAAGTAAGTGGTGGAGCTGGCATTCACACCTGGGCAATCTGCTGCCAAGGCTGTGTACTGACCCCTTGTAGTGTACTGATGTTTTAAAAAACAGGCACCGAATCTCTAGAAGCAACATCGGACTTCAGAGATTAAAGTGAAGGAGGGTGAGCATGCCCACTGAGGGAAGTGAGGACGTACACTGCCTTTCGATACGTAGTTCGAATCATGCATGATGTCTCTGGCCAGGCCAAAGTCACAGATCTTCACAATTTTTCCTTGTGCCAGGAGGACGTTGCGAGCAGCCAGATCCCGGTGGACACACTGCACGGAAAAGGAAGAAATGCCTCAGGGTCAAGCCATCTGTGGCTGAACCAGCATCACCCCTGCAAGACTGGCCAGTCCCCGATCCATGGTGGCACTTGGAGCTGCCTGCCTGGATATAAAGGGCTGGCCTTCTCCCAGGTTCTCACTCCACCCACTCCCAACAGAGAGAAAGCTCTAGAGAAGAGTAGATGCCTGATGATTTCGGACTCCCTGCCCTGTGTAGGGGATGAAGGAGAGAGACAGGTAAGTAAGAGGCCCCTGTTATTAATGGCCTTTCCAAGATCTATCTCCTAGCATCTCCTTCCACACTCCACTCACTCTGAAATCTGTGGCTGGGTCTAAAAAGGTCTCTGTTCCTTGAACTTACATTTTTTGAAGCCAAAAATTCCATTCCTCGGGCAACTTGATAGGTGAAGCTCAACAAATCCAACAAAGTAAGGCCTTCTGAGTTATCATCTGAAAGGAGGTTTTTGACTTCTGAGTCTGCAGAAAAGAAATTAAATGTATTGGTGCTGGCAGGCAGCAGGAAATCATCAGGTTGCAGAGGCATGCCCAAAGAACACATCCAAATATTTTCTTAATTTTCATGTAGAATGTTTAGATCTCACCGGTGAATATCACTATGCGAAGGTTCTATCTTAGAAAACAGATATATAGGCCAGGCATGGTGACTCGTGCCTATAATCCCAGCACTTTGGAAGGCCGAGGAGGGTGGATTGCCTGAGGTCAGAAGTTTGAGACCAGTCTGGCCTATGTGGTGAAACTCTGTCTCTGCTAATAATACAAAAAAACTAGCCAGGCATGGTGGCATGTACCTGTAATCCCAGCTACTCGAGAGGCTGAAGCAGGGGAATTGCTTGAACCAGGGAGGAGGAGGTTGCAGTGAGTTGCTGTCAGCCAAGATCACACCACTGCACTCCAGCCTGGGTGACAGAGTGAGACTCTGTCTTAAAAAAAAAAAAAGAAAGAAAGAAAGAAAGAAAAGAGATATGCAGAAACATATATCTGGTTTAAAAATTATACACACACACGCAAAATGATATAGTTTGGATATGTGTCCCCATCCAAATCTCATGTTGAAGTGTAATCCCCAGTATTGGAGATGGGGCCTGGTGGGAGGTGACTGGATCACGGGGGTGAATTTCTCGTGAATGGTTTAGCACCATCCCCTTGGTGATATCCTTGCAAAAGTGAGTGACTTTTTGCACGATCTGCCTGTTTAAAACTGTGCGGCATCTCTCTCTCTCTCTCTCTCTCTCTCTTTCTCTCCCCCTCTCTCTCACTCTCTCTCTCTATTTGCTCCTGCTCTGGCCATATGATATGCCTGCTCCCCCTTTACCTTCCACCATGATTGGAAGCTTCCTGAGGCCTCCCCAGAAGCAAATGCCTGTATAGCCTGCAGAACCATGTGCCAATGAAACCTCTTTTCTTTATAAATTACTCAGTCTCAAGTGTTTATAGCAATGCAAAAACAGCTTAATAGAGAAAATTGGGATCAAGGAATGGGAAATTGCTGTAAAGATAACTGGGTAACAGGCAGAGATTAGAAGAGTTTGGAGGGCTCAGAAAAAGACAGGAAGATGAAGGAAAGTTTGGAACTTCTTAGAGACTGGTTAAATGCTTGTGACCAAAATGCTGATAATGATATGGACAATTAAATCCAGGCTGCCAAGGTCTCGGATGAAAATGAAGAATTTATTGGGAACTGGAGTAAAGGTCACCCTTGTTAAGCCTCAGCAAAGAACTTGGCCACATTATGTCCATGCCCTAGGAATATGTAGAATTTTGAACTTGAGAGTGATGACCTAGGATATCTGGTGGAAGAAATTTCCAAGCAGCAGTATTCAAGACATGGCCTGCCTGCTTCCAATAGCCTATATTCAGATGCAAAAGCAAAGAAACGACTTGAAGTTGAAACTTACATTTACAAAGAAGCAGAAGCTAGGCACAGTGGCTCACACCTGTAATCCCAACACTTTGGGAGGCTGAGGTGAGAGAATTGCTTGAGTCCAGGAGTTTGAACTAGCCCAGACAACACAGCGAGACCCCATCTCTTAAAAAAAAATAAAAGATAAAAAAAATAAAAGGGAAGCAGAGCATAAAAGGTTGGAAACTTTGTAGCTTGGCCATGTGACAGAGAAAATAAAAGCTTTTTTGGGAGAGAATTAAAGAGGGCTGCTGGGCAACCACTTGCTAGAGAAATTTGCATAACTAAAAAGGAGGCAAAGGCTGATTGCCAAAACAATGAGAAAAAGGCCTTGAAGGCATTTCAGAGACCTTCATGGCAGCCCCTCGCATCACAGGCCCAGAGGCCTAGGAGAGAAAAATGGTTTCATAGGCCAGGCCCAGGGTCCACTGCCCTGTGCAGCCTTGACACACAGCTCCCTGCATCCCTATGACTCCAGCTCCAGCCATGGGTCAAAGGAGTCCAGGTGCAGCTTGGGCTGCTGCTTCAGCTTGTGACAGCCATAAACCTTGGCAGCTTCCATGTGGTATTAGTCTGTGGGTGCACAGAGTGCAAGAGTTGAGGCTTGGGAGCCTCTGCCTAGATTTCAGAGGATATATTTTAAAAAACCAGGGTGCCCAGACAGAAGCATGCTGCAGGAGTGGAGCCCTCATAGAGAACTTCTACTAAGGCAGTGCAGAGGGGAAATGTGGGGTTGAAGACCCCACACAGAGTCTCCACCGGGGCACTGCCTAGTGGAGCTATGAAGAGAGGGCCACCATCCTCCATGAATAATATATCCACCAACAACTTGCACTCTGCACCTGGAAAAACCACAAGCACTTGACACCACCCCCTGAAAGCAGCTGCAGGGGCTGAACCCTGTAAAGCCACAGGGAGTTCCACCCCTCCCAAGAGCTCCACCCCTTGCACCAGTGTGCTCTGGATATGGGATATGGAGTCAATGGAGTTTATTTGGAACTTTCAACCCTGCTGAGTTTTGAACTTCTGTGGGGCTTGTAGCCCCTTTCTTTTGGCCAATTTCTCCCTTTGGGAATGGGAATGTTGACCCAAGGTCTATAACCCCACTGTATCTTGGAAGTAAATAACTTGTTTTTTATTTTACAGGCTCATAGGTGGAAGGGACTTGCCTTCGTCAGATAAGACTTTGGACTTCGAGTTGATGCTGGAATGAGTTAAGGCTTGAGGGGACTATTGAGGAAGGATGATTGTATTTTGAAATGTGAGAAGGGCATGAGATTTGGGAGGGTCCAGGGTCAATATGATATAGTTTGAATATGTGTCCCCGCCCAAATCTCATGTTGAATTGTAATCTCCAGGATTGGAGGTAGGGACTGGTGGGGGATGAATGGAGGGGACAGATTTCTTATGAACGATTTAGCACCATCCTTTTGGTGCTGTCCTTGCAAATAGTAAGTGACTTCTTGTAAGATCTGGCTGTTTAAAAGTGTGTGGCGTCTCTCTCTTTTTCTGTCTCGCTTGCTCTTGCTTTGGCCATGTGATGTGCCTGCACCACTTTGCCTTCTGCCATGACTGGAAGCTTCATGAGGCCTCCACAGTAACCGAGCAGATCTACCAGCATCATGATTCCTGTAAAGGCTGCAGAATCATGAACTAATTAAAGTTATTTCCTTTATAAATTACCCAGTCTCTAGGATTTCTTTATAGCAATAAAAGAACAGCCTAAAACACACAGAAACACACACACACACACACACACAAAACACACACACAGATAGCCACAAGGACAAATCTCACACATAATTATTTTGTTTGCCTCCTAAATTTCTTTTTTTCAACCATAGTTAGCAAATCATCTCGGTTACCTTTAAAACACACATACACATAAACACACACTAAAATCTTCCATGATGAAATACATGGAGCACATATACAAGCTACATGAAAAAGTAGCTTCTGGGAATTGCTTTATTTTCTTTTTAAAGCCACCTTTGTAGTACTTTGCTTATAGTTTGTTAATAAAATCAACCACCAATCACATGTGATAACATCTTAGAGATCAGTGCCAATGACTTTGCTTTGAGTTTCTTTGTTTGTAACTTGTCCACTTTCCCCAGTTAGTCCCATTTGGAAGGGTCCCAGGGTTTTCGAGGAAGAAGGCAATTTAATCCAGAAGTTCTCAATTCTTTTTGAAAATGTTCAGGCAAGTGAAGAGTAGCTCTAGCCATTCACATTTTTTTCAGATAGCCATGGAAGGCCAGAAAGCAGTGGTCTGCCTGCCAAAAGGGCTTGGGCCTGAGCATGACTCAGGTTCCTCTGACATTTTGTGCCAACTCCACCAGCCCAGCCTGGGAAGCAATGTAAACTATTTTTAACAATATGGGAGGGGAGAGGAAGTACTGGTTCCGATAACTCTCACTGGCTAATCTTTTAAAAGCGCTTGGAAGTTCACCCATTTGGCAATGAGAAGTGAATGGAACTTGGAACTGCAGAAATGGAAAATATTGTGTACTGAGCTTTGCAAAACAAACAAATTCCTTTTTTAATGGATTGTACCTTTCACTTAAGAACCCTGAAAACATTCAGAGCACATCAATAATTTCCAAAACAGTATCCAGGGCAGCTCAACACTTTTTTGCATTGACTAATGGGAGGACTCAGACCCAAAAAGACAAGCTCACAGGACAAGCCAATGTCAGACTTCCAACCTCATGTCTCTGACCAGTCCAGGGCTCTGGAGGAACCACCCTGAGCAGATGTGAAGTGGTCCATCTGGTCTGGGCATCAGCTGGACTCCCTGGAGTTTATAAATCAATTTAACCCTGCTATATATTCGTGTGCTTGAAACACAGATAGACCCACCTTCAAAAAACATTCACCAGAAACACTTGTCCAGAAAATGTAACTGCAAATTATCTGCTCTAGAGTTCCTATCACAAATTGAATGTTAGGAAAAGTAAAAGCAAGGGTTACTGAACTCATAGACATCAGAGACTTCTAAAACTTAAGGAAAAAAAATGGTGTGAGGAACAAACATAAGACTGCCAACTTGTAGGGGTATTACATTACTGCCAAGTAAGGGCATTAAAAAGAATATCAGTCACCATATTTTCATTAAAAAAGAAAGACATGTTAGCAACAAAAAAGGAAGTTCATTATATCAGAATAAGTAATTATTTTTTAAAAAATATTTACTGCAGGAACATACCAGGAAAATTCTTTAAAACTATTACATTTAAAGTTTAAAAAATTTGTTACATTGTCGGCTTTTATTCTTTTCAGTTTACAGGCCACAAACCTGGAAATATGTCACAGAACTGGCTGTGTAGACCTGAATTTAGAGACCACGTGGGCTGCCAGGTTCACTTACCATCCCTATACACTTCCCCCCTAAATACTTTAAGTATCATAATAAACCACTGGACAGTCCCAATACCCAGAGTGAGTATAGACACTTTTACCTAATATAGATTTCTTCTTATATGAGGCTGGACGATCATACAGTGACCTCTGGATGTCGGAATATTTAGAAACCTCTTTCCTTTCTAGCATGGGGACATACTGTGTAGTATCAGCCTGCTTCATGTCCATGTAGTCACCATTGTTTTCAAAAGATAAAATAACATAGCTGTAAAAACAGAAAGAGAAATCTTACCCAGGGTGCCCTTCTGAAGTGGTCATTCCACTTTCAGTAGATGATGATTTGGGGGGACCTACAACGTGCCAGGTACTGAGGCAGGCATGGGAGCTAACCAGGTAAAAGCAAAACCAATCCACACCCTTCACATGAGGTGATCTAGTCAAGGAGATGAGCATTAATCAAATAGTCACACAAATACATGCACCACAGCAATTCCACTACTGGATGTCTACCAGAGGAAAGGAAGTCATACGAAAAAGATACTTGCACACACATATTTATAGCAGCACAATTCACAATTGAAAAAATGTGGAACCAACCCCAAATGCCCATTAATCAAGGATGGATAAAGAAACTGCAGTGTATCTATACATATGTATGTATAGGTATATATATATATACTACTCAGCTATTAAAAGGAATGAATTAATGGCATTCACAGCAACCTGGATGGGACTGGAGACTATTATTCTAAGTGAAGTAACTCAGAAATGGAAAACCAAACATCGTATGTTCTCACTCATAAGTGGGAGCTAAGCTATGAGGACACAAAGGCATAAGAAGGACACAATGGGCTTGGGGACTCGGGAAAAGAGAGGTGGGTGAGGGATAAAAGACTACAAACTGGGTTCAGCGTCTACTGCTCCAGTGATGGGTGCACCAAAATCTCACAAATCACCACTAAAGAATTTACTCATGTAACCAAATACCACTTATTCCCCCAAAACCTATGGAAATAAAAGATTTTTTTAAACAGGGGAAAAAAGAAATATAACAAACAAAATAAATACACAGATCAACTCAAACTCAGATGTGCTGTGAAGGAAGAATGGTTTCAATAGCCTGTAAGGAAAATGACTTGATCTGGGGATCACGAAAGCACTTTTCAGAAGACGTAGAATGAATCCCACTGACAAAGATGGGAAAGACTGGGGGAATACTTGTCATGGCACCTGGCACATACAAAGGACTCCACAAATGTCAGTTGCCATGATGATTACTGTCCACTTGTTTTCAGAGCCAGTTCCCTGCGCATCTCTAGCAGGAGCCCGCACCTCCTGTAGAGCCACATCTAAGACAGTGGGGCTGTGCTCCCCACTGTAAGTCCATTACACTTAAAGTTTGAAGAATTCACTACATTAAGTCTGTCATTATTCTTTCTCAGTTTTTCAACTCACAGGCCTTGGAACCTGAGCCATGTGGCCATGTGGCTTGGGCATATAATTCCTTCTACCCAATCAATTTAGCACCCATTTGGTGTCCACTAAGTAATTTATTATGAAGTGAATTCATTGTACTTTCTGATATTACAGAACTTCCTATCTACAGCTCTTTATAGCCACTCGCAGGTTTCTGCAGTAGGGATCACTATCATTGGCGTCATTTACAGGTCCAGGTTCAGCAAGGACCTCGAGCTTGGAGATCCACAGACAGTTCTCGCAAGGTTCCAGAACTCAAGCATCCCTGACCAGAGCTGCATTTTATAGGTCTAAATGGATCACATGTAAATAGCAGAAGAGCTCCCAGAATCATTCTAACTCTCACTCTCATTCAAACCTATCAGCAAGGCCTTCCCATGTCCAAAACACCTGTAGACATGAATCTCTCTGCATGATCATGGAATAGTCAACTGGGCAGGATGGTCTGACTCTAAGTCTTGCTACCTTGGGCACTGAACCTGCAGACATGGAATCTATCAGGACATGAGTCTTTTCATTTATGATGCCTGTAAGATAATGATAGACAGCAACGTCTCTCTTTGCACCCACCTCCGTGTGCTGTCATCAGCAGGGTTCAACCCAAAGATATCCAGCTCTTTCTTTGGCTTCTCTGGGTGGCGGCTCAGGAAGCTATCCCTATTCTTATGCAAATAGTTGACCAAATCTCCGTAGAAGCAGTACTCTGTGATGATGTAAATGGGGCCTATGGAGACAAAAGTCGTTAGGAGATGGGTATGAAAATGAAGAACAAAAAAGTCATGAATTATCCTGCAGACCATATGGGGCAGAAAAAAACAAGATACCAAAAAAGTGTTTTGTTGTTGTTTTTTTAAAAAAGAGCTATGAATGGCTATGACTGGACTGGCAACAGATTTTGCTCAAAAAACAATGAGCTTCCATCAATTCAAGGGACCGGTCAGCTCCATTTAAGGGACTTCTATTCCCTGGCATGTGTGGGGATGGAGAGTGGAGGATTTAAGCCTGAATGAACAGTTTTCAGAACCACATGTGTCCAGTGAAAACCCTCACTCCAGGTCAGTGAGCCCACCTGACTTGGTGCAGGCTCCCAGCAAGTTTACAATGTTCAAATGTGGCCCCAGGTGAGTCATTATCTTCAGTTCAGACATGAGAGCTTGCTTTTCACTGGATCTGGCCGTGGCTGTTGAAGGAATAAATCACATATCAGTCCAGCTGAGCTACCAACTTCCCGTGCTCAGAAAAAAACCAAGAACATAACTAATCCTGTGATTGGATATCATTCTATTTACCAAAAGTCTAAATGAAGTAGATGGCTACTTGGCCTCAATGCTAATAACTAATTCCTGGTCTTTCTAGCAAAATGAAGTCTGGAAATAACAAGCTCTTAATTTTCCAACATATGGGCAGCAAGAGCAATCTAAATAAACCTAATTGACAAAATTGTCTAAATACACATAAAACCTGGAGTCAAAAGAATCAGGATCTAGTCCTAAATGTCTTATTCACTAGCTGTATGATTTTGAGAAATTCCTTTAATATCCCCATGCTCAAAAAATCCCCAGGAAGGAGCACTTACGTTTTAGCATCTTCACTGCAACTTTCATGACAGGTTGGGACCGGCTTAATCCATAGGCTGTTCCTTCAACCACCTTCCCAAACGCTCCAGACCCCAAGACCCGACCTGTGGGCAGGCAGAATCATTAACACCCAAAAACTCCAGCCGCCTCCTCAGCTTTCTGCACCATAGCCAGCTCTCTGTGGGTGGACAGCTGGGCGGGTGTCTTTCCTGTTTGGAATAAGCATAATGACTCCTCCAAGTCATCTTGTCAAAAACGGAATTGAGCCCACAGGGAAGGAAATTAGCATAATTGCTTTTGTCGAATAACATTTGCAGGGGAAAGAAAACACAGACGGGAGAAAGGAGGGTGCAGCCCTCCCTGGTGTGAGCATGCTGTCTACCAGCTCCGTGCTGGGCCAGCCCCTGGGATCCTCTGCCTTCGGAGGCTCTCACCCATACCCCCTGGTTCTCTCCCCGTCTGTTTTCCATATGCAAACAGGGGCATCTTTTGTCTTAGTAAATTATTAGCCACTGGAAATACTTCAGGATTCAAAATATCACTGATTCCAAGGAGTGACTAAGTAAAAACTTCAGGCTGGGCTCACTGCTCCCTATTAATTAGGAAAGCCACTCCACCAAGAGCTAAGCATGCCCGAGAGCACAGCAATTAGCTTCATGTTGGGAGGAGACTTACGTAAAGACACTGAAGCTGTTGTCCCACCCTGAAAGGGCTCACAGTCTGAGAGAAACATTTCCCAGGGTGTCAGTCTCACCGCGGATAGCCAAGCCTAGGAAAGACTTGGCTCATGAAAGACACTAACAGCCAACACTGACTCTTACTGCATGTCTGTGTTACTGGAAATCGTACCTGGAAAGGTATTGCTTCACCAGCAATGCCTTTCAGTATAATGGGAATTATGCCCCTTTCCCCGTATTTTACTACTTTTTAACTCCCTAAGGTCCTCATCCCTTTTTGTGAAATAGGCAGGAAAATAAAGAAAGCTTAGATATAAATATCTGAAATTGGGAGCAGCTCTTATAACCGCCCCATGAGTTCTCCTTGCCCGCTGCCTAGACAGAGCCAATTTATCAAGGCAGGGGAACTGCAATAGAGAAAGGGTTTAATTCACACAGAGGTGGCTGTACAGGAGACCTATTCTACTATTACTACTATTACTCAAATCAGTGTCTCTGAAACTGGGGAATTTCTACTATTCTACTATTACTCAAATCAGTGTCTCTGAAACTGGGGAATTTCTACTACTTTACTATTCTGCTATTACTCAAATCAGTGTCTCTGAAACTGGGGAATTTCTACTATTCCACTATTACTCAAATCAGTGTCTCTGAAACTGGGAGAATGGGGTTTTTAGGATGATTTGGTGGGTAGGGGGTGAAATGGGGAGTGCTGATTGGTTGGGTCAAAGATGAAATCACGAGCTGAGGCTGTCCTCTTGCACTGAGTCAGTTCCTAGGCAGGGGCCACAAGATCAGATGAGCCAGTTTATTGACCTGGGTGGTGTCAGCTGATGCATCGAAATACAGGGTCTCCAAAATATCTCAAGCACTGACCTCAGGTTTCACAACAGTGACCCTTAAACCGTGTTTTCTAATCTTGTAGCTAATTTGTTAGTCCCACAAAGGCACTCTAGTTCCCATGCAAGAAGAGGGTTTGTTTTGGCAAAGGGCTATTATTGTCTTTTTTTCAAAGTCAAACTATAAAATAAGTTCCTCTCAAAGTTAGTTTGGCCTATGCCCAGGAAGGAACAAGGACAACTTGGAGGCTAAAGCAAAATGGAGTTGGTTAGATCGTATCTCATTCACTGTCATAATTTCCTCAGTTGCAACTTTCGGAAAGGTGATTTCACTCTGCTGCCTTGCTTGATTTCAGTTTAAGTAACTCTCCAAGCAGACTTCTGTATTTTGGAATGAGACAGGTAAGTAAGTAAAACCTGCATTTGGCATTCTTTAACGTATATACTATTAGATCATTCATCATAACACAACCTCTACCTATACTTCATTTGCCTTTGTCTTGCTTTCATTCATTAGGAGTGTGATTTAAAAAAAGAAATACTGCCTTGGACTAAAGCTTCATATTCTTGGTCTCAGCCCAGGATTGAAATATTTGAAATGCTTGTGGTAAGTTGACTTGCTTATTTTTACATATTTTGCCTTAAAATGTACCTATATTTTTATATTCCATATTCTAAATATATAAAAAGGAGTATCTAATGCATCTTTAAAACGTACTGAATCAAAACACATTTTGTGGTTGTCCTCATTCATTTCTCATCTGCTCATTTTTAGTCACAGAAATTCATCTCATTTTCAATTCGTGTCATTTCTAAAGCAAAGCAATTTTGGTGGGTATCTTTGCCAGCCCTCTTCATATTCTCTTCTCCCTTTGTAAAATTTTCCTTAACTATAATTTGTTATGGAATGAGATTTTAAAAAATCATTACAGTGATCCAATTAACTCATTGTCAAGACAGAAATGTATTTCTGAAAGCAAATTTCTATTGCCTAGTTCTTACTAAGCACAAGCTCAGGTCTCTATTCTGCCAAGGCCTATAAATTGTAAAGCTGTGTGCAAGGGAAAAGGGAGTCTTGGGAGGTCACCCCATGGAACTTACCAAGCACTAGTCCATCTCTTGGAAACTCCCATCTCGAGTCATAAGGCAGCTGCATCGGGTCCACATAAATATATTCATGTCCATCTGGGCTGATTGATTCAATGACCCTCCAGCGAATTTCATACCTCGGTTTCTATAAATGACCAGGACAGGTAACTGGTGAATTACCAAAGTCCCAGTGCACCAGAGCTTCAGTGAAGCTGCACAGTGACTGGACACAGTAGAGTCCAACAACGTTCACTCCACATATAATTACTGAGCTCCTTCTCTGTGCCAAGCACTGAGCCAGGTTGCTGTTCTTGTTCTAATTGGCTTCAAAGATCTTTAGTTTTATGAGAAAATATCTACCTGTTTCCAAATGACAACCAGGACAATGAGTGAGATGATCACAATCACCAGCAGCACCAGGACTGCAGCAGCCACCGTGAGTTCAGAACGCAGGGCTACGTGACAAGAGAGAGAGGCACAATGAAAAGTTTCCTGGCAGACATGCACGGGGGCAGCAAGGTAGTGTGGCTGTGTCTGAGCCAGGAATCTCTCACTGCTGGTGGTGAAATGTGAGGGCTGTCTGGTTCATTTTAGGGATAGGAAGTACCATCTCTCAAACTAGAGGACAAAATTCAATCAGGAGAACTCAGTATTTTCTCCAAAGTTGCTCCAACAGTAAACTTATGGACAGAATTTGAATAGGAACAATAAAGATGGATAAATGCAATTGACAGCTACTATATGGGCAGACACCTCTACTTCATATGCTTTATTATAAAGCTTATTTTGTAAACTGCATTTTGCTTATATTGCTTTTGGCTTCATCCATCTTTTAAGGAGCAATGAGACAGAAGATCCTTCTTCCCCACACTGCATCCGCATACACAGACATTCAAAGTAGAAACTGTAGCTATATTATTAGACAAGCAAAATGTTGAGGAGCCTCTGCAAAATGCTGTTTTGGATCTGAATCTAAAACAAAGTCCTAGGTAGAGCTTGCAGTGAGCCAATATTGTGCCACTGCACTCCAGCCTGGGCGACAGAGCAAGACTCTGTCTCAAAAAACAAAACAAAATAAAGCAAAGTCCACATGCCTGTCTTTAAGAGCATTCATAACTGAATTTCTGCCTTGGGACCTTCATTTCTATATGACTCCTATTTGGGATTCAAAGTTCTGCCTGGGGGAAATGGGGCTCAGCTGATGAGTTGTCCTGACTGTTGAGGAACTCACTGGGAGCCACCAGCTTCAGCTCTCGGTTCTCAGCTCCAAGGAGATTCTTAGCCAGGCATCTCACCGCAATGGTCTCTTCCACTTTGGCAAAAGTCACAAGGCCCTCCACGGTATTCCTGTCTCGGGGGTGGATCTCCGTGATGATGTTTGAGACATTGTTGGCCAAAATCGTCCAGGAAGTTTCATTATTACATCTAGAGAGAAAAAGGGCCTAAGTATAGGGCCAACTCCTGAGAGTCATGGCAATGAGTGGAGCCAAGGGAACACTCTAAGATGGCAAAGTGTTGGGATCTTGTCTACATTTTGGGGCACCACACACTGACTTATTTTACATGCAGATGAACATTAAAACTTGTCTGCATGTGCTAAAGAGGGAATAATTCACACATGAACTGAACGTGTTTACATAGCAGGCAGAGATAAACGAGTTTAATAAAATATGACTACCATTCCCCAATCTTGAACCTATGAGCAAACTGAACAGTTCAATTTCAACCATATTTAATGATCTCAATCTCCCACACCTTCAAAAAGGCCTGGAACCCTCCCTTCTCAACACTCACTCTGGGAAGAGCCCCTAAGGTGTCACTAGGGTTGCGATGATCCTCAGATTGAGTTATAAGAGCTAGATTCCTGCTCCACACTGGAATCTACTAGAAACTCCAGTCAACATCCAAGTCCATCCTTAGCCCTAGGAGAAGTTAAGATGAGGAGTCTCTGTCTAGAGGAAGAAACAACTGAGGCTTCTGAACACAACCAGTTACCAGGGATGAAGTGTAAACACACCGCTCATGTGCCCATTTAAGAAGGCTGAGGACTGGGAGGAGGGAGGAGGCACTGGCAAATTAACCCACCAAACAGCAGGTAGGCAGATAAGGGACTAAGCAGTCACATTTATGTTTACATGCAGTCTGACCACCAAACAAAGTTCACCAAATAAGGTATGTGAGCCAGGGTAGTAAAAATCTTCTTAGGACAGTGGTTCTTAAAATTCACTCTTTTTTTAGATTGGAGACACTTTGAAGGTCTAATGAAAGCCATGGACCTTCTCCTTACAGCTATTTGTGACAAAAGATACACACCCTGAAGCTATCACACCCAAAACTCTATCTTATAGTCAACAAGTAAAATGTATTTGACATCATTTGTGTCAAGGGAGAAAGCTTCTGACCACAAAGGAAGAAGATACATCTGTTTTCCATACTTCTTAATATCCTTGCATATCATCCACTCAATATCAGGAAGCGGCGTGCCTTCAGCTGTGCACCTCACCGTCTGTCCCCCAGTTGAGCCATGGTGATCGTCGACCAAGTCCAGAATGGATGAAGGAACTGCGAGAGGCAGAAAGAAGTCAGAATGGAAGAGTTCGTGTCCCAGAACATGTGGGACTACAAAGTGGAATATGAGTTCACAACTCATCCATGTGGCATTCAAACCACTCCAGAGGGGCTGAAACCAGTTGTACAAGTAACACTCCAATTTAGACAGACCCACATGATTAGCAGCATTTTCACAGTTTTGGTGTTTTGAGATTTATCCCTGTGATGTTTTTAACCTGAAGTGAACAAAGTGAAGAGTCCATGGTTGTGATGTCTCATACATGTAACCCCAGCTACTTGGTAGGCTGAGGTGGAAGAGAATCACTTGAGCCCAGGAGTTTGAGGCAAGCCTGGGCAACATGGTGAGAAGAAAGATGAGAAGGGAAAGGGAGGGGAGGGGAGA
>NW_012118188.1:1661288-1694802 GCF_000951035.1 Colobus angolensis palliatus | reverse complement strand
AAAGAAGGAAGGAGGGAGAGAAAGGAAAAGAAAAGAGAGAGTGAGGGATGAGGGAAGGAAGGAAGGAAGGAAGGAAGGAAGGAAGGAAGGAAGGAAGGAAGGAAGGGGAAAGGCAAAGAGAGAACAAGTGAGGGAGGAAAGAAGGAAGGAAGGAGAGAAAGGAAAAGAAAAGAGAGAGTGAGGGAGGAAGGAAGGAAGGAAGGAAGGAAGGAAGGAAGGAAGGAAGGAAGGAAAAAGAAAAGAGAGAGTGAGGGAAGAGGGAAGGAAGGAGAGAAAGGAAAGGAAAAGAGAGAACAAGGGAGGGAGGGAAGAAGAAGGAAGGAAGGAAGGGAGGGAGGGAGGGAGGGAGAAAGTCCCTTGGTTATTTGGCTTGAAAGGCAAGGAAGTTCTTAAAATTATATTATAGCTTAGGATTCAACTAATGGATTCGGCTAAAGTATAATCTAAAGCAGCATTTACCAAAATGCATCTGTGGTATATTATCAGGTTTTAAAGATTCTTTCCTAAATCCGTGGTCAAATAAATTAGGTATACGGTGATGCTTGTATCACAGGTTTTACTGTGAGGATCACATGAATGCACCTCAGACTGCACCTGGCACATGGCTGGGACTGGGGATAGGTGCTGCGCCTGATTGTAAACAGACTTGGGCACTCCGTTCTGGTAGGGACTGGTGTACAATGTCTATAAGGAAAACTTGTAGCAAAACTCTCCAGAACAATCTAAGATCATCTGGACCAAAAAGTATCACTTCTCTCTTCTCAGATTGAGAAGCAGGTGCTAAGCAAGCTGGTGGAGGCCAGGTGCAGTGGCTCACACCTGTAATCCCAGTACTTTAAGAGGCCAAGGTGGGAAGACAGCTTGAACCCAGGAGACCAGCCTGGGCAACATGGCAAGAGCCCATCTCTATAAAAATAAAGAAAGCTAGTGGAGCCTAGGGATTCCCCGCCTACTCTAGAGTAACCCAGAACCTCCCAGAAATACCTGAATTCCTAAGTCCAGCAGAGGTATCCCTAATATGTGACATCTGCAGACACTGCTTCTTCCCTAAGTGTTGCTTTTCTTCCATGACCCAGGAGGAAAGTGCCAGGCTTTCCTTGGAAGACACTCATCTACAGAGCTAGCATTATCTTTATACTCCCTTTACATACCTTGAGTTAACAGTTCAAAAGTATAGCTCTTCACATCATCTTCATTTTGAGCTACGATAGTATAATGGCCACTGTCTTCTTCCTTAGCACGGATAAGCTTTAATTTGCTTCGATACCTTTTAAAAAAAGGATTTTGTTTCAACAAGCAGTAGCTAAGTAAGTTCCAATTGTTTAAGCAATTGTGCTATTCAATTTAAGTTTTATTTTTACTGTAAAAACTAAAGTCATCTTGTTTTCCTTGTCCATATCATCTCTTCTGGAATTCTTAATATTCAGTGCACGTACTGAAGGTCTGGATCATACACACAATTCTTACAAGAGAAAATCAGACATTCAGAGATGAGCAGTGGTCATCTGCAAGAGCTATCAGTTCAGCCAGGGTCTGATTTCTGAAAGAATACACACAGCCTACCAGCTTTTCTTTAAAAAAAAACAAAACAAAAAAAACCCTTTGATTTTTACCTTTTAAAAAAAACATTTGCTTCCCCTACATATCCATCATTTAGGTGGTTCAGCAAAACAATGGAATACCATTGGAGGACAGAATAAGGACACTTTCTACATATTGGTATGGAGAGGTCCACAGGATATGACATTCCTACTTGCTTGTATTTTGCTTAAAGAAACTCTGGAAGGTTTCCTAAGAACCTAATTAAACAAATAAAGGTGTTTCTCTGTGGGAAGGAGGGGAGAACTGGGCAGTTTGGGATAGGAGTACAGTAAGGCTTCTTACAATGCACTCTCTTTATGTCTGATTATTTTTCAAGCATGGGATTCTATCACCTATTTAAAAAAAAAAGTTATAGGCTGGGTGTGATGACTCACACTGTAATCCCAGCACTTTGGGAGGCCAAGGCGGGTGGATCACTTGAGGTCAGGAGTTCGAGACCAGCCTGACCAACATGGTGAAACCCCCATCTCTATTAAAAATACAAAAAAAAAAAAAAATTAGCCAGGCATAGTGGCACACACCTGTAATCCCAGCTACTCAGGAGGCTGAGGCTGAAGAATTGCTTGAACCCAGGAGGCAGAGGTTGCAGTGAGCTGTGATCGTACCACTGCACTCCAGCCTGGGTTGACAGAGCTTGCAAGACTCCATCTTAAAAAAAAAAAAAAAAAAAAAGTTAGAAAAAATATGCTTCTCCAAACTTGATTAAAGAGAAGCTTCCCCAAAAATATTTTACATGGATTATAAATGACATCTGGTTGTGTGTGTCTGTGTGTGAATGCGTGTGCATAAATATAGTATGTGCCCACTGGATTGTCCTTTATAAATCATCACAGTGTGAAAAAGCAACTGGAATGGAAAAGAAAAGCACTGGTCATGGAGTGAGAAGATCTCAGGCATTATTACAATTCTCCACGCCTCAGTTTCCTTGTGTGTAAAACATGATAATTGTACACATAGCACAGAGTCATTGTGAGAGTTAATTAAAGGAGATTGTATGTGTGAAAGGATTTCATAGGCTCCAAAACACGTTGCAAATGCTGGGGCACTCAGACCTATGAAGAGAGCAGGCTGAACCATACTGGGTGTGCTCCAGGACTGGATTTCCTTAGAGAGTCCCCTAGGGCACACTGGGATGCTGATTACCAAATTATCCTCTGCTGTTTGTTGTCTACACTTCTTCAGCCAAGAAAACCAGTGGGTCCACTAGTTTTAAGCTCCAGGAAGCCAGATCCCCCACCTACCATGTTCATCTTTATATTTACTGGTTCATAATAAGAACTAAAAAATACACATTGAAGGATCCTTGAATCACTAAAAGGAAAACGCAGCTTTCCAGAACCACTCAGTTGGCAAGCCTATCCTGCCATTGCTGTGGATTATGGCTTGCAGACAATGCTCACACATGTGTTGGAGGTGTTAGCTGTACCAGTGTTACCCTATTCCTCTCTGGCTGCACAGCCTCATGGAAGTTCCTTATGGAAAGCTGCCCTCCTCGTTGTGCACCTTCATTTTGTGTCAACAGAAAGCCTACCAGATTCAGTACCCCACTTCATTTTTCCTTTACTATTCTATAGAGGTTGTAAAATTCCATTTTCTCAGACTGCCTCTCAATTACACGTGGAATTTAGTTCAGAAAGAAGAAAGCAAATCATGAGGTGAACTGAACTGATGAGAAAGGCTCTGTTCTTCCTCCTCCTGAAGGCTTGAAATATAGGACTGACTTTGCCTTTCTGAGATGATTTCTGACAAAAGTATAGGGCTGGTTAGCTGGGTGCTGCAAGATGTACCTTCTGACTCTTGGGTTCTAATCACAGCTTAAAACCTCAAGAAGCCCCATGATATCATCTGACCCAATTCCTTGCCTTGAAGGACATAAGGTATTGTTTACCCTGCATTGTAGATGAGGAAACTGTGGCTGAGGGTGACTCACTCAAAACACCACTACCAGTTAAGAGATGAGAGCAATCGACCATTCTGATTAAAAGGCAGGGATCCAAGTGATTCACTGCACTTCTCTTTCCTGACTAAAGTCAACCAGGCTCTACTCTTCTTTCCTATGAGTCCTCAGTTAGGGCAAATGGGTTTCAGATTAAGCCTATGATGTTAACTTTCACGTAAGGTGATGTGATAACTACCTCATGATGTGATAGACACCATACATGTCTACTTGCAATATGGATGATGAACATCAGGGAATGTATTCAATCTATTCAATCCTGGTGAGTCCAATTTTACTTCCTTTCTTCCACCCTAGCTGAATACAGTGACCTGTCTTTCCCCAGGGGCCAGAGCTTTTAGTTCTTTCTTCTCACCTTCTCATTAAATACTTACCAGCATACTAATACCATATTGCAATGTTATCATTCAAGGGATGTGATTTCAAGCATCTCTTAACTCAGATTGCTACATTTTCTAGAATGACTTTGGGTCTGGGTTGTAAGACACACACAAACCTCAGTCCGCCTCTGATGCACTCTAAAAAAAGGCATACTTGGGCAGAGTGTTTCTTTACCTTATTTCCTGAATCTTTTCCACATCAGTGGTGATCTCCGTGAGATTTTCGATCAGAGTCAGATTGTTTTTCAGCCAGGATATCCTGGGAGGTGGGTAGGCCTGCACCTCTACGACAAAATGTTTGACTTCATGCAGGTTGACAGCTTCCAGCTGGCTAAAGGTGGGTTTGATTTCAATGAACCCTTTCTCTGTACAGGAAAGAGTTTCCATTAAATAAAGATTACCACATATGGATCCCGAGCAGCATGGACGACTGACATTTTAGAAAGCGGAATGTACCATGAACAGAAATAGTGACTCTCTTCATTTCTTTGACCTCCCTGGTAGCCTGGCGGGCAGCACATTCGTAATCTCCACTGTCTTTCACCGTGGCCTCGGGGACCGTCAAAGTGTACACCAATTTGATGGATGGGACTTTGATTTCTTCCAGCATTGTGATGCCTTTGCCTTTCTACAGCAAAAGGGGAAGAAAACCGACTTTTAAAAAGCTCGCTCCTAGGAGTGAACTCTAAGGTAAACTATGGACTCTGGGTCATACGATGTGTCAATGGAGGTTCATCAGTTACAGCAAATGGATGGCAGGGATGTTGACAAGCGGGGAGGCTATGCATGTGTGGGAGCAGGAAACACGTGGGAAATCTCTGTACCTCTCACTCAATTTTGCTGTAAACCTAAAACTGCTCTAAAAGATAAAACCTAAAGAAAAAAAGCTAGCTGCTTAGAAAATCATGAGATTTTTTATTTCGTTTTTAATTTTTCTAGAGACAGAATCTTGCTCTGCTGCCCAGGCTGGAGTGCAGTGGCACAATCATGGCTCACTGAAGCCTCAACCTCCTGGGCTCAAGCGATCCTCCTACCTTGGTCTCCGGAGTAGCTGAGGCTACAGGCCCATGCCACCACGCCTGGCTAATTTTTAAAACATTTTTGTAGAGACGGAGTCTCGATACATTGCCCAGGCTGATCTCAAACTCCTGGCCTCAAGTGACCCTCCTGCCTCGGCCTCCCAAAGTATTGGGATTACAGGCATGAGCTACCACACCCAGCCCATTTTTTAAAAGGATAGTTAATGACACATATAAGGTGTTTGTGCTATACTGCTGAAGGATAAAGAATGTAACAAACTACTGTTTAAAGAATAACACCTATTAATTATTCAGTGTTTACCTATGGATATGAAATAGTTAAAAGCTTTATCTCAGTCAAGCTCAGAGGCTCACATGTGTAATCCCAACACTTTGAAAGGCCAAGGTAGGAGGATCACTTAAGTCCAGGAATTCGAGACCAGCCTGGGCAGTATAGTGAGACCCTCATCTCTACAAAAAAAAAAAAAAAAGGAGAAGAAAAAAAAAAACAAAAGAAAGACAAATAAAAAATAAAAGTTTTATCTCCCTAAAATATAAACAGTGATGCTCTGGGAAGTAGTCTTTCCTTTGTCTCTCCGTATTTTACAAAGTTTCTGCAATAAACCTACATTACTTTTACAATCAGAAAAAAACATATTGTATGAAACAATACTTTGATTATATATTTGTAAGCCAAATAGCATGTACTTTGGTTTGGAAAAAAAAAATGCTGTATCCTATAAATAAAAAGCAGCGTGTTTATGTTTTAGGGATTAACGGCAATCAAGCGTGAACAGAAGAACCAAATCACTCCATATTTCAGGGAAGATGTACATTTGTTGGACTGTAAATGTCCCTTCACCGTGTGAAGTTTATGAGGCAATAGTGAAAATGCCCACCTTTCAATCAGATGCCCCAGGATGAATGAAAAGCAGTGGCAAATGCATGGGAGAGAGAAATATATAAAAGGAGGGAGATCAATGGATAGAAGGACAGAAAGCTATCAAATGCTTAAAAGAACAGGGAGCAGAAATTTACAAGTCAGGAGTAGAGGGAAGAAATATATATATCTGGTTTTTGTTCTCCATAACAATGTTAGTCATTCCTGCATTTGGGCATTCATAGCCTCTTACACATGGCTCTCTTACTTGGTGACAATGCATTAGAATGACTGAGACTCTGTGTATATCTCCAGTGACCAAGAGGCAGCATGGTGGCTCCCTTTCCCCACTTCCATCTCCCCTCCTCCCTTCATCCGGCAAGGGAGGACCAGCTTCTGGTACAGTGCTTGGGATTGAGTAAACATCATTAAACCTTTGCTGAATGATTACATGGTGACTGTTCACTGAAGGTGAGCCATGCAAAGGTCAGGCACATAGGAGGTGGAACAGGAAGACACACTGTCCTCAGTGTCAACAAGGCAGAAGAGGAAGGAGTGCGGGCAATAAACACTATCAGATGAATCAACCGTCAGGAGCACAGAAGCCAAGACAATGACAATCAATGATTCTCCGCAATAGTAAAATCCAGTGGTTTTTTTGCTCTTCTAAGTCTTTGGTTGATATCTTGTAGCCAGAGAACCTTCCTATTTCTGTCTGACTTCTGAGAAAGAAGGCTTAGTGCACACTCTTTATGTATTCTGAAGGCCCTGGTCCAGCAACTATCGTGTCAAACTCGCCCATTGATCAAGGAGCCCTAAAGGCCTTTTAATCAAATATGTTCATCATAGAGGTGGGAAGCTAAGGTCTAGAGAAACTCAGTGATGTGCCCATCAGTGACAGACCCAGCACAAATGCAGGTCTTCTGAGCCCTGCTGCTCTGCTCCAAGCCATTGCACATTTTGAGGGTACCTACCACTTCTCCAGGGTAAGTCCACTGAAGGTCAACCACCTCATTGTTAAAAACAGCACAGGTGACCACAATCGTTTCCCCTGACTTATACACGGTTTTAAGAGCTTCCATTTCTAGATCCAGCTCTGATGTTGCTATAAAAAAGAACAAATACAAGGGCCTAAAAATCCATAGGATAGTAAGGATCTTATAAAGTTTGGGTGGTGGTGTTGTTTTTTGTTTTTTTAAGAAAACCCTGAAAAATAATTTGTGAACCAATTATGAATAAAAGCCCTGATCAAGATAAAATTTGAAAAATCTCACAAGGCTTGATTTTGAGATGGTGTACAACAATTAGGTGTATAGTTATAATACAGAATTATAAGATAATAACAATAAAAATAAATTCCAATCAAACAGAACACCGCATTCCTCAGCAGTGCATTAGTTATGGTTATACTCGTCCACAATCACCTTGACTGACATATTTACTCATTTAATCAACCAACCTTTGATGATCCACACTGCTCTAGACACTTTGTTTCCATCCAATTTTTTCTTCTCTTCTTCTCTTCCACTCTGCTCCTCAATTATTCTCAGTACTTTCCCAGAACCTACCACAGTGCCTGGCACAAAATTAGCTGTGCTCTGATTTTAAAACAGTGTACTCTTGCTGCTACCCATTCCTCCACATAGAATAGTGGTCAGGAAATATCTGTTGACCTCAGCATGTATTATACTTCCCCAAGCATACTAACTGTGGACATCAAAGGGTTGAAGTCTACAACTACTTTCTTCAAAATTGAAATCACTTTTCTTAAGTTACTAAAATTAATCTAGGAATCTAACCCCCTAGGTGTATGTTTGTTTTTAGGGCCTCTGTAGTCAGGAATGTGAATGAAAGTAAGAGGCTTATGTAAGAAAAGAATTCCTTACAGTATTTTGAAGTCAACTGATGAAACATGAAATCTTGCATGAGTAATCAAGCTTTAGCCTTTAGTAATTTTAAGCTTATTATTATAACCATAGAGGTCACCCTGACACTGTATTAGCTGGGGTCCTAAATCCCAAAATCAGAATTTAGGATCACCAGTGGTGATGATTTAGAAAAAAAAATCATACATGCACCTGATGATTTTGCCTGTTACTCTTATTTAAAGAAGGAAGGAGATGATACAAGTACCTTTTAAAGCATAAACATTAAATGGGATGGTCTGGAACTTCTTTCCTTTGACGGTGGCCTCACAGATATAGGGCCCTACAGTGAAGGTCCCATTAAAGCCCTGTCTGCTGTTGTAGGAGGCAGGTACCACCCCCTCACTGTTGTGTAAAGTTACAGGAGTCTCGGGATCAGTTGTGCGACAAGGTATGATGGCAGAATCATCGTCCTCCACAATGACTAAATAATCCGTCATTCCTAGAGGTACAAAGGCTACATCTGGGTCTGTGGTTTGAAAAAGAATGAAGACTCTATTAGACATTAATTTCACCTTTACACATAAATCCAGAAAAACTATCCCACTGGCAGTATTGATATTCGGTATGAAGTTCACCTTTACACATATATCCAGAAGAATTGCCCCACTGGCATTAGTTATCATGACAGCTACAAAGTGATTTTTAAGTATGAATAATATCAAATTGCCTGTCTCCTGATGGATAATACTGATGATAAATATCAATACTGGACAAGAGTTGTGGCTCATGCCTTTAATCCCAGCACTTTGGGAAGCCAAGGTGGGAGGGTTGCTTGTGTTCAGGAGTTTGAGACCAGGCTGGGCAACATAGAGAGATCCTGTCTCTACAAATAAATAAATAAATATGAACCAGGAATCTAAATCAAAATTTAAACAACTAAAAACAAAAATGAACAATAAAATAATAGAGTCCAACTCTGTTCAAAACAGGAAAAAATATTTCTAGTTTTATTATGAAATACTTTCAAAAAACTCTTATCACCTGTAGTCAGTACGATTGAAAAGTAGCACAGAAATGTGTTTGTTAAAAAGTAATCCTTTGAGAAATACATAAAATTTAAAGAAGGAGAAGGAGAAGGAGCCTGAGAATTTCCTTTCCAAAAGAAAAACAGCTACTTAAGCTACGATGGTAAGAAGTTCTAAGATTCTCAAACATCAGCTGCAGAAAAGGCCCCTAAATCTCCATTATTGTGAAATAAAAAGATCTCTGTCAGACAGTGATGCAGGGGCTACTTGGATGGCATCTGTGCTGGAAAAAGATAGGGAACAAGAAGAATTTTTAGACAATCTTACACGGATTAAAACTTCAGGGACTTGTGTGCCTTTAACACATTCATGATCCTACCATTCTCTCTTCACAGCAGGAGACAATCCCTCCACATCTAGAGGATTTTCCTGAAGGAATCTAAGTGTGAATGAAGTTGGGGTGACATTCTAAACGTCTTCCCTTTTCAAAACAAAGTTGTTTATTTTTTCCTTAATTGTTAAGAAGGAAGGCTCATATGAATAAGAGTATCATGAAAGAAGTAAAGAGGGTCTAGATCCCTGGGGACACCCGTACTTACAGAGGCTAGGAAGAGGAGCCCATTAAAAACTGAAAAAGAAAAGGCAGAAAGGTAGGAAGACACACTTCTGTGAGAACCTCCTTCCTCGACCTATGCCAAAACAGCAAGGATGGCAGGAATCCTAAGCGGTTTCTGTTTTGTTCTAAAACCAAGGATTCTAGCCACAGTCCTTTTTAATTTACCCAACTGCCACCACTTGTGTTCAATCCTTTGTCCTTTTAATTAAATGTAGGAGTAGGCCAGGCCCAGTGGCTCATGCCTGTAACCCCAGAACTTTGGAAGGCTGAGGTGGGTGGGGCTCACTTGAGCCCAGGAGTAAATCGAGTGTTTATTTGGAAGATATTATAATGAACTATCAGCAGCTCCAAGACCGGGCTTACCTATTAATTTTTGTATACTCAACACGTAGCCCAGTGCTGGACACACTGCGAGTATGTGTGCAACTTGAATGAACTGAATAGAGATGAGTATATTTCAGATTGTTTATACAGTACCAATACAGGACATGTCATAACAAAGATGACTTTCCAAACTTAATACAGCTCTGAAATGCTAACAATGAATATTTCTTGATAATATTACAAATGATTTTTATTTCTGTGTGTTCGCTTACATCTTTCAAACTTCCTGCAATAAATATTAATTATTTATATATATGTTTAAAACCTTAGTACATTTAACAGGAAAGACAGGAAGAGAAGAAGCTCGGTCCTGGGGATCCATCCCACTCACCTGGCACATAGATGTAAATGTGCCTGCCTTCAAGCTCATTCTCTTCTGTCTGAGTGTGGTTGTAATAGCAAGTGTACAACCCTGTGTGGGCCGCCGAGGCACTGCTCACTTCCAAGACTGTCACAAAACGGCCACTGTTGTTTTCTTCATTTCTGATTTCCACATCAGAGTTCTCTTCTTCAGACATGGGGTACTGCCAGCTCACTTCACTATCCCCAAAGCATCTCAGAGAAAAGGATGAATTCAGCTGCACAACCTTTTCATTTTCATTTGGAAGGATAGAGGGTAACGAAAGCTGGCAGAGGATTAGGCTCAGCCCTGCAAAAGGAAACACGCTCTGAATAGGATGCAGCCAGAAAGGACGGTCTCATTCCGAGAACTGAGAGAAGCAACAGTAGCAGCTTAGATGAACAATGACCATTTCTACACAAAAATCCGTTAGCCTGGACGCCCATGAAAGGTCCCCCATTATAACAGCCACTGCATCTGCTGAGAGCAGCAAATGTTCCAGATAGCTCCACCAAGCCCCACTGGATTCACTCCTCCAAACACTCAAATGGACAGAGGATGTCTGATTCCAGTTCCATATTTCAGACTCTTATGTGTAACCATAAAATATCCCAAGATGGCACAGGCTCAGGAACATATGGGTTCTTTATGGTTCACAGTCACTGCAGAGGTTTCCCTTAGTTAAAATGAGATGAGGCTGGGGTGCAGCAGCTCATGTCTGTAATCCCTGCACTTTGGGAGGTGGAAGTGGGAGGATCGCTTGAGTTCAGGAGTTTGAGACCAGCCTGGGCAACATAGTGAGACCTGGTCTCCACAAAAAATAAAAAATAAAAAAATTAGCCAGGTGTGCTGGTGCACACCTGTAGTCCCAGCTACTCCAGAGGCTGAGGTAAGAGGATCACTGGATCCCAGGTGATTGAGGCTGCAGTGAGCCTCTGCACTCCAGCCTAGGCAATAGAGTGAGAGACCTTGTCTCAAAAAAACAAAACAAAACAAAACAAAAACACATGGAATTAGAACAGAGGCAAGGATATGGACTGAACAAAACACAAAGCATCTGTGCTCAAGAATTCCACATTTTCCATTTCTTATAGCCCTCGGGCATGCTGTCTCTCCCTCATGACTTCCAGGGCCAAGCAGGATGATGTGGATTTATTTATTTGTTTATATATTTATTTGTTTTTATGAGATGGAGTCTTGCTCTGTCTCCCAGGCTGGAGTGCAGTGGTGCCAGATGATATGGATTTTAATTCACAATTGGTAAGTAAAACCCAAGAGTGAAAACTCTCAGTTCATCTTTGAACCTCAAATTTCAGTCTCGCTTATTTAGACTGAAACTGAACTTACTCCTTTTGAAACAGAGTAAATGTGATATAGCAAAGGAATCGAAGGTTTGTGGTCATTCTGGATAACGTCCTGTAGTTTTCTACTTCTTTTCACTCTTTTGGACTGTGTATGCAGAGTACAGATAATAAACCCATGGAGCACAGAACTTAGAAAACAAGAAACCCAAGACTGATAGAAGAGATATTTTGACTTAATTATTAATTAATGATTTGTAATATCCCTTGGAGCCTGATGTGAGACTCCCACCTAACTTCAATATATGACCACTATAATTCCTGAAGCTTGTTAAGGTAGGATTTGTAAGTACATCTGGATCACCTATTACTCTGTAGATGGGGTATACTTAGTGGAGCTTACAACTGTTAAATCTCTGGTCTTGCTCAGTTCTACCATATCCAAATGAGTAAGACAAAGACACTAACGGGCTGAGCTAACTCCTCAGGATAGAAGAGCACTGGTTCCATGGCAAACATCTGCAGTGCATAAATATCTGGAGGAAAACTAAGAAAGTCCAATACATCAACAAATTACCCCAATGGCATCCTTTTGGTGGGAAAGTTTTTAAGATTTTCCAAGAACCAAACATGTATCTATCAATTTGATTCCTAGAGAAGATAAAGGTGGCTCTGAGATTTGGAAGCAATGTAAGCATCTTTCATCAGGAGAGTTATGATTTAAGGTATGATTTCTTGGGCAAGAATTTTCTATTATTTATTTTCTTTGAACATTTTTTTTTAATGAGGTCTTGCTATGGTGCCCAGGCTGGGGTGTGGTGGCTAGTCACAGGCATAATCACAGTGCACTGCAACCTTGAACTCCTTGCCTTAAGGGATCCTCCCACCTTGGCTGCTCAAGGAGCTAAGACAACAGATGTGCCACCTCCCACAGTTGACCATTCCTGAATTTATCTAATCTAGCTCTAATGGAAGCCTTGTCCTAGGAAAAGAAAGAGAGTAGTAAGTAAATTTAGACATTATTACTAACAACATTTCAATGCCAACATTATATATGTTACTAAAACTGCCACTGGAGAGCATTCCTTTTGAAATGGAGTAAGTGCAATACAGCAAAGGGAACTGAAGGTTTGTGGTCATTCTGGATAACGTCCTATAGTTTTCTATTTCATTTCATTTTTCTGGACTGTGTATGCAGAGTACTGGTAATAAACCCATGGAGCACAAAGCTTAGAAAACAAGACACCCAAACAAGGAACTCAGAGAGGACTGGGCTCCATACCTGTGAGAAGACAGCCTAAGACCAGGAACGCCGGATGGGAAGTCCCCATAGCTCTGGGAAACTAGAAAAGTCAAAAGTCAACAGAAACAGCGTTAGCAAATAGAAATAATCCTGGAGCCTAGTTCTCTTTGTGTTTTGAACAATAGAAAATATTAACAGCATCATTTTAATCAAACATGTCCCAGGTTAAAATTCAAGGTTCAAACAGTAAGATGCCTGAAAGATGAAAGAATCAATGAAGCCCCAAGATCATGGCGGGAGCTGCCTGAAGCCAAAACCTTCTGTGATTGCATGCAGCTTTCAATGGTCCTTTAAACCTTTATATCAAGATTAGAACAACAAAGAAATAAATACATATATATATATTTTCTCAGCTTCCAAACTAGAGCTGATTTTCACGTTTCAATTAATAAAGAGGTAACACCCTCTACAACATCCGGCCACTACACTCCAGCCCGGGCCACAGAGCGAGACTCTGTCTCAAAAAAAAATAAATAAATAGAAAAGTTGCTTGGGTTTGAGTAAATACCTTGATATTTAAGTGCCATTTTGACCTAGAATTTCTGAAACTTCCAACAATGGAGGTCATTTACAGGAGGCCTTTGTGATACTGAGGCACATACCAGGCTCAGACCTGGGCACCCAGCCCGGGTTCTCGCAGGAACCCTCGGAGAACCTGCTGGATCCCAAGCCAGGCTAAACAGGGCATGGAAAACCAGGTACAGGCATGAAAGGAGGAGGAATACAGAAAGTGAAGAAGGGAGAGAAAGTAGGAGAGATAAGTGTGACTAAATTTCTGTGCAGGAGGTAGGGGGGATGCAGTAGACTCTAGGATAAAATTAACAGGAGGCTGATCATTCGTTTTCATGTTAAGGTAAAAGCACCCGTGCAAACCAAGTTCAAGAACTTTCTAATTTTCTACAGCCAAATCTGGGAATGAAGAAGTAGAGAAAGGATGGAAATTGACTGTCCATAAGACACAAATAAGGCAAAAAGTGGGCAAGAAGAAAGGAGGGAAGGGAAAAGAAAATTAAAAAAGAGAAAGAAATTAAAAGGGGGCCCCTGTTGCCCTGCGGTAAAACCACTGTAAGGGACTATTCTGGCACACCGTGAATTCCCCATTCACTTTTTTCTGGCACACCGTGAATTCCCCATTCACTTTATTTTATCTCCCATGTCATTTCTCCCTTGAAGTCACTGATAGTGGTCACTGGTGAAGTCAGTGAGAAGGAACTATGAATGAACTTGTAGGGGCTGGGGCCAGTAAGTACCCAGTTCTTGACTGAAGAAGCCACAGTAAGGGTCCTGGGCAGAGCCCCCAGTTTTAACATAACCCCCTGAAAATCACCACGTTAGTCTTGGCCTGGGATGTACTGGATCCCTAAGTTGCTCCTAAAGTCACAGGGTGAATCCCAAAATTGGAGATCACCGTGGGAGGCCACATGGGTTCTTGGCTTTACCCAGGAAGGAATTCAAGCAAATTTATTAAGAAAGTAAAGGAACCAAAAAGGGTGGCTACTCCATAGGCAGAGCAGCCACACGAGCTGCTTAACTGAGTATACTTATGGTTATTTCTTGATTTTATGCTAAACAAAGGGTGCATTATTCATGAGTTTTCCCAGAAACAGGGAGGAAATTCCCAGAACTGAAGGTTCCTTCCTTTTTCCAACATATATGGTAACTTCCTGTCATTGATATGACATTTGCAAACTGTCATGGTGCTGGTGATATCTTTTAGCATGCTAATGCATTATAATTAGCATATAATGGGTAGTGAGGATGACCAGAGGTCACCTTCATCACCATCTTGGTTTTGGTGGGTTTGGGCTTCCTTCTTCACTGCATCCTGGGTTTTGGGGGTTTTCTAATTTATTTATGAAACAGGGTCTTGCACCATTGTCCAGGCTGGAGTGTACTGGCACAATCATAGCTCATTGTATCCTTGAACTCTCGGGCTCAAGCAATCCTCCCACCTGAGTTGACCCCCACGCCCAGCCCCAGAGCTGGGACTACAGGCCTGCACCACCACACCCAGCTCATTTTTAAAAAATTATTTGTAGAGATGAGGTCTCACTATGTTGTCCAGGCTGGTCTTGAACTCCTAGGCTTAAGCAATCCTCCTGCCTTGGCCTCCCAAAGTACTGGGATTACAGGCACAAGCCACCACACCTGGCCCACATCCTGGGGTCTTTATGACCTGTATCTTGTGAAACCACCACACCCAGCTCACTTTTAAAAAATTACTTGTAAGGAAAAGTGCTTGAACCAGGGAGGCGGAGGCTGCAGTGAGCCAAGATTGCGTCATTGCACTGCAGTCCGGGTGACAGACTGAGACTCCATCTCAAAAAAAAAAAGAAAATTATTTGCAGAGGCTGGGCATGGTGGCTCATGCCTGTAATCCCAGCACTTTGGGAGGCTGAGGCAGGCAGATCACCTGAGGTGAGTTCAAGACCAGCCTGGCCAACATGGTGAAACCCCATCTCTACTAAAAATACAAAAAAATTAGCCGGGTGTGGTGGTGTGCGCCTGTAATCCCAGCTACTCAGGAGGCTGAGACAGGAGAATTGCTTGAACCCATGAGGGGGAAGTTGCAGTGAGCCAACATCATGCCACTGCACTCCAGCCTGGGTGACAGAGCAAGACTCCATTTCAAAAAATAAAATAAAATAAAATAAAAATTATTTGTAGAGATAAGGTCTCACTATGTTGCCCAGGCTGCTCTTGAACTCCTAGGATTAAGCAATCCTCCTGCTTTGGCCTCCCAAAGTACTGGCATTATAGACATAAGGCACCACACCCAGCCTGCATCCTGGTCTTTATGACCTGTATCTTGTGAAACCATTCCTACCCAACTCCTATCTCATCTTGTGACTACCAATGCCTAACCTCCTGGGAATGCAGCCCAGAAGGCCTCATCCTCTTCTCACCTAGCCCATATTCAAGATGAAGTCACTCTGGTTTGACCTCCTCTGATGCTAACTCATGCAATGGAGTGGGCCTAATGGGACTCAGTTTGTTCCATCACTAACTTTGGAAGCTAAAATACGTATACGTAATTACTGAATAAACTGTTTTTTGTTGTTGTTGTTGTTTTGTTTTGTTTGTTTTGTTTTGTTTGAGACGGGGTCTCGCTCTGTCGCCCAGGCTGGAGTGCAGTGACAGGATCTCGACTCACTGCAAGCTCCGCCTCCCGGGTTCACGCCATCCTCCTGCCTCAACCTCCTATTGTTGTTGTTGTTGTTGTTGTTGTTTTAAAAAAAAGGAGGGCCAGGAGCGGTGGCTCACGCCTATAATCCCAGCACTTTAGGAGGCCAAGGTGGGCAGATCACGAGGTCAAGAGCTCGAGACCATCCTGGCTAACACGGTGAAACCCTGTCTCTACTAAAAATACAAAAAATTAGCTGGGCATGGTGACAGGAGGCTGAGGCAGGAGAATGGCATGAACCTGGGAGGCAGAGCTTGCAGTGAGCCAAGATGGCGCCACTGCACTCCAGTCTGGGCGACACAGCGAGACTCCGTCTCAAAAAAAAAAAAAAAAGTAAAAGGGAGAAATTCAATGTTTTCATGTATTCCTGTATTTAGCCTGAGTTGGGTTTGGTTTGGTTAGACAGGATCCAGTACATAATAGCCTAATTTGGTGGTGCCTGATCGTGTATTTTGCTCTACGGTGGCCTACATGGCAGGAATCAGAATTCCGCTTTATTGAATGCCACCAGGAAAATACGAGAGGAAGAAAACACAGAGTGAAAGGTAGCAAGCTTCTAATGGGAAGGGGCGTGGAGTAGACAGAACAAAAAGAAACCATGATTTAATAAGCCAAAGTTTGCATGTGCATGCTGCGTTTGTGAAGAATAACCCCGTGGTTACTTAGAGTTGATTTTAAGAAGTGGCAGTTGAGGCTCAGAGAGGTTTTGCAAGTGGCCCAAGGTCACACAGCTGGTGTTAGAGCCAAAATTCTAATACAAGGCTGTGTGATGCAAAAGCTGTGTCCTCTCCACTTCACCATATGGTTTCTCTCAAGGGAAGGTCGGTGTTTTAGCCATGTCCCGCCCCCATGCGTGTCCCTCCCCCACAACTTCCTAGGGCAAATTAGACATCCCTCCCTCCCATTTTCCTTCTCTGCACCTCATAGCAGGAGAAGCACAATTATAGTACTGTGAACCCAAATGCAATTCTGAGGAGCCTGGCATGTGCCTGGGATGCAGGGCTTCCACACTGCTGCGGTGGCAGCCCCAGAGCCAGGCTGGCCAGCCTGATTTACCACAATTAGCAGTAACGCTTGTGTGCTTGTACATGCAAATATCAGCCTCCCATTGACAATCCACTCAGCAAACTTCAAAGGAGACCTCCAGAGCCAGCTTGATGTCGTGGGTTTTATCACATTTAGATCCCGTATTTTTTTGACAAGTCTTGCCAATGATGCATCTTTAAAGCATTCTCAAGCTTAAAAGAAGGGCTCACTGCTTTTCCTGCAAAACCTCTGAGGAGTGTTTTTCCCTGGCCAGACCCCACCAGATTTCCTCGTGTGCATCCAGACACGGTGGACCCACTGCCAGGGAAGATTATTTACTGACATATAAAGTGGGCAATGAAAACAGGCCCCCTGAGCAAGCCATCGGGAAGCATATACTGAGAATCAACATGTGTTTGTTGCTTAAGATTCCAAACTCCCTTCTCTGATAACGGTGGTTCCCTGGGTAGAAATCTAGACCTGTTTGTGAAATTTCATGTCATTACTTATCTATAACTCAGACAGTTGACTCATGAATAATGGCAGTGCTTGCCCCACAGGGAGGTAATGAAGAAAAATGGGAAACATGGGGACTTTCCTCACCTATTAGACCTGTAGTGAGGCTCTCTGGGAGTGAGTCTTGCTATTCCTGCCACATTTTCTACTCTAAATGCTCATTCTTAATTAGTAACTGCTATTCCAGAGCTCACCTAAAAGTCAGGTGCACAAATATAAGTAATTGAAGCTACAAATTCTGAGAAACATGGCACTATAACAATCAGTGAGAATAGGCCAGGTGCAATGGCTTACTCCTGTAATTCCAGCACTTTGGGAGGCCAAGGTGGGTGAATCACTTGAGATCAGGAGTTCAAGACCAACCTGGCCAACGTGGTGAAACCCCATCTCTACTAAAAATACAAACATTAGCCAGGCATGGTGGCACACTCCTGTAGTCCCAGCTACTTGAAAGGCTGTGGCATGAGAGTCACTTGAACCCAGGAGGCAGAGGTTGCAGTGAGCCAAGATCACACCACTGCACTTCAGCCTGGGCGACAGAGCAAGACTCCATCTACAAAAGAGAAAAAAAAAAAAAAAAAAAAAGAATCAGGGATAACAACCCCAGTACAGGAAAGAACAATGGATTTCATCTAAATCTTTTCTTCAATCATAATTACTTCTCTCACGCCAACTATGTGTTGAACTTCAGCCCCCATTCTCAATAATCACAGCTCAAAAAGCATTTGCCATAACTTAGAGAAGCAAACTGAGAAAGAGACCCCTGCCCTGTTGACCCTCAGGCAGGTGACTTGTGCTTTTCCCCCATCCTCTTGGCCTTCTTATGCTTTCTCTCTGAAGAAAGATGGAAATCACATCGGACTAGCCACTGATCCCAAATCTGACACTCTGTCCAACTCTCTGAACCTCAGTCTCTTCTTCTAGGAAGCACAACTAGTAAGGCCTGACTGGTTGCTTGCGCTGTGGCATTACTGTAAGGACTAAAGTATGGAGTTTAATGTAAAGTGCTTTGGTTTTCACTACTTTTTCTGCAGACTCCCAAGATATTTTAGATCGGCTCCTTCAACTTCTCCTTAACTAAGAAAGTGACGGATGCCCCAGAAGCCATATGACTTGCCCTGCACTTCCTACCTCCTGGAGACATGGATCTGAACTCTGATTCAGCCCACATCAGCAGTCCACTCCCATGACCCTGTTACCTCCAGCCTGGTGTGGCTATAAAGACCATTCAAAGATAAGCCAATATATACAGTCACAGAAACAGAGAAACAAATGCTTTTGTAGCTACTATCCTTTCTCTTTAACAGGGTGCCATCTCCTGCCCTGCAAACAGAAGTAAAGAGCCATTGGGCATGACTCTATAACCAAAGGCAATGTGCAAAGATAGTGTAAACAGACAGCAGGCAATGTAAGGCTCCATTTCCAGAAGGACTAAGAGCAAGACATTCTTCTCCTAAAGCCAAAGAGCTTGCTTCTCAATCACCAATTGCACAGTGCATCCCATTGCAGAACCACTGAATATTTAATTTCACCCCACCCTCACATGATTAAAGATCACAGGAGACTCTCTCACAGTCCCAAAAGTCACTGGTGACTTCAAGATTCAGACTTCCAAGACTCAGTTAATTTCAGCTCTCCTAAGTTAATTCTAACTGTGAAAATTACACATCTTCTATTTTCTCTGCAGCAAATGTTCTACTCAATCTCCTAACTTCAGCCCAGGCAACCCAAGTGCAGGTTTATACTGATGGAAACTTCTCCTTGTTTTCCAACAGAAGGTGTGTTTAGCAGGACCTCTGCACCGTACCAGAGCCTGTTGTCAGTACAGTGAGGGCAAATCATAACTCTGAGTTCTGACAAAAGTGAAATCTGGAAGATTAATAGGTGTTCAATTTAAGGAAATGTTAAGTAAGTTTATCATGCATTCCCACACAAAGAGGACAACAGCAATATATTCCACAACAGTAAAGCAAAATCAGCACAATTATCCCAAGTAAACTAAATAAGAAGGCTTTCCATGAACTGGGTAATTGTTAAAACCAAGCTGATATGTGGTCACTAGCCAATTCCAATACATGCCCAGAATTAGAATACTGATCCAGATCTTTACATTAGCCATCCCTCTTATTTCTTCTGAGCAACAGCCATAGATCACTGGTTGATTCTCAGGAATAAGCAGGGTCTGTCTAAATTGCAGAAGAAACTCAAAAACAACAGATGAGACTAGAATCTAATAACTGGTGTATCACAGTTTTTGAAACAACTTCTCTCTCTAGCTTCCATTTTTACCAAAGACAAATCACAGTGGGACCAATTTGTTTGCCATAAAGTTTTAATCTTATTATATTTGGCCTGATTATAAGTGATATATAAAGTGCAGCAAAAATAATTATTTGCCACATAGGCTCTTTTTAAAATTAGTTTTGATGGAACTTTAATTTATAAAGAATCTCAAATTAGGCTTCGTAAAGCCTTGGGTCAGCCACAGATTTATCTGTGCCTGAAAATGTCTGTATAAGTTGGGTGCATTCCTTTCTTCTTGATGTCCCAAGATAACCTGGGGCTCCTGGGCCTGTCAGAAAGTGACAATTTCACTTACCACAGGTCAGGAACCCCATACAGAGACTGCATAGACAAGGAATGAGGTCAGTTTTCCCAAGTAGCTTTTATTGGCTCTGTAAGTCAACTTTGATCCCTTAAAGCAGTCTGTTTGTATCTGAAAGCACACCATTCTAGTCAAAGCCTTCACAAAATAAGCAGTTTCTTTAATTGTGTCCTGTTACAAAAGAAAAGATTCTTACTGCACTTATGCAAATAACTGTATTGCCATTAGTTAAGAATACTCCCAAATAGTTTTCAAATTCTGGAGAAATCAGGTAAAAAGAAAGACATGCTCCAAATTTTGTCTACAGTAGTATACTTTATTCAGTTGTTAAAAGCAGTTAATGCTTTCCAAAGGAAAAGTTTTCTTGACTCTGAAAACCAAAACAGAAAGGATCAGCAATGTTTTAAGCAAAAAGTCATAAAAAGATTGTTTTGGTCTTTTATTAGTTTAGTCCATGCTATTAACTCTTGTTTTGCCTGATATTGGGCCACATTCCTTATGAATATGTTAAGTTTCTATGAGAATCCTGGAAGTTTTTTTGTGTTTTCTTTTCTATTTCAATGGCACAATTTTCTTTTTCTTTTTTTCCTTTTTTTTTTTCTGAGATGGAGTTTCTCTCTTATCGCTCAGGCTAGAGTACAATGGTGCAATCTCGGCTCACTGCAACCTCTGCCTCCCAGGTTCAAGCGATTCTCCTGCCTCAGCCTCCCAAGTAACTGGGATTGCAGGTGCATGCCACCATGCCTGGCTGATTTTTGTATTTTTAATAGAGATGGCATTTCACCATGCTGGCCAGGCTGGTCTCGAACTCCTGACCTCAAGTGATCTGCCTGAGTCTCCCAAATTGCTGGGATTACAGGTGTGAGCCACCATGCCCAGCCAATGGCACAATTTTCAAAGTTATCAGAGGCTTGCATTTTAGAGTACCCATCAGAGTCCTATAGCTGATTATAAACCACCTTTTGAAAAGGATTAAAAACAAGACAACAATTGTCTGTGGGTGACAAAAGTCTTAGGACAGCCAATTAAATATGCAATTGACAAAGAAATTTGGTTACCTCTGTAGCACACAATAATGTAACATAAGAACTATAATTATGACTGATAATGTACACTAAGTCATATCAGAATTATAGGAGTTTTGCATAATTTTGGAACACATACCAATAACACATTTATATAAGTATAGCCCAAAGAAAGCCAAATAGTATTTCATATTTGACAGTGCTTCCTGTATGATTTTAATATACCAAATAAGCCAAATATGTCACTTTTGGATTTTAGGGGACCTAATATCTAGAAGGACTAATCAGATCAGAAAGACTTACTTTAGAATTTCATTTTGGAACGTTCATCAAATATAAAAGGTTTGAACAGTTGATATTACAAAATAGAATCCCAGGTCACCATAAAGCATTTATTTAACCAAAATGATAACTCAAAGATTTCAAATGGGTAAAAACGTTTACTCATTGATATAGGGCAGACTTGGGTTTCCAAATGATCTGTCACTTTTTTCGCCCTTATTTTTCCTATAGTTTATTTAAAAAGCAAACAAAAATCTTTCATTATCTTGTAATATTACATGAAAATCTTATTCAAGAGAGAAAGCTAAATTTCACCTTTGCATTAGTGTACTATTAATATTAAACCCAATTCTTAATAAAACTTTAGATAAATCTTCCCAGTCTTAATCAGTTTGACCATAAGGTAAGATTCTCATAAACCTTTTATAACCTTTTACAATTTTCTGTTACAGAGCAGATCAGTGCTCTAGAAAACTCTGCTGTGCTTTTTAATCCTAATGTTTAACTTACAAAAATAATAATAATAATATCCCTTCAACTTTAGCCAATGTTTACACACAGAATTTCTTTTACAATGTTAATCTTTCATATACCTTTCACAACTTGCTCATACTTCAGCTTTTTCCTATTCAACTTAAAACAATCCTTTAATCCACTAAAGTAAGCAAAAAAACAAAACAAAACAAAAAAAACAAAAAAAAAAACAAAACTGTACTCCCATGCCTTCCTATAATCTTTTACCAAAAACACATTTTGCTTTCCTTACATATCTTGTATGTAAAACTGTTTCTCCGGTAATCTCAGGTACATATGTTACAGTGTTAACTCTTAGTAACTTTTAGTTTTGATTAAAAACCTGACATGGTTAACTCCACATGTCCCCAGGCCTTACCTAGCATCTAATGTTCCAAAGCAGGTAAATTGAACAATTATCAAAACTCAAAGAACCAGTTTATGTTGTTTAGTAGAAAACAGTATCAAACCTGCCTAATTTAGACCACATGTCCAAATTTTGAAGACATTTTTATTTTATCAATGATCTTTAACACTATCTTTATTTCCCAAAGATTACTAAAGTCACTTGAACTCAAAGGCATTAAAGTTTCCATTTTTCTGACAATGTATTTGATTTAAGGACTTATTTTTCTTTAAACCAATGAATTAGAACTCTTTTATATAAACATCACACACAGAACACATTTAAATACACAGAACACATATAAATATCCAGTAGTTGTAGGATTTTTGTTTTCATTTGTCAGTTTTTAAGTTTTTCTTTCAAGCATGCAGCTTCTAGGTCCAAATAAGGAGGCACAGCTGGAAGGCCAAACAGATCTCCAAAAATCAAGAATCCCATATTTATACCAAATACTGGATCCCCCAAAATGGAACACTATGCGACCAGACAGTACAATGCTTTCACCAAGCATTTCACTGCAAGGATGTTCCCCAAAGGCTGGTGGCCAACCTAAAGCAAATCAGCCCATCCTCCATTCACAGGTGGATGCCCAAGAGCATGCTTTTTTTCATTTAAATGTGAAAAGAAGTAAGTATTGGCCTGTAGTAATAACCACTCATATAAGCAACTGCCATCACTAAAAGTATACATCCTACCTAGGTAATACACACCAATGCTAAAGGTTCTCTCAAAATGCAAAGTAATTTCTGATGCCCCCAAAAGTCACAAAGGTCAGGTAATGTGAGGTAAAACAGAGCAGAGCCTTGGATTCTGAGGGGTCCTGTCTGCTTACAGTTCTGGGGGTTCCATGAAGAAAACAGAGGTTTCTCCCAAAACGAGGTCTGTGACACCTTCTGTTTCCTCCCAAGGATTCCCAGGCTGTCAGAAATTATCTTAGGTCCTCTAATATGGGCATTAAAGGGGGCAAAAAGATGGAATGGAGAAATAATTCAGACCACTGAGAAGAAAAACAAACAACAAACACACAAAAAACTTTCTCTTAAAAAAATAAGGTCCAAGAAGAAAAAAATCATAAAGCTCTTTTAAATATATACATATATGTGTGTGTATATATATAATATGAATATGGAATATCCATTTTTAATTAAGCTGACTTTTAATTATAGAGGTCCTTTTAAAAAATCCTTTTAAATCCCTTAATACTAGACTCTAGCCAGGACAAATAGCCAACATCTCTGGCTTTTAAGCCTTTTTTTAAAGGTATTTTCCCCAGTGAAACCAACAGGCCTTAACCAAGGTTATAACTTAACCATGGACACAAGAGGTGTCTCCAAAAAGATGACAAGCAATTTTTACAAGACCCAGCATTACCCCTAAGGTAGCTCACAGAAAAAAAAATTCAAATGAAAAAATCAGAAACTGTCAATGCAGACAAAAAGAATAAATGACAAAAGTCCCAGAAGTAGCAAACTGGAAACCTCTCATTCCCTAAACCAGGAACTGAACCCAGGCCACCACCATGAAAGAACAAAGGCTTAGCTATTGAGCCACAGCCTGAAACAAGCACTGTATTGCTTTTCCTAAAAGGAGTCTAGGGAAGTCAGTTTTGAGCTTACAAAGGATACACTTTTTCAAGCGAAAAGGAACAGATATAAATCTGAGAGGCCTTCAAAGGAAACAGATTCTAGAATTAAAAGTCAGTATTTCTTGCAATCTTACTGAAAGCCAACCAATACTTTAAGACAAACTTGTTTTAACATAGGGCACCAAAATTTAGATAGACTATTATAAATAAATTTCCTGGCTGGGCATATGAGTTGGCTCATGCCTGTAATCCCAGCATTTTGGGAGGCCGAAGTGGGTGGATCACTTGAGGTCAGGAGTTCAAGACCAGCCTGACCAACATGATGAAACCCCATCTCTACTGAAAATACAAAATTAGCCAAGCGTGGTGGTGCATGCCTGTAATCCTGGCTACTCAGGAGGCTGAGACAGGAGAATCGCTTGAATCCAGAAGGCGGAGGTTGCAGTGAACCAAGATCATGCCATTGCATCCAGCATGGGCAACAAGAGCAAAACTTATTCTCAAAATTAATTAATTAATTAATTAATTTCCTTTCAGTTATGGCTAATTACATCTAAATTTTAAATCTCTTTTATAAATTTTACCATGACTTATACAGGTCATCTACAACATGCTTGGACTTTCTGACTTGTCCTATATTTCCTTCTTCTCTAAACAATCAGTCATTCTACCTTAGGACAAGAATTTATCATATAAGATCCTTTCTCATAAAATTTATTTATAACCTTCCTGACCAAAATACATCTTCATATTCATAACTTTCCTCACATCTCTCTCCACTACTTATTGTTTTTTATTTCTTTCTACTTGTTTTTATTTTCTTTCTAAACTTGTATTTTAAACCCCACATATAAATGACATCTGAATTGGCCAAAAAGAATTTATTTTCACTAACAGCATATCTTCTTTGGCACATTTATACAGAGTTATATATGAATTTTTAGTAACTCTAAATTTTAGCAAACTTAAGTTACATGAGCTTGAGAAATGCTTGGACTTATTTACTTTTTTTATGAGCACTCTTTTATTTATAAGCCAATTTGGTACCCTTTAGACACAATATATAACACAATAAATGTACATACACATAAACACATCTAGACATTTATACACACACATAAACATAGATCCAATAGCTTTTATCTTTGAGCTCTAGCCATAACGTAGAAACGCAAATGCACTATTTTATAAAAGATAGCTGGACCCAAATTATTTCCCTGACAAAACTGGGACTTATCCAAATGGCTAAACTTTGCTAATCTGAATTTGCTCCAATTGCCTAAAAGGCACCCTAGTGACGAGTCCTTTGGGACTCGCCACTGTCCCTTTGTCTAACAAGGATCTCTACTAGACACAAAGTTTTTCTAAGTATGGGGAGAGTCCAATTATTTTCCCCTGCAAATTCCCACCTCCTGGAGCAAAAAATTAAATGAAGTGACAATAAGAAAATGCTTTTACAGAAAATGATAATTTTAGAGTAGAAAACAAGAAAAGGCAAGACTAAGATTCCTCTTAGGTGGGACTCTAACCCATAATGCTAAAGGGGAATGCCAATGCCAAACACCCTGGAGCATCCAAACGCCACAAAACCTGGAGTATCAGCTAACAAGGGTCCCCACACCAAATGCCAAAAACCCCAGAGCATCTAGGGGATGGCCAATAGTGAACCCCGAAAGTATGAGACCTAACATAATTGGAGCTACAGAATGATGACTCTGGTGTCCCAGGGTCAACACAACAGGAGAACTCTCACAACCAAATGTCCTGCCTTAAACAATTGGCAAATAGCCAAGGCAAAGACAACAAACATGAAATAAGCATATCAGCCTGAAGAGTAGAGAAGTCAAACAGCCAGTCATTAGAAACTAAAGACAGGCCAGGTATAGTGGCTCATGCCTATAATCCCAGTACTTTGAGAAACTGAGGCAGGCAGATTGTTTGAGCCCAGGAGTTCAAGACCAGTCTGGGCAGCATGGCAAAACCCTGTCTCTACAAACAAAACCCACAAAATTTAGCCAGGTATGGTGGTGCATGCCTTATAGTCCCAGCTACTCAGGAGCTGAGGTGGAAGGATCACTTGAGCCTGTGAGGTCCAGGCTGCAATGAGCAATGATTATGCCACTGCACTCCAGCCTGGGCAACAGAGCAAAATACTATCTCTAAAAATAAATAAATAAATAAATAAATTAATTAATTAATTAAAATTTTTTAAAGAAACTAAAGAGAAAAGGTCTCAGAAAAGGGATGACAAGGTGGGTTGCAAAAGATGTGACCAGCCAGGCATGCTCCCATCTGGGGCAGCCAGACAACAGGAGGCCACTATCAGGCTGCTAAGCCAGAGGCCTCACAGCCACTTTCCCATCCGTCCAAAATAAAGAACATTAGAAAGGACAAAGGAGCCAATTTGAAGGGAAAAAAATGTTAGCAAGCTGAATCTGGGCAAGGAGAGACTCACCCACTAGTGAAGCCCACACAGTGCCAATCAGTCTTAATTTAAAGTCAATGGGAGGTCACCATTGTCCCGTCATTGGTCACCAGAAAAGATATCATAGGGTGAACCTCAACATTGGGGTTCAACCTGGGAGGTCACAAAGTTTCTTGGCTTCATGCAGGAAGGAATTCAAGAGCAAGCCAAAGAGTAAAATAACAGCAAATATATTAAGAAAGTAAAGGAATAAAAAAGTGGCTACTCCATGGGCACAGCAACTGCATGGCTGCTTGAGTGAGTATACCTATAGTTATTTCTTGATTGTATGCTCAACAAGCAGTATAAGATTCACGAGTTTTCCCTGAAAGGGGCAGGTAATTCCCAGGACTGAGGGTTTCTCCCCTTTTTAGACCGTACAGAGTATCTTTGGTCATTGCTATGGCATTTGTAAACTGCCATGGCACCGGTGGGAATGTCATTTAACATGGCAATGCATTATAATTAGTGTATAATAAGCAGTAGGGATGACCAGAGGTCACTTTCATCACCATCTTCATTTTGGCGGATTTTGGCCAGCTTCTTCACCGCATCCTGGTTTTGCCGGCTTATTTATTTATTTATTTTTGAGACAGGGTATCATTCTGTCACCCAGGCTGGAGTGCAGTGGCCTGATCTCAGCTCTCTGCAGCCTCCATCCTCCCATCTCAGTCTGCACCCCCAACCACCCCTCAGACCAGTAGCTGGGACTACAGGCCTGCACCATCATGCCCAGCTCATGTTTTTAAAATTATTGTTTGTAGAGACAAGGTCTCACTATGTTGTCCAGGTTCGTCTTGAAATCCTGGGCTCAAGCAATCTTCCTGCCTTGGCCTCCCAAAGTACTGGGATTACAGGAATGAGCCATCAGACCTGGCCTGCAACCTGTTTTATCACTGGGGTCTTTATGACCTTTATCTATCAACTCCTATTCCAACTCCTATCTCTCCTGTGACTACAAATGCCTAACCTCCTGGGAATGCAGCCCAGCAGGTCTCATCCTCTTCTTACTTAGGCCCTATTCAAGATGAAGACACTCTGGTAAGAACTCCTCTGATGCTAACTCATACAATGGAGTGAGCCTAATGGGACTCAATGTGTTCCATCATTGACTTTGGAAGCTAAAATACGTGTGCATGTGATTCCTGAGTAAACTAGTTTAAAAAAAGAGAGAGTAAGAGAGAAATTCAATGTATTCCTGTATTGCTGTGTTTATCCCTAGTTGGGTTTAGTTTGGTTGGAGAGGATCCAGAAGATAATAGCCTAAACAAAGTTTTTGGTGGTACCTAATCATGCATTTCTCCTGTAAGGTGGCCTGCTTTGCAGAAATCAGATTTCTGCTTTATTGAACGCCACCAGGAAAATGAGAGAGGAAGAAAACAGAGTAAAAGGTGGAAGGCCCCTAACAGGAAGGGGAGTGGGGTACGTAGAAAACAAAATAAGAGAATGAGAAACCATTATTTACTAAGCCAAAGTTTGCATGTACATGCTGTGTTTGTGAAGAATAACCCTTAGAGATTACTTAGAGTTGATTTTAAGAAGTGGCAGTTGAGGCTCAGAGAAGTTTTGCAAATGACCCAAAGTCACACAGCCAGTGACAGAGCCAGGATTCGAACACAAGGTCTGTGTGATACAAAGGGTATGCCCTCTCCACTTCACCATATGGTCTCTCTCAAGGGAAGGTCAGTGTTTTAGCCATATCCCACCCCCGTGTGCCGTCTGCCTGACTATTTCCTAGGGCAAATTACACCTCCTCCTTCCATTTTCCTCCTTTGCTCACCACAGCAGGAGAAACACAATTACAGTGCTGTGAACCCAAATGCAATTCACACAATGCTGGCTGGCTGATGGCCTCTGAGGATGCTGACATGTGCCTGGGATGCAGGGCTTCCATACTGCTGCGGTGGCAGGCACAGTGGGCCCCAGAGCCAGGCTGACCAGCCTGATTTACCACAATTAGCAGTAACGCACGTTTGTGTGTTTTGTACATGTAAATATCAGCCTCCCACTGACAATCCACTCAGCAAACTTCAAAGAAGGCTTCCAGAGCCAGCTTGATGTCTTTGGTTTTATCACATTTAGATCCCATATTTCTTTGGCAAGACTTGCCAAAGATGCATCTTTAAAGCATTCTTGAGCTTAAAAGAAGGGCTCACTGCTTTTCCTGTGCAAGCTCTAAGCAGTGCTTTGCCCTGGCCAGACACTCCCAGATTTCCTTCAGTGCCTCCAGATACAGTGCCTCTGCCAGGAAAGATTATTTACTGACATATAAAGTGGCCAATGAGGCCAGGCGTATTGGCTCACGCCTGTAATCCCAACACTTTGGAAGGCTGAGGTGGGCAGATCCCTTGAGGCCAGGAGTTCGAGACCATCCTGGCCAACAAGGTGAAATCCCATCTCTACTAAAAATACAAAAAATGAGCCAGGCATGGAGGCAGGTACCTATAATGCCAGCTACTCAGGAGGCTGAGGCAGGAGAATGGCTTCAACCCAGTAGGCGGAGGTTGCAGTGAGCCAAGATCTTGCCACTGCACTCCCGCCTAGATGACAGAGCAAGATTCCATCTCAAAAAAAGTAGGCAATGGAAACAGGCCCTCTGAACAAGCCATCAGGAGGCAAGAGAATAAACATGTTTGTTGCTTAAGATTCCAAACTCCCGTCTCCAATAACAGTGGCTCCCTGGGTAGAAATCTAGGCCTGTTTGCGAAGTTTCTTTTTTTCTTTTTTTTTTTTGTTTTACATAGAGTCTCGCACTGTCACCTGGGCTGGAGTGCAGTGGCGTGATCTCGGCTCATTGCAACCTCTGCCTCCCAAGTTCAAGCGATTCTCCTGTCTCAGCCTCCTGAGTAGCTGGTACTACAGGTGCCCACCACCATGGCCAGCTAATTTATTGTATTTTTAGTACAGACAGGGTTTCGCCACGTTGGCCAGGCTGGTCTCGATGGCACCCTGTTAAAGAGAAAGGATAGTAGCTGTAAAAGCATTTGTTTCTCTGTTTCTGTGACTGTATATGTTGGTCTCCTTTCACCAGATGTCTGCTCTCCTTTCACCAGATATTTAACCATGGGAGAACAAAATGACATATCCTTTTGAATGTCACCAAACGGGTGTGACTCCTAATGGCACAACCTTAGGAGTAGCAGTAGCAGTTTGAGCATTCAGCTTGAGGTTACCAAGACCCCAACGTAAGTGTCCTCACTCAGAAACGAGAACACCAATACCCCCCACTACCTTCATCACAGGCCTGCTCTGATAATATGTTCACTATGTAAATGCAAAGCATTAACAATTCACCTGTCTCAGCTTCCCAAAGTGCGGGGATTACAGGCGTGAGCCACTGTGCTCAGCGTGTTTGTGAAGTTTCATGTCACTACTTAACTATAACTCAGACAGGTGACTCACGAATAATGGCAGTGCTTGCCCCACAGGGAGGTAATGAAGAAAAATGGGAAAGATGGGGACTTTCCTCACCTATCAGACCTGTAGTGAGGCTCTTTGGCAGTGAATCTGGCTGTTCCTGCCACTTTTTCTACTCTAAATGCTCATCCTTAATTAGTAACTGCTATTCCGGAGCTCATCTAAAGTCAGGTGTGCAAATATAAGTAACTGAAGCTACAAATTCTGAGAAACATGGCACTACTAAGAATCCATGAGAACAGCCCCCTTTGCAGGGAAGAACGATAGATTTCAACCAAATCTTTTCTTCAATCATGATTACTTCCCTCATGCCAACTACATGTTGAACTTCAACCCCCATCTTCAATAATCACAGCTCAAAAAGTGTTTGCCATAACTTAGAGAAACAAACTGAGAAAGAGATCCCTGCCCTGTTGACCCTCAGACAGGTGAACTTGTGCTTTTCCCCCATCCTCTATGCTTTCTCTCAGAAGAAAGGATGGAAATCACATTGGACTAGCCACTGATTGCAAATCTGACACTCTGTCCAACTCTCTGAGCCTCAGTCTCTTCTTCTAGGAAGCACTAGTAAGGCCTGACTGGCTGCTTGCCTTGTGGCATTATTTTAAGGACTAAATTATAGAGTTTTAATTGAAAGTGCTTTAATTTTCACGACTTTTTCTGCAGACTCCCAAGATATTTTAGATCGGCTCCTTCAACTTCTCCTTAACTAAGAAAGTGACGGATGCCCCAGAAGCAACATGACCTGCCTTGCACCTCCTGCCTCCTGGAGACATGGATCTGAACTGTGATTCAGCCCACACCAGCAGTCCACTCCCATGACCCTGTTACCTCCAGCCTGCTGTAGCTATAAAGACCATTCAAAGATGAGCCAACATATACAGTCACAGAAACAGAGAAACAAATGCTTTTGTAGCTACTATCCTTTCTCTTTAACAGGGTGCCATCTCCTGCCCTTAAAACAGAAGTAAAGAGCCATTGAACACAACTGTATAACCAAAGGCAGTGTAAACAGACAGCAGGCAACACAAGGCTCTATTTCCAGAAGGACTAAGAGCAAGACATTCTTCTCCTAAAGCCAAAAAGCTTGCTTCTCAATCACCAATTGCACAGTGCATCCCACTGCAGAACCACTGAATATTTAATTTCACCCCACCCTCACATGATTAAAGACCACAGGAGACTCTCTCATAATCCCAAAGCCACTGGTGACTTCAAGATTCAGATTTCCGAGGTTCAGCTAATTTCAGCTCTCCTAAGTTAATTCTAACTGTGAAAATTACACATCTTCCCTTTTCTACGCAGTCTCCTAACTTCAGCCCAGGCAACCCAAGTGCAGGTCTACACTGATGGAAACTTCTCCCTGTTTTCCAGCAGAGGGTGTGTTTACCAGGACCTCTGCACCCTACCAGAGCCTGTTTTGTTGTTTTGATCTCCAGGAGCTCCATCAGACATTCCAGTAACGGGAGGAGGCTGGAGTGTTTTTACACAGGAGCGTTTTATGGGACAATCTGGGCTCATAAACGTGTGTGCTCTACTTTCACCAGATATTTAACCACGGGAGAATAAAATGACATATCCTTTTGAATGTCACCAAACGGGTGTGACTCCTAATGGCACAACCTTAGGAGTAGCAGTAGCAGTTTGAGCATTCGGCTTGAGGTCACCAAGGCCCCGACATAGATCTCCTCACTCAGAAACGGGAATACCAATACCCCCCGCTACCTTCCTCACAGGCCTGCTCTGATAATATGTTCACTATGTAAATACAAAGCATTAATAACCAAGGCGAAACACAACACAAATTTCCACGAAATAAAAATGCTGTCTTCCAGCAATTCTTGTAGCCTCACAGGAAAAGAAAATCAGTCACCTATTACGGTCCTACAGAGGGGGAAAAAAAAAAAAGCACCTCCTAATGCCAGTGCTAGCTTGGAGTCTCCGCAAAGCCCATTCTCACAGCGGGTCGCGGTAGTTCTTGCAAGTGGCCAGCAGATGGCAGTGTTGGTCGAAGGACGTGCGTCCAGGGGTTGCAACACAGACGCGTCTGCCAGAAATTCTGAGCTCCACTATCCCAAATCTTAACTTCCAGTCTCCCCCTTCCTTAGGCTGTACTTTTAGCTTTCGTGGAGACCTCAGTTGAAAGCCCGCGGGGTTTGAGCAGAAATACGAAAACTGCTGTTGAAAATGGCTAAATCTCCTCGGGACCCCATAAGAATTCGGGGTAGGCGGACATCTCCCCATTGTCCCCATCACCATCCCCATCACTGGGAGCGGGTGCGCTGGGACAGCGGGGCTTCGGGAGCCGGGAAGACGACGCTGCCGGACCAGGCCGCAGAGACACAGCCGGACTCGCTACTCGGGTTCTGTGAAACCCACACTCTCTACACCTCAGCATTTCCGCCCCCTCGGGGCGGGAGACCGCCTTGGCCGCGACGCCGTTCCCGGGTTGCGCTGCCCTATCTGTCCGCCCGCCACTGCCGCCCCTCATAAACCAGCCTGGCGAAGGCCGCGACGGCCGCGCAGCCCGGGAACCGCGGGCGGATTGGAAACTACTGTTCCCGTTGCACAATAACGCAGGGTCGAATAACAAACAAACAGCAACAGACCGCCCCAGGGGCAAGGGAGCTGGCGAGGGGCTGGAACGCAGAAGACGGCGCCTGCGTCCCGAGAACGCACGGGACCCATCCTCCTCCATCCTCCCCTGCTTCTCCCACATTGAACTAAAAGGACGCTCCATTCTCAATCCAAACCCAGCGACCTCGGCCCCCTCTCGTCCACCCGGCGCTTCCTGGGCCCACACAGAGCCTGCGAGGCGTCCACTGGCAGCCCAGAGGAAAGGAAAAGTGACCCAGGTTAGCCTTCGCTCCGGGTCCCCGGGGTTCCAGCGCCGCGCTCCACTGAGATTGGGGCGCCGACCGCCTGCGGGGCTGGGGAAAGCGGGATGCGCCCCCCGAGCCCACTAGAGGGCGCGACAGCCCCGCAAATCTTACCCGGCTCGCCGGCTCGCTAGCCCGCAGCACAGGCTCCTGGTCCCCGACAGCGCTGCCGGGAGTGCTGCGCGCAGACTTCACCCGGGAGGCTCTGCGCTCGGACAGTCCAGCCCCAGCCACCGTCCGGTTTCTGACCCCGGGATCCAGAGGAACACTGCGCGGTCAGCTCTCCCCCCCGCCTCCACCACGCCCTCGGCGGCTCGGTTGTCCTGGGGTTGGTGGCGATGCCCAGCCGCTCCCGGGACCTGCGCCCATGCGCGCCGCACTCTACCTCAGAGCTGCAAAGGCCGCCACGCCCCAGGCACAACGCTCGGCGTTTGCATTGTTTTCAACTGAGACCCGAGAAGGGGCCGGGCAGGGTGTGGGGAGAGGGGGGAGAGCGGGAAGAGAGGCCGGGCGGGTGGGGAGAAAGGGGCCGAGGGGTTTAGGGTTACAGGCGCTCGCCAGCGCCTCCTATGGGCACGAGAGCCGCCCGGCCGTGGGTAGCGGCTCACATGGAATGCTGGAGAGAGCTAGCCTGCACCCTCTCGGCATTTAAGAACGGTTCCTGGCCGGGCGCGGTGGCTCACTCCTGTAATCCCAGCACTTTGGGAGGCCGAGGTGGGCGGATCACCTGAGGTCAGGAGTTCGAGACCAGCCTGGCCAACATGGTGATACTGTCTCTACTAAAAATACAAAAATGAGCCTGGCGTGGTGGCGGGCACCTGTAATCCCAGTTACTTGGAAGGCTGAGGCAGGAGAATCGCTTGAACCCGGGAGGCGGAGGTTGCAGTGAGCCGAGATCGCACCACTGCACTCCAGCCTGGGCGACAGAGTGAGACTC
>NW_012118188.1:1632879-1661238 GCF_000951035.1 Colobus angolensis palliatus | reverse complement strand
GGAGGTTGCAGTGAGCCGAGATCGCACCACTGCACTCCAGCCTGGGCGACAGAGTGAGACTCTCTGTCCAAAAAAAAAAGTGCCCTCTGGTGCCACCTTGCCCGACACGCGCCTTAGCCGCCTCTGCCCCCTGACGAGTCCGCGCCCACCCGCGCTTGTAGCTCCCCTTTCGCGGGGTCCGAGAAACTGCAGTAGGAGGCAGGGAAGGAGGCGCCCCAAGTCGGGGTTCCCATTATTCCCTCGTACAATCTACTTTTTCAGCCCATCCCGGGTTCACTCACTGATCAGTTTAAAACAATAGGAAATGCTGCCGAGCCACTTCAGCAAACGACAACCATCTGGCAGAACCTGAAGTAGGGCGAAGTTGGGAGAAGCCATTTGCCCCATCCTGTATCTTGCGCCCCAGGCGAGACCGAAAGATTATCTGCCACCCCAAGGCTGATGCTGCAGGTGGACCCGGCGAGTTAGACCAGGGGGACCCTGAGACCCACACCTTTCGGTCACCGATCAGGCTTTTAGCTCTTTTCCTAGAATTGCCACTTTTCCACCAGCAACGTATAACCTGGTCGCAGCTCCCCGGAGGTCAGAGGGAGTCCTTCCCTGCGAGGTCTACAGGAAGGCGCTGGCCACCACGTCCCCAAAACGCGTCCCGCTGCTGCGCGCCGCCCACGGTCTGTCCCCAGGAGGCACAAAATGGGCCCGCCTCGGCGCCAGACGTGTTTGCAGCTGGAAAGCCCAGCCCAATGCCCCTCCCCCTGCATCCCTCCTCGGTCCGCGTCCCGAGAGGAAACTGGCCCAGGGGCGGAGAGCTGGGAGCCTGGGCTCTCCTTCAAGTCCCTCTCGATCTAAGGATTTAAACAAGAGCCAGGGCACCAGGGACTAACGACGGGTTCATTCTTGGCGTTCCCCCACTCTCGTTCCTCCTGACTCTTGTGAACGAGGTCCAGCTGCACTTGGCTCAACCCAAAACTGTGCAAGCTCCGAAGCAGGGCCTGACCTGTGCGTCAAAGCGAGGCTGCTCGGCCTCGCGCTTGTCGGGAAGTCGAGACAGGGCCTCCTCATAGTGAGGATTGTGGAAAGGAGGAGGCCGAGGAGAGAGGGAGAAGAGGGAGGGGATGCAATTCGGCAGTGCGGGGGTCCAGATTGACCAGATTAGGGGTCGGAGGTGGGACAGTGCGGAGACTGGTGAGGTGCGCACGCCCGGGGAGCCCCTTCCTCCCCTCCTGTGGCTGCGGGATATTTGTCCGGTAAGATGCACTGCGGAGGGTTGTCGTGCCTGGTTTGCCCTGGATGCCTCTCCCTGCTCCAAAAATCTGTCTAGCTCTGGTCAGGAGCTACTGCGGCGAGGCGAGTCGGTCCAAAACATTGAGCAATTCGGCCTCGGAGCCAAAAAGCCATTTCCCACACCGCCCAGCCCGGGGTTTTTCGGACGTGGGGCGGTCGGGACCTGACAGGGGTCCTATCCATGCTTGCCTCCCACCGAGGGAGATGGAGTGAGTGGCAAGTTCTTCCAGGCACTCTTTGCGCACATCCTGAGGTCCATGCAGAACTGGGGGAGCGAAGTGCGGAACCGGCCCTCTGGCTGCGGGAGGGATGCACAACGGACAGCCGGCCGGGGCAGCAAGTCCTTCCCGACCAAGTCGCGAGGCCAGGTCACCGGCAGTTCCCGCACACCTGGCCCGGCCCCGGCTCCTGGCTTCCTCCGGCAACCGGACTTGGGTCGGGCCACACTCCTTGCCGCTCCGACCTGGCCGACACCCTCTCGGAATGGAACAGCTGATCCCACATATTCAGAGTCAAACGGACGCAGCCCGCTCCCCGGACGCAGCCGGGCGGAGTTAATCGTGTATAAACCTGGTTTCCATGGGGGTAGACAGCAGAGGAAGGAGAAGTACGCACAGACGGCTCTGAAGCCGGCAGGGAGAGGAATGGAGAAAAGGGCGACTAGAGAGGACCGAGCAGCGCTGGGCGAGCGCAGACGGCAAGTGCCGTGCACCCCCGCGCGGAAAGGGGCGCCGGGTAGGGGGTGCCCAGGGCTCAGTTGCCCGGAGGGAGAATGTGGTTTACCTCCCACCTTTCTCTTACCTGCAAACAAGTTTCCCCAGTTCCAAGTGGTCCCTAACTTACTCACAAGAAGTTCGACACTTTCCTGGAGACCTTTCCTCTCTTCCTGCCTGAGGCCAGAACTGAGCGGCAGCAGAGCCGGGGGCAATGCAGAAACGGTTCCACCGAGGAGGGGGCGCGGGGAGACGGGCGGGGGCGGGGGCCACGGCGCACAATGAGGACCCCTTGGTGTGCGGTTCGAAATTCCTCAAATCCCAGTTGCTGGAATGCGAGGCGACATCGACTTCTTCACTCAGGGCCAAATGTGTTTGTCATTATTCCAGACCGCCCGCCCGCGCCGCCGCTGTCGCCCCCGCGCTAGGGCGTGCAACCCGAGCGTACAGCCGAGCAGGCACCCGCTCTCCCTAGCACCTCACTGACCCGACAAACCCCTCCAGAGCGCTCCAAACCCTTGCCCACGCCCGCGCCCCTCTGCTTGTCCCGCAGCCGCGTCACCGCCGCGCCAAATCTGGCCCGGACTCTCACCCAGAGCAGCGCCGTCCAGTAATTACGCGCATTCGACCGGCTCCATGTGCTGCAGGCCAGCACGGAGGTCCGGTCTCCAGCCGAGCCCCGCCCGCCTCCTGCGACCAGCAACCCCTTCCCGCGCCCCCCTCCGCGCTCCCCTCTCCCCACCTCCCCTGGTCCCCCAGCCGCGCTCCACACCGCGGGCTGCAGCGCTGTCCCGCCAAACCGCAGGCGAGGAATGAAAACACTCGTTTAAAACCTGTCGCCTTCCAGGACCCACTGCCAAGAAGAGGGCAAACACCTCTGCCTCCACCCCCAGTTCCTTGGTGTTCGGCCCAGTATTCATGAACACCACCCCCACTCCCAAAAGAAACCTCAAAAATGTAAGCCTAAACAATTTCTTTGGGAGGCCATAGGGTTGTTAGAAAAACATTGTTTTTTAAAAACAGGTCTGGAAAATGTGTGTTTAAAAAAAAATCCCTAGACTTTCTAACTCTATGGTTATCTCCCACCCATCCCCAAGTGAAGTTTATTCCGAAAAAAAAAAAAATTGCTCTCTGGACACACAACTGGAATCCAGCTCCATTTTTTTTCTTGTCGCCCAAAGTTTGAAGTTACTTCGCTTTCTCCAGTCCCAGAGTCTGATCAGGGACTTCTCTTATAAACAAAAAATCATTTTTTCTTCTCCCTTACCTTCTGCTATGTTATTCCGCAATGAATGTCCCACACATGAAGTAAAGAGTGTGTCCACGGCCTCCAATGATCTCTTTGTAGTCTCCTCCTCTGTTTCTCTCCCTGTAGCTCCAACAGTAAGGGGCTCAAAAACCGCGTTTTGTAATTGATTCAATGTTATAGTCCATCCTTCTAAAACTAATCATTTGCTCTAAGTAAATAGCTGTCAGGAAATAAGCCCCCCCCAACCTTGGTCTCTTCAAAATAAAAGTTTCGCCCAAACTCCCCTGCGTTCCGAATCTCCCAGTCTCCAGATTGCGCCTTCGCTTTTTGCTCTTACGCAATCAGGGGGTCCAGTCCCAACCCCCAGACTTCGACAACAACTGGGGGGCGGGGAGAAGCCGACCAGATGGGATGGGGGGGGGGTGGAAGGGGGAAGTGTTGGTGCTATGCCGGGAAAGCGGTTTTGTGAAACTACAGACAGCCCATCATTTCCAGAATGAGTTTGCCTCCCCATTTTGGGGTTATTTTCTTAGACTGCTATAGTTTTGTGTTCTCTTTGAAAAGGAGAAAAGGAACATACAAAATTGCATTTAATACCCAGAGAGAATATAAATCTAGAATCAAGAAATGTCCCTTCTACAAACTCGGCCCAACTAGAAATAGGGCCCTCGGGAGAAATCTCCAAGCGGTTGCGCCGTTTTGAACTAAGGGTCTTTTAGGGGAAGGGCTAAGGGCTATATAGTTGCTAGTTCTTTAATGGGATTAGGCAAACTGTTGAGTCCAATACGACAACGATGGGTTTTTGTTTTGTGTGCGGGATGTGTGTGTGTGTGTGTGTGTGTGTGTGCAAGACTGGGTGGAGTCTGAAATAGGGTACAAAGAAAAGAGGGTCTGTGTAAGTTTGGAACGTTTTCCGATAGAACGACCTTTACTCCCTTTAAGTCACTTATCTGGTCGTGCCTTTGTTTTGGGGGTTATCTGGGCGAGGCTGCCCTGGCTTCTATCTCGCATACAAAAAAGTTCAAGCTTGGGCGTTTGGGGAATCGTCCTGCCGCCTCCGCGTCGTGGGGGAGGGTGCCTTTTGATTCTCCCTCCGTTCCCTCCCGCCGAGTGGGTCGAACCCTACGAATGCTTCGGAGTTGACAGCTGAGCCCCAAACCCCAAGGCGCGAGGCCAGTGTCGGGAGGAAACGATCCTGCCGGCGAGGGAAAGGGGGCGCTGATGCTCCAGAAACCAGACCTGGGCAGATTGGGACTTCCCAGCAACAGCGGAGGAGGGGAGCGCGTTCACCTTTTTCCCTCTCTGATTTTTGAATTCTCTTGTTGGGGTTGGGGGTCATCTTTCATCCTTCTCCTTCAACCCCACCCCCACACAAGCACTCTGAAACTGGCCAAGGTGGCCGGGTTGGGACTGACACGTCCAACAGCCGTCTCCTCCTTCACCAGGAGGGTGGACACAGTGCAGTGGACAGAGGAGAGTCACAGAGAAGTACTCCAAGGGGCGCGGTGCTGTGTCTAATCAGGACAGGATCTTGGGGTATCAGCCTCCGAAATAGGGCGGCTGGGGCTGCGCTGGGGGCCCCATTGTCCCAGCTCTTCTACGCGACCCGCTCTCGTGCATCTTCAGCTCGGGTGACTGCACAGCTCGCTATTACTTCCACATGTTCCTTCAGGAAATCATTGAAGGCAAATATATGAACAGCCCCTTGTTCGGAATGCTAACAGGATACCGTAATGTTTGTAGAAAATGAGCGGGAACAAACGATTCCCCCCAAAAATCAGAGTGCGGAATAAAAGGCAAAAGCGGCTGCTGGCCTTCTTGCTGTTGAGAACTGGGTTTTTAGGCGAGTTGCCCCAGAGGGTAGGAGGCGAGACAGAGAGCCTACCCAGAAGGACTGCTTTGTTTCGGCGACACTGCTAGCCCGGTCAAGCCAGGGTCTTCCGTCCGCAGCGCCCCAGCGCTCTCCGCCCACAAATGGTAACTTCACAGTTCATTTCAGAGCCGTTTAATGGGGCCCGAAAAGCAGCCCGGGCGGGAGTGGTTCCAGGCAGCGACTCCTCAGGAGTTTAAAGCAGAAAGCAATGGATGAGCAAGCGAGCACCCAGTTGTCCTTCTGGTAGTAATTAACTGCCTAATTTGAATGATGCCTTTGTTATGACCATTAACAAACATTTGTTAAAGGTTTCCATGTGTGACATTCTGGAAGGTTTAAAGGCCTGAGGAGCTGACTCTGGGGATAGCGCCCCGGTGGGGGGTGGCGCAAGAAAGCAAATGGTTGGGGGAAGATTTCGCGGAGAGACTGTGCAAAGAAGAGAGGTCAACATCTGCCTCCTCTGCAAAACAAAATAAACCCAGTGGTCAGGAGCAACCTCCGGACAGGAGACCCTCGAACTGAGGCGGTTGGTTCCTTAAACCGAGTCCTGCCCCCACAGCCCCCGCCCCTACCACTGCTCATAGGCGGGTTTGAATCCTGTTTTCCGCCTTCTAAGGCTGGTACGAGGCTGGTTCGGGAGAAGTCGGTCTGCGCCGGGCAGTCAGTCCGGAGCGTCGGGTGAAGGCGGGGCGAGTTCTTGCCGCGTTCTCCCAGTGTTGTTCTAAGATCTTCCAGATTGGTCCCTCGACGCCCCAGGTCCTGGATGGCCCCGGAACCGCAGGGGGCGAGAAAGCTTGCCCTCCTGAGGCGGGCTGCGGGTCTTTTCTCCCCTTCCTGTGCTTCTGACTGGGCGCCGTGCGGGAGGTGGGAGGAGGGGACCAGGCCATCACGTGTACCAGGAGAGGAGCGACCTGCACTGGCCTGGGCAGCGCTGCGCAGATCTCAACCCGCGCCCGGATTCTAATTTTCAGCCTCTTGGGGTTTTTTGTTTTGTTTTTCCCTTAAGGGATTATCAAGGGGTTAAGAATGTGAGTTTTCTCCCCAAACGGGGAGTCGGGGAGGCTGCGTGCGGAAAGGAAGGAGGCTCAACTCCCGAATTGAGCCGGGCCGGGAAGTTGGGAGAAAAGGGTAGGGACTGTGACAGTTCTGTCCTCGGCCTTGCGCATCTACGCCTGCAGGCGACATGAAATTGGGAGCAAGGGCATAAAAAGGTGCAGTCGATGAGCTGACCTTCAAAAAGAGGGCCTCGTAAACTTTTTACAACCAGATCAAAACGGTCACTAAAAACAAAAGCAAAATCTCGCCGTGCCTTGCCCTGCCTCCAGGGCCCGTTCTCCCGGCCCCGACTCCCGGGCGAGGGAGGCCGCAGCTCCGAGCGCCACACCTTTGGCTTTGAGGGCGCTTCCCGCTGAGTTGGCTTTTTGTGTCTTCTCCTCCCCTGCTCCCCAGCTCCACCCCAATTATACTTTCCTCGAAGAATTCAAGTCCGTTTGCTCTAGAAGCCTTACGAATGTAACAGTTATCAAAGCCGTTAGTTGTGAAAATCACGTTTAAACTTGTGAATTATTTTTTTCAAATGGTGATGGGCGGGGCAAGGGAACAGGGGATGTTTCTGGCTTCACAGTTTGAAAACGAAGGGCCCGTTTGGTGGTTTGCAAAAGAAAATGGTGCCAACTGCTCCTTCCCTCACCCCCTTTAACCCTTGGCTGCATCTAGAATAGCCCCTCCCTGGGTCCAGCGCGGAAGGGTCCTTTGCCCGGAGGTAGTGGAGGCGACGCACAGATGTGAGGGATCCTGGCAGAGAGAGGGACGCCCTGGCCTCGGGTCTGCCCCAGCTGAGGCTTGTAAGCTAGCTCTAAGGAGTCTCTTTGCACGCTCAGAATTCAGAACGGCACAAGTCTTGGAAAAGGAGGAATTCTCCAAAAAGATCGAGATGGGTCTGTGCAGCTTGAGGTGAAAGTTACCCTCCCCAGGACTCTGCACCCACCTCCTCTTCTCTGTGGTTGCTGGCTGGATCTCAAGGTGCAGCCTCTCTTCTGGGTTTGAGGGGCTTGCTCTCCAAGGAGAAGTAGAAGCAGAGGATTCCTAACACCACAGCCTGTTTACGGACCTGAGGACAAGAACTTGTTTCCTGGTCCAGTCCAGCCCGGTGGGCCATACACTCCTTAGAGTCTGGGACAGACTGGTAGGACTGGAACCCTCTGGATCTGGCTTTTGGATACCCCTTCCCTGCCAAGAGAGCCCCCTTCCTCGGTTTAGACATGTTGTTGTGCCTCCGCCCTCTCCTGCTCCTTAGGTCTTTCGTTTTAGTTGCTTTTAATTTGAAAACCGTGTGGGGGAGGGGAGGGAACGAGGAGATTGGGAGGTCTGCTCTTTATTAGGGGCCCAGGCCTCCAGCTTTCCAACACACAGCTGTGGCTGGGAGGGGAAGGAGGGCTGGCTCTGTGTAGATCAGCCTCACTGAAGAGAGGGCCTTGTCCTCTGCAAGTCCCAGGAGTCCAGCAGTGCTCTGTGATTTTTTTTTTTTTTTTTTTAAAGTCTTCAGCAGAGACACTGCAGTGGAAAACCAGTGGAACCTCGACTCTTTGCGCATCCATTAAAAGGGGGATAATCGACCAGGCAAGGTGGCTCACGACTGCAACCCTAACAGTTTAGGAGGCCAAGGTGGGAGGATCACCTGAGCCCAGGAGTTTAAGACCAGCCTGGGCAACATAGTGAGCCCCCATCTTTATTTAAAATAACAGCAATGACAACAATTGGAATAATCATGCACAACCTATAGGGTTGTCTTGAGGATTAAATAAGATAATATCCCTGGTAAATAAAGTGGTTCATATGCAAACTTAAGATGTACAAGGCCGTGTGTCAAGGGCTGAGGATACAGCACTTTCCTCCTAGATTTTATGGACTAGTGGAGCAATCAATTAGACATAAAGTTGCAACTTAGTATTCTAAGCAATGTTGGAGGGAGACAAGGTCAGCACACAGGAGGAGCCTAACCCAACCTGGGAGGTGGGAGAGGGCTTCTTTCAGGGAAGGCTTCTCTGCAAATCTAAGAGGAGTAAGAATGTAGTTGGGGAGGTTGCAACCTCATTGCATGGGCCGGGAGGTGAGAGAGAACATGAGATAATCAGAAGTGAAAGGAGTTTGGAATGGCTGTAAAGGTCCGCGGGGAAGGAGCAAAAAAGAGGTGAGATAGAGCTCATGGAGGCCTTCTAGACCATGTTAAAAGTCAGAGATGGAAGGCTCCATCGATCCTCCCATCTCTGCAGGTCAGGAGTTCAAAACCAGCCTGGACAACATAGTGAGACTCCATCTCTACAAAAAAATTAAAAGTTGACCAGGTGTGGTGGTACACGCCTGTATTCCCAGCTGGTCCAGAGGCTGAGGCAGGAAGATTGCATGAGCCCAAGAGTTTGAGGCTGAGGTAAGCTATGATCACACCACTGCACTCCAGCCTGGGAGACAGAGCAAGACACCATCTCTAAAAAATAAATTAATAAGGCTGGGCATGGTGGCTCACACCTGTAATCCCAGCACTTTGGGAGTCTGAGGTGGGGAGATCACGAGATCAGGAGTTCGAGACCAGCCTGGCCAACAGTGAAACCCCATCTTTACTAAAAATACAAAAACTCGTCGGGCATGGTGGCGTGTGCCCGTAGTCCCAGCTTACTCAGGAGGCTGAGGGAGGAGAATCACTTGAATCCAGGAGGCAGAGGCTGCGGTGAGCCGAGATCGCACCACTGCACTCCAGCCTGGGCAACAGAGCGAGACTCAATCTCAAAAATAATAATAATAATAATTAATTAATTAATTAATAAGAAGGAAAACAATTGACAAAAGAACCTGGGCTTAATTCTATGGAAGAATCTGGTTTAAAGAGGGGCAAGACAGGAGCAGAGTTGAACTTTTAGCAAGATCAGCCTGGATGATCTGAGGAGATAGGGAGGCTCCTGCTATAATCGAGCAAGAGAGGATGCTTCCCTGTTCCTGGCAGATGGCAGGAGTTTGGAGAAAGTGAAAAGTGAATTAGAGAGAAAGAAGTAGAAAGCCTAGCACTCACTGGCTAAATGTGAACTGTGAGGGAGAGTAGGGTACCTGGCTGAGGCCATGGCTGGTGCTGTCTACTCAGTAGGGGGACAACCAGGAACAGGGTTAGAAAGGAAAGGATCGGCCGGGCATGGTGGCTCATGCCTGTAATCCCAGCACTTTGGGAGACCAAGGCAGGCAGATCACCTGAGGTCGGGAGTTGGACCAGCCTGACCAACATGGAGAAACCCCGTCTCTACTAAAAATACAAAATCAGCCAGTAGCCTGTAATCCAAGTTACTTGGGGGGCTGAGGCAGGAGAATATCTTGAACCCGGGAGGCGGAGGTTGCGGTGAGCCAAAATCGCGCCATTGCACTCCAGCCTGGGCAATAAAAGCGAAACTTCGTCTCAAAAGAAAGGAAAGGATGAGTCCACTTTTAAACATGACAAATTGGAAAAAACTCAAGAAGGATTAAAATGATAGAAAAAAAAAAAACAGGACAGAATTTGGGGTAACTCCAGCATTTTCCAATAAGCAAAGAAGATAGTGAAAAGGAACAGCAAGGAATCTTTATCTCTTGGATAGTCAGCTGTTGTCTCTGAATTCACAGGATGAGAGTTGGTTGACTTTAAAGACTTGTGTAAACTTATCATCTAAATTCAACATTATTTGGGAAGCTGAAGTGGGAGGAGGCTTAAGCCCAGGAGTTCAAGGCTGCAGTAAGCTATGATCACACCACTGCACTCCAGCTCTGGGTGACAGAGTAAGACCCTGTCTCTAAAGGTTTGGGGGGGAGAGAGAGAGAGAGAGAGAGAGAGAGAGACAGAGTAAGACCCTGTCTCTAAAGGTTTGGGGGAGAGAGAGAGAGAGAGAGAGAGAGAGAGAGAGAGAGAGAGAGAGAGAGAGAGAGAGAGAAAGAGGGAAGGAGGGAGGAAGGAAAGGAAAAAAGAAAAAAGAAAGAAGAAGGAAGGAAGAAGTGACATTATACAACATGTCTGGTGACTTTTTACAACAACATAAGAGCTTTAGTGATAATATAATTGGCAAAGCTAGATTATTTTTCCCTCATTTGTGCTCTTAAATAGACTTTTGGCCGGGTGCGGTGGCTCATGCCTGTAATCCCAGCACTCTGGGAGGCTGAGGCTAGTGGATTGCTTGAGTCCAGGCGTTCGAGACCAGCCTGGGTGACATAGTGAAACCACATCTCTACTAAAAATACAAAAAATTAGCTGGGCATGGTGACGGGCGCCTGTAGTCCCAGCTACCTGGGTGGCTGAGGTGGGAGAATCACCCAAGCCCAGGAGGTCAAGGCTGCAGTGAGCCAAGATCGCGCCACTGCACTCCAGCCTGGGTGACAGAGTGAGACCCTGTCTCAAAGACAAACACAGAAATAGACATTTGTGTCCACATTTGGATTTCAGATCACCCAAAAACCCAAAGCAGGATTAAAGCCAATCTTTGTCTTAAGGACACTAGCTTTCTACCAGCTACCACTCCCACCCCTCACCATGCCCTGGAGAGAGTGAGGCAGAACTCATTTTCAGGAACAAAAAAAAAATATATGTTCGATTCCGGTGATGAAGACTGCATATTGTCCTCCAATAATCATTCTCCTTTCCTTCTCAGTAATAGAGTCCTTGATTTTTAATTTCAGTTTATTCTCCACCCCACTCCCGCCCCCCGCCCCGGAACAGAAGCTTTCCTTTCACCAACTTTTTTGCAGGTCAATGTGTCATGAAGAAAAGTTCCAGCCAACAGGACGTAAGCACGAGTTGTGAGTACAACTGCTAAAAAGCGCCTTTAAAATAAAGGATGCATCCTTCTCAGTCTGGTCTTTTGTGCCGAATAGAAAGCAGGTGTGTGAGTGGGGCCGCAGCAGCCAACTTAGACTACGAGGCCACCTTGAAAAGGGAAACTGTGCACTGTGGTACTATCAAGTAGAAGATCCCTCACCCTTAAGCCCCAAACAAAGCCTGATAATCTTCCTCCTGCCTTCTTGAAAATGTAGCAGAAAGAAAATTGTCTCTTTTTTTAAAAGAGTGCAATTTTTTTTTATTCGGTGATAAACTAAAATAAAAACTAAAATAAAATAAAAGCCAATTTCTTGGTATTTCTCACATACACTTCATTTATTTTGTTAATAAGCAAAGCCCTACAAGGGAAGCCTTTGCCTAGTCCTCCAGCTCTGATTCATCTTCTTGACTAATCTGGAAGTAATGAAGTTCATAAGTCTCCTGTCAGATGCAACCACTCAAAGCCAATCATGAAGATTGCTCTTCTTAAGGTATTTCTTGGTAAGGTATTTCAAATACCTTTTAGAGAACTGTTTCTGAGAAAGAATATGATTTTATTCTTGAAGCATTCAGTGTGAACAACATTCCCAAGATATCCAGTTTTGTCATTGACTTTAACCTTCTCCCGTAGAAATTGTTCAAAATTTCCAGAATCAAAAATTCCATCTTCTACTGGATGAGTAAGGTCCAAATTAAACTTCCAGGTTGAATTCTTGGGCTTCTTGTCTTTCTGCGGCGCCCTTGCAAGTCAGCCACGCGAGCAGAGAGAAAATTGTCTCTCTCTTTTTTTTGAGATGGAGTTTTGCTCTTGTCGCCCAGGCTGGAGTGCAATGGCGCAATCTCGGCTCACTGCAACCTCCGCCTTCTGGGTTCAAGCGAGTCTCCTGCCTCAGCCTCCCGAGTAGCTGGGATTACAGGCATGCGTCACCATGCCCGGCTAATTTTTTTTTTTTTGTATTTTTAGTAGAGATGGGGTTTCTCCACGTTGGTCAGGCTGGTCTCGAACACCCAACCTCAGGTGATCCACCCGCCTTGGCCTCTCAAAGTGCTGGGATTACAGGTGTGAGGGACTGCACCTAGCCTCTTTTTTTTTTTTTCTTTTTTTTTTTGAGACGAGGTTTCACTCTGTTGCCCAGGCTGGAGTGCCTTGGTGAAATCATGGTTCACTGTAGCCTCGACCTCCTGGTCTCCTGCACTGGCCTCCCAAAGTGCTTGGATAACAGGCATGAGCCACAAATGTAGGCCAGTGCCTGGCCTAAAATTCTACCTTCTCTCTCTCTCGTTAAGCCACTTATTTTGATTTTTTTTTTCTACTATTTACAGCCAACCTTAACAATCCTACCTAATAAAGTCAAAAAGGGTTTACTCATTCTAACTCCAAATACAATCACCCTCACTCAGTGAAACCTGGGATATAGCAGGGCTGAAAACACACACTCAGCTACATGACATCCCAGGAGGCCTACCAAGGCTGGGTGCCTCCCTGCTGACCTGCTCACATTTATAATTTTCCTGTGGGATTTTAAAAGTATGTGTTTCTTTCCCAGCATTCAATTCATACATGCTGCCTGTTTAACTAAATTTCTCTTCGGATAGTCAGTGATACCAAAGGAAAGCTGAAGGACACAAGAAGGAACACATTTATTCTCTTTTCCCTATCTTTTCGCCTGGCCTCATATTTTCATTCCTCTTTATAGTCTTACCCTTACTCTTTATTCTATTCTTACAGTTTGCACACTTTTGGCCTCTGTCTTTGCTGCCTCCAGAGCTTCCAGGTATTTATGTTATTGTTTAATTTTCAGTGCTTTAAAAATAAGCCTTTAGAGGCCAGGCACAGTGGCTCACACCTGTAATCCCAGTACTTTAGGAAGCCAAGGAGGGTGGTTCACTTGAGGTCAAGAGTTCAAGACCAGCCTGGCCAACATGATGAAACCCCCATTTCACCTACAAGTAGAGAAATTAGCTGGGTGTGGTGGCATGTACCTGCCATCTCTGCTACCCTGGAGGAGGATCTCTTGAGCCCGGGAGGCTGAGGTTGCAGTGAGCTGAGATCATGTCACTGCACTCCAGTCTGTTTTAAAAAAAAATGCCTTTGGAAAGGTAAACATCCCACACATGTTAAGATAATAGGACAGTCCTGCTGGTAAACCATCCCCCAGAGCTTAGGACAGTTTCCATCAGGCCCTTGGCAAAGAAATGCAGCTCCACAAGCCAGGGGATGGTGATTCCTGCTTGACTTGGGAGTTGAGTGGGAGAATTCTGGGTTTCTCTCACTGCACTGTGGTTGCAGATGTGCACTGGCCACCTGGGTGCTAATCTCAGCCCTGCACCTCACTATCCTGAGCCTTTAATCAGGTATTTTTTTCTGCTCATAATTTGAGTGAAGGGTTCCCTCACAGCCCTGAGATCAGAATCAGGCCAGGCACGGTGGCTCACGCCTGTAATCCTAGTACTTTGGGAGGCTGAGGTAGGTGGATTACCTGAGGTCAGGAGTTCGAGACCAGCCTGGTCAACATGGTGAAACCCCATCTCTACTAAAAATACAAAAATTAGCCAGGTGTGGTGGCCCCCTGCAATCCCAGCAATTTGGGAGCCTGAGGCAGGAGAATCACTTGAGCCTGGGAAGCGGAGGTTGCAGTGAGCCGAGATGGCACCACTGCACTCTAGCCTGGATGACAGAGTGAGACTCTGTCCCAGAAAAAAAAAAAAAAAAAAAAAATCAATACCAGCTCTCCTCTGCAGTCTGTCTCCTTAGCATTTACACCCCCCCCCCAGATTGTATCAGTTGATAAATATTTATTCAGCACCTCCTATACCAGGCACTGTGCTAGACTCTGAGATGCTGTCATGGACCAACAACCATGGAGCTCAGCTTTGGACAGAGCAGACAGACGGAAAACAAACCAGGCCCTGATTAAATGGCAGGCATGACCAGTGCTCTGTGGTCAGCCAGTGCTGTGGGAGGCCATGATCACTGTGGGAAGCCCAGGCTGGTCTGGTGCCTCAGGAACTATTTCCTGAGGAGGTGATATTTATTTATTTATAATTGAGACAGTGTCTCCCTATGTTGCCCAGGCTGGTTTCAAACTCTGAAAATCAAGCCTAATTCTCCCACTACAACCTCCCCAGTTCTGGGATTACAGGCATGCGCCGCTGCACCCCACATTAGGTGATATTTAAAGCTTCGTGCAATTCTGAAGAAAGATGCCACATTCAGCTATTATTTTTAAGTCATTCAGAAAATATATGTCACATAAGAAGTGTATGTATAGGGCAGGAACATACATAGCAAAGTACACTCCTCTGTCTCTAGAAACTATAGTTTTTATGTCCCAAAGGAACTGTAATGATCTGATATTGAATCACAAAATGACTGAACTGACTCGACTAGGAAATTGTCTATGTTCAAAAGAGACAATTCAGTTCCCCAAGAATAGGCTATCATGAAATTTGAATGTAACTGAGACTCCAGACTATTGACATCTCCAAATCTGATGCTTCTCTGTCATTCTGGTGGAGTTATCTTGGAGCGATAAGAGAACTGCGTGCTGTCATCCCGCTCCATGAGCTAATGTTTCACAGGCTGACAATGACAGGGTGACTGGCTTTGATTAAAGCATATTTTCAATTATCCCTTGGGTACTTAACAGCATGTTAGGTTTGCATTATAAAATGAACCCAAGGTCCTCCAAGGATCCCACAAGACGGTCCAAAGTCCTTATTGTGTGTGCATTTGGTTAATTATTGGATTGCTCAGAAACGTATTCATGAATTGACTTCACTGCACAGTAGATGTCTAAATGGTTAATGAGGATTCCTCCTCGGAGAAAAACCGGACCCGTTTTTGACCCTCCTGCAGGGCTGTGATTTCTACACCACTAGAGGGAGCAAGAGGCCACCTCAGAACTAAGTCCACCGTGGGCGAGTCCTCATTTGGTGTCTGAAACCAAGCCAAGTGTTCCCAAATGTTCTGGAAAGGAACCAAGTCAGGGCGTCTCCCATCTCTAAGCCTCCCCAGGCACCCCTGAAATCTGGTGCAGTTCCAGGCCACTCCTCAACAAGCCTGAGGTTCCACTTGAAGTCCCGACGCTGTTTGGAGTCATCCTCAGGACACTGGGGCTCGTGTGTCAGTGCTGGGGGAAGGGAGGAGGAAGTGATGCGATTCCAGCTGCAGCCGCGACCATTCCACCGCGGGCCAGGCCCTATATAGGCGTACAAGTTATTTCAACTGGAAGAGGGACAAATATAAAGCCATGATCGCACGGAATCGGGGCGCTTTACGCAAACTAAGAGGTTGGGGGGCGGGGCGGGGGGCTTCTTGGGCTGCTGTCTGAGCTGCCTTTAAGAGTAAGAAGAACCGGGCCTGGCGCGGTGGCTCACGCCTGTTACCCCAGCACTTTGCGAGGCCGAGGCGGGAGGACCACGAGATCAGAAGTTCGAGACCATCCTGGCCAACATGGTGAAACCTCGTCTCTATTAAAAATACAAAAATTAGCTGGACGTGCTGGCGCGTGCCTGTAATCCCAGCTACTCGGGAAGCTGAGGCAGGAGAATCACTTGAACCAGAGAATCAGAGGTTGCCGTGAGCCAAAATCGAGCCACAGCATTCCAGCCTGGCGACAGAGAGAGACTCTGTCTCAAAAAAAAAAAAAAAGAAGAAGAAGGAGAAGGAGGAGAAGGAGGAGGAGAAGGAGAAGGAGAAAAAGAAAGAAGAAAGAAGAAGAACGGGCCGGGCGCGGTGGCTCACGTCTGTATTCCCACCACTTTGGGAGGCCGAGGCAGGTGAGTCACTTGAGGCTAGGAGTTCGAGACCACCCTGGCCAACATGGAAAAACCTTGTCTCTACTAAATATATAAAAATTAGCCGGGCGTGGTGTCGCATGCCTGTAGTCCCAGCTACTCAGGAGGTTGAGGCACAAGAATCGTTTGAACCTAGGAGACGGAAGTTGCAGTGAGCTTTTCAGTGCACTCCAGACTGGGCGACAGAGTGAGACTCTGTCTCAAAAAAAAAAAAAAAGAAAAGAAAAAGGAAAGAAAAGAAAGAGAAAGGAAAAGAGAGAAAGAGAGAGAAAAAAACGACCAGAGGTGTGTTTCTTCTAGAGCGAACTGCACGAACAAAGGCATAGGGACAGGAGTGGGGAGAGGGTTGGCCGTGAACTCCATCAGTGGCTGCGACCAGCGGGTCTTGCTCCTATAGGCACTTTTGAGTAGATTTAAAATGCAACAGGGCCCCAGCAACTTCAAAGAGGTAAGGGAAGAGCTAAACTTAAATTCCACTCAAATTAAATGTCTAAAATTGACTCCTGTAACATAGATCCGTGGCTCATAATGTCCACTTTGCATCAACTGCTGAAATTCTCAAACATTAAAAGAAAAAAAAAAAAAATCTTGGCTGCTGGTAAGAAATGGCATAGTAGGTTTTGCATTTATTATCACAAAAACAGTATTTTGACAGACTAGACTTCATTGTGGAATTAAAAGATTTAACTTTCTGAGATTTTTCCATAAAAACAACATTCTAAAACAAGCATTCATTATAGAAAATATTTATTATCAAATACTATCCTATGGCAGCCCTGTGAAAAACTTGATATTCTTGTTATTGTGGAAAGCCGCATTTTGTTCACTTGAGAAAATAAAGGTTGGCTGAATCAAAATGATTTATCCAACTGCAAGATTCATGTATTTGTGGTTATGTTGCTACAGCCACCAGTAGCACCATACATACACACACACACACACACACACACACACACACACACGATATTGCTAATTCAGATTTAATGCCTGCCTCTATTCTGGTCAAATTCAGGCATGATCATGATGATTTCCAAGATTTGTGTTTATTCTCTAACATTAACACATATTGTACTAAATAAGAGTGCAATGACATATTTTTATTTGTAAAGATATATGAAAGTAAACTTGATTTAAGGTATACTTCAATACTCTTTGAGACAATTAGAGACATACCAGACTATCACACACACAAAAAGTAAGGAATGACTAATATAAATTCTGTCAAAGATTCCTGTGGGTGATTCGAATTTGCCAGTGACAGAATCTGGATTAGATTAGGCAGTTCTGGCCTATGTAACTGTTGCAGCCAAAAATCCCTTGAATGTCAGCGATTCGTTTGGTTTAACCTAATACCCACCCATGAACCTAGTTTATTGCCATAGAAGTTTGCATCAAATCTTTATTCTGCACATTTAATAAACAAGTCGTCTAGGGCTATGTGTGATAGATTTAAGTTTTGCCCTTAGCATCCAAATGAGACTGAAAGTATTTCCAAATAGTAGGCAATTTAAAACTGCAGGCTCACACTTCAGATAGTGGTTATCTTATCTGCCTGTCTGAGTCCTGTTTGCTTTCACTAAAGCCACTAATAGAACCTGAGAAAGTGGGATTGGAGATTCAAGAGTTCCCTTTTTACCCCACCTGGAGGACAAAGGAAGAGCTTTTCTGATAGGTGCTGCTTAGTACTCCATCTTGGAGCACAGGTTAAAATTTACAGCCCTCTCTGTAACCTTTTCAAGATTCATTCTAAAGCTGTGTGACAAGTACCGCATCCTTGTGTCACACGTGCAATCACACACACCACCTAGAGGATAAACACCCGCTGGGTCTACATTTTACCTGAAAGTTGAATGAAAAATAAATATTTCAATTACCCTGATACTTCCAAAATCCCAATGGACCAATAGAAGTATACAGGTCATTTCCTTTCAGTTTAGTTTTGCTTTTCCATTTTATATGGCCCGGTATTTCCAATGCCATTTTACTCCTTCCAAAGCATATCTGAATATATGAGCTTATTTGATGATCCTCACAGCCACGGAAAGAAAGGGCAGCGATTTATCACCATTTGCACACAGAAACTGAGTAGAAGGCCAGGCATACTGGCTCATGCCTGTGGTCCCAGTACTTTGGGAGGCTGAGGTGGGCAGATCACTTGAAGCCAGGAGTTCAAGACCAGCCTGGCCAACATGGTGAAACTCTATCTCTACTAAAAAATTAAAAAAAAAAAATTAGCCAGGCATGGTGGTGCACACCTGTAATCCTAGCTACTCAAGAGACTGAGGCATGAGAATCACTTGAACCTGGGAGGCAGAGGTTGCAGTGAGCCCAGAGGGCACTCCAGCCTGGTGATGGAGCAAGACTCTGTCTCCAAAAGAAAAAAAAGAAAGAAAAAGAAAAAGATAAAAAGAAACTGAGTAGGAGAGGTCACTGATTTACTCAAGCTACTGTCATACTCAGATAAGGAAAGAACAGGGGCCCTCCTGGCTCCCAGCAATGATATTTCAAACATCATTGTGCTCTTTGCCATTTGAAATAATTTATGTGCACATAATGGGGACAGAGTTGCTAACCAAAGAACTCAAAGGAAAACATTCTTTTTCTCCTTTCATCTAAATGGGGTGGGCTTTTAGTGTTCCTTTGTCTTTTTAGTGTTCCTTTGTCTTTTTTTTTTTTTTTTCTTTTTGAGACAGGTCTCGCTCTGTCACCCAGGCTGGAGTGCAGTGGCATAATCACAGTTTACTGCAGCCTCAACCCCTGGGCTCAAGCAATCCTCCAACCTCAGCCTCTTGGGTAGTTGGGACCACAGGCTTGTGCCACTACACCTGGCTAATTTTTGTATTTTTTGTAGACATGGGGTCTGGCCATGTTGCCCAGGCTGGTCTCTAGCTCCTGAGCTCAAGCAGTCTACCAGCCTCCACTTCCCAAAGTGCTGGGATTATAGGCGTGAGCCACCACGACTGGTCTCCTGTGTCTTTTTCCTAGCCTCATGGTTCACACTGTATAAATGCCACTAAATTCAAAAGGTCATTTGGATACAGTACCTTCTACATGCAAGGCTGAGTACTTGGTGACCAGGAAGAAACAGCGAGGAGATAAGAAATAGAAAGTAATTTCCCAGAAGTTTATGAACAAATTAGCATACGAACAAATGCATGGAACCAGAGACTGAGTGCCTGGGTGGGGCATCGATTGACCAGAACAATGACGACTTTTGCGAGACAGGATTTAGGTTCTCACCAGATCACAGGAGTCAACAAATCCTATTCAAGCTCCTGTAAACCTCCTTCTTGTCCTGTATTATCTCAGTTGTTGATGTCACAGTTCCAAGGGTCCCTTCAGCCTGGACATTGTCCTTGACTAACCCATCCCCCGCCCTTCAGAATCGGCCAGTTCCCTAAACTGGGAAGTCTCCAGACTGACCTCCCAAATCATTCTTGGCACCAGGTCTTTCTTTCATTCCTTCTTGCCTCCAGGACCTTAGTTCAAGTCCTTGCCTTCACTTGTCCAGACTGTGGTCACAGCCTCTTAACTACATCTCCCAACTCCAATTTTTACCTCTTTTCCTCACCCCCCACAGTCCTACCATACGGATCCTTCTGAAATGCAAACCACACTGTGCTATTCAAAGGTGTTCAATGACTATAAGCTTGAGTGCCGGAATCCTCTGCAGAGCCTACCATGCCTACCATATAATATAGGATCCCCGATGCCCTCTCCTGCCTTGCCCCAGACACCCCCACCTGCACCCTGCAGCTCCAGCATCGCAGCTCTTTCAACATTGTGTTGTTTGGGTCAGAACCTGGGCAGCTCAGAAAACACTCTTCGTTTTCCATCCACTATGTGTTCTCTGGCTGGTACTTTTGTTTCCTTTCCTTCTTATCCTAGGAAAAGTATTTTCTTTAATTGCAACACTCCCTGACCTAAAAAGAAGACATGGGAATTTTCCACTTTCTGGCCAAGAGAGAGGAATGCAAGGATATCCTCATCACTTTTCTGGTGGCAGGAGTTTGCTTTTCAGATCCAGAGCTAAGGGAGTGGAGAAGAGTTGAAGGAGAGACTGTGAAATCCTGGGAAGAAAATTCTTTTGAATGTGCATGTTCCCTCTTTTTGTCCAGAGAGTCCTTGTCAAAGCTGGCAAAGCTATAGGTGTCCTGAGTCATTTTGATTTTCTGCATTTCCTCTAAAATCAGCCTTGCACCAATAGACGTGATGGGAAGCCTTGAGTCCTGAACTGTAGATTTTCACCCAAGCTTGATTCTTCCCTAGACTTTCCTGTCTCAAATAATAACACCACCACTCAGTAGTCCAGGCCCCAGATCTAGTAGTCTACTTTGTTCTTCCTTTTCTCTTAACTCCCATTCAGGCCAATAGCAAGCTTTAATTTTTTTAATTTTTAATTTTTTGTGTGAGGTGGATTATCATTCTGTGGCCCAGGCTAGAGTACAATGGCATGATCTTGGCTCATTGCTACTGCCACCTCCTGGCTTCAAGCAATTCTCCTGCCTCAGCCTCCCAAGTAGCTGGGATTACAGGTGTGCACCACCATGCCTGGTTAATTTTTGTATTTTTAGTAGAGACCGGGCTTCACCATGTTGGTCAGGCTGGTCTTGAACTCCTGACCTCAAACAATCCACCTGCTTTGACCTCCCAAAGTTCTGGGACTACAGGCGTGAGCCACCGTGCCTGGTCAATGGAAAGTTTTATTGATTTTTACCTTCCAAGAATCTCTCAAGTCTGTCCACTCCTCAGTTGCTCCACGGCATCAATCTTATCTGAAGAGGTTCCTCTCTCCAGGAATCACCTTCCAATTGCTTACCTACATCAACTCCTGCCTTTGTCAATTCATTCTCCACACAGCAATCAGGGTACCCTTATTAAAACATAAAGTCTTATTTTTGGCCTGATGTGGTGGCTCATGCCTGTAATCCCAACACTTTGGGAGGCCGAGGCAGATGGATCACCTGAGGTCAGGAGTTCAAGGCCAGCCTGACCAACATGTTGAAACCCTGTATCTGCTAAAAATACAAAAATTATCTGGGCATGATGGTGCATGCCTGTAATCCCAGCTATTCAGGAGGCTGAGGCAGGAGAATCGCTTGAACCCAGTAGGTGGAGGTTGCAGTGAGCTGAGATTGCGCCATTGCACTCCAGCCTGGGCAACAAGAGTGAAACTCCATCTCAAAAAAAAAAAAAAGTCTTATTTTTTATCCAAGTTATATGTAGGTTATTCAAATTGTATATTGTATAACTCAGTGGTTTTACATAAAAGATAATACTCATGTCACCAATGCCAGATCAATACATAAGATATGACCAGCATCTCAGACATCCACTCATGCCCCTTCCATGCTACCTCCTTCCATGCTACCTCATCCTTTATTATTATTATACTTTAAGTTCTGGAATACATGTGCAGAACGTGCAAGTTTGTTACATAGGTATACACATGCCATGGTGGTTTGCTGCACCCATCAACCCGTCATCTACATTGGGTATTTCTCCTAATGCTATCCTTCCCCTAGCTCCCCACACCCCAACAGGCCCTGGTGTGTGATGTTCCCCTCCCTGTGTCCATGTGTTCAGAACATGCGGTGTTTGGTTTTCTGTTCCTGTGGTAGTTTGCTGAGAATGATGATTTCCAGCTTCATCCATGTCCCTGAAAAGGACATGAACTCACCCTTTTTTATGGCTACATAGTATTTCATGGTGTATATGTACCACTTTTTCTTTATTCAGTCTGTCATTGATGAGCATTTGGGTTGGGGAACCACTGTCTTTACTTCTAACACCATAAGATTGCTTTTTCCTGCTTTAAAACTTTATGTAAGTAAAATCATCCCATGCATCCTCTTCTGTACCTGGCATCTTTTATTCAACATTTTGTTGATGAAATTCATCCATGTTGTCGCTTATAGTTGCAGATTGTTTAGTCTTATTCCTGGGAAGTATTTCATTGTATGAATTTACCACAATTTATTTACCCATTCTACTGTTGATGGATACTTGAGTAATTTTCAGCTTTTGACTATTATGAGTAATATTGCGATGAGCAGTCTCATGCCTTTCTTTTGGTGAGTGTATGTATGCATTTCTGTTGAAATATACCTAGGAATGAAATTGTTGGGCATGGGGTATGCATACTTAAGTAGATATTGCCAATTTCCCAAGTACTTATACCGATTTATACTCTTACTGGAAAGATATGAATGTTCCATTTGCTCTGTATTTTTGCCAAGATTTGATGTTTTTTTAATCTTAGCCATTCTCATGGGCAGCACGCTCTTTCATAAATCTGATTAATGTCACCTCCTACTTAGTGGCCATCAATGGCTTCCCATTGAATTTAAAACAAAACCCAGACACCTAAATGTGGCTCTGCCTACCTTCTCCAATGTCATCTCATACCACTCTTTTTCCTTTCTACAATGGTCTTTTCCTTCTTAAGATCTATCAAGCTCTTTCCCACATCTGGATCTGCAGACTGCTTTCCTCTGCCTGGAAAACTTTCCTCCATCCACCTTCTTTCCCACCTCTTCGCTAGCCTTCCTCCCTACCCCTCCTATCTCAGATTTAATATCTGTCCTTAGGAGGGAAGTTCTTGACCCCTCCTTCCTGTTCTTATTCTCATCATAGGACTACCACATGGCACTGACCCACAGTTTATAGGTACATATTGATCTCTTGGTTTATTTGTTTGTTCCTCTCTTTAGAGTATAAAGTTCATGAAAACAAGGAGCCTCATTACTTCATAAGCCACTCTAGTGCCTGTGCCTGCCAGACAGTGCTTGGCATATACTGGGCATTCATCAAATGTTTTTTGAAAGAATGAATGAATGAATCCAGTGTATTTCAGACAATGTGTAAATTGACCCTTTTTGAGATAGGGTCTTGCTCTGTCGCCCAAGCTGGAGTGCAATGGTGTGATCATGGCTCGCTACAGCCTTGACCTTCTGGGCTCAAGCGATCCTTTTGCCTTAGCTTCTCTAGTAGTTGGGACTATGGGCATGAATGATCATGCCCATTTAATTTTAATTTTAATTTTTTGTAGAAACAGGAGTCTCACTCATCCAGGCTGGTCTCAAACTCCTGACCTCAGGCGATCCTTCCTCCTCAGCTTCCTAAAGTGCTGGGATTACAGGAGCCACCGTGCCCAGCCAAAATAATGTCAAATATCACCTTTGGGTATGGAATTTTGACACTCACTGAAAATGCACGGAAAACATGGCCAAAAGTAGACTTAGCGAGGGGCTGAGTGGCAGACCAAGCAATGCATAGACAGGCAGCTCAGAGCTTGTCTGTGAGCCAGGCGCCTCGAGAAAAAAGTGTCAGGGGGGAACCCAAAGAGGGTTCTTGAAGAAGGAGAGTGTGGCTTAGGTCCTGGGGGAGGGTTTGGGTCTTCTAGGAAATAAATTTTTTGTTTGTTTGTTTGTTTGTTTGTTTTAGACAAAGTCTTAACCCTGTTGCTGGGGCTAGAGTGCAGTGGTAGGCTCAAGGCTCACTGCAACCTCCACCTCCCAAATTCAAGGGATTCTCCCACCTCAGCCTGGCTGGTCTCGAACTCCTGACGTCAGATGATCCACTCGCCTCAGCCTACCAAAGTGCTGCAATTCCAGGTGCGAGCCATCACACCTGGCCTAGGAAATGAATTTTTAAAAATAAACAAATAGCCCTCCATGTCTCCAAAAAGCACCCTAATGTTTTCCAGAAGACAGTGCCCTTAGAAACCAGCTGGCTCAGATCCTGAAGCCAGTAACTTTGGTGTGAGAAAGAATGTACTTCTAATATTCTAACATTTCAATAACAATGGAGACAGAATTTGATAACGTGAAAAATAGTATTCCTGGGAAGGAATTTGAGAATACATTAATTATCATAAATTGTTAATTTTGTTCATTTCTGAAGTATGGTCATCCTCTCTTGTGTGAACCTGGTTTCCCTCTATTGTCTACTCAATTAAATAGCACCCATCTGACAACTACGGCTACGTATTTCCTACTGGACTGGAAAGGCTGAACATCCTCTATGTGTGAATAGAATAGCAAAGCACAGAGCATTCAAATGACAGCAGGAGCAGGATTTATTGTTATTTTCATTTAAAATGCCATATTAACTTTCCAAATAATTGGAAAACATTCATCCTCCATGACGTATGCATTTAAAAGGTTTACTTTTTGCTCCAATAATGCTACTGATTTTTAGCCACAAAACTGTTTCAAATCCTGAGTTACATGCTCAGCACATCTTAGCGCTATATAAATGAGCATTTCTGCAAGGCATCTGGTCTTTTAAATTAAATGTATTCATTTTATTGTGTAAAATATCTAATTTCAGGGAAAAAAAAAAGGTGACAGGTCATATCAGTAATTTTTTTTTTTTAAGAGACAAGATTTCATTATATCATCCAGGCTGGAGTGCAGTGGCATGATCATTTCTCACTGTAGCCTCAAACTTCTGGGCTTGAGGTCCTCCCACCCGGGCCTCCCAAAGTGCTGGGATTAAAGGTGCAAGGCCCTCTGCCCAGCCCTCAGTGAACTCTTGAGGGTCTGCTGGATGCTCAGGATACAAATATGTCCGAGCAGGTCAAAGAGCTTATATATTTAATGGCCAAAGAGACAGATAAACAGGCAATTGCAGTAAAATGTACTTAGGGCTCCAATAGGGGTGATTATAGTTGATGTGGGACCCTATAGGAGTAGTCTACCCCAGACTTGGTGGAAATGGAGAGTGTCAGTTAAAACCTCTAAGCAGCTGTTCTTTCTTCCTCAATGCCACTCCTCGGAGAAGTAGTCCCAATATCTTGGCTGTAATGTTCCCATGGTAGTTCTCTAACCCCTCTCTGCAAATTATATTTATATCACTGCTATTTGCACACTAAAGGTGTGAGGTGTAAAGGGGAAACCATAATGTAGCAGTCAAGAGTGTAGACTCTGATCAGACAGCCTGAGTTGGAATCTCACCTGCTTCCTGTCTGTAACACCCTATTTAACTCTCTATGCCTCAGTTTCCTCATCTGTATGAAGATTAAATGATTTTTCCTGAGTAAAATCATAGAGCACTGCCTGGCATGTAGTAAGTGCTCAGTGAGAGTTCTATTATTCCATGACTGTCTTGTCTCTTTCACTACATTGTCAGTTTCACAGCAGCAGTTATTATCATATTTATCTTTGTGACCTACCCATGGGCCCCATGGGCCTAAACCATTCTTCAGCCCCTCCAGTGTCTAGCATGGTCCCCTATGCACTACAAGTGGGATTAAAAAAAAGTTCACTGAATTGATGAGGGTCTACAGGTGGCATGTGGACCAAATCCGAGTTCCCTGGGATCATTTTTAAAATGCAGAGACACCATCATTTATATCGAATGCTTACTTAGATACACTATGGCCAAATTATACCTATTTTTTTTTTATCCTTGTTGTTAAGTTCAGTTACCTAATACTTATTGAGCACTTACTACATGCTGGGCACTTAGTTAAGCATGTTACACAAATCATGTTGCTTAAGTCTCACTTAAAATTTTTAAGTCACTTTCGTACTCTTATAGGAAGCCTGAAAAATGGCCATACACCCATTTTTCCTGGCATCAAAAATAAAACATTGTTAATCAAATTAAACTTTATACTACATATGTACAATACAGTTAGAGTATATATTATTTCAAAGCCATTTTGTTCTGAAAACTTGCTATAATTACAGTGGTATTGTACTTCTCCATGTTATAATTGTAAAATTATCATGTGCATAGAGGGGAGATTCTTTTGTACCCTCATAATAGGAGTCTTCTCCAGGACTCTCAGAGGAGCACATACACAAATGCACAGTCAGCTACGTTGCTAGAATATGTTGTACAGGTCAAACCATAATTAAAATAATTATTATTTATGTAGCACCGTAAATGTATCCACCGTTTGAGTCATAATCACAGTAGAGACAGAAAACAGCAATTATATAATCCAGTCAACTCCAGCAAATGCATGTCAGCCAAGATCCCAGCAGAGAAGATCTGAGAATTAACTTCAAGTGAAAATAACAGGCATATGGAATCACACTCTATTCCTGGGTTTCCATTCGCTTCATTTTTGTGTGGTTTCCGTCCATTCATTTACTCCTTCATTCATTCATTCACTCCTTCAACCTGGTTTCTATGTTGCTTATCATGTGCCTGCCATTTGCTAAGAACAATATCTACAAGAATAAGAAATGGGCTGGGTGCAGTGGTTTATGCCTGTAATCCCAGCACTTTGGGAGGCTGAAGCGGGCAGATCACTTGAGGTCAGGTGTTCAAGACCAACCTGGCCAACATGGTGAAACTCCGTTTCTACTAAAAATGCAAAAATTAGCCAGGCATGTCAGCAAACGCCTGTTATCCCAGCTACCAGGGAGGCTGAGGCAGGAGAATCACTTGAACCCGGGAGGTGGAGGTTGCAGTGAGCTGAGATGGCGCCACTGTACTCCAGCCTGGGTGACAGAGCAAGACTCCTTCTCAAAAAAAAAAAGAAAAGAAATGGTCTCTGCCTTCAGGGAGTTCTCAGTTCCAGAAGAAGAAAGACAAAGATGAACACACTCAGAGCCTGCCCCCAGGAGACTTATAACCAAATAGGACTGACTGGCATATTTGCAAATAACCCTAACACGGCTGTCATGTGAAACAACAACAACCAGCGAACTCTTACTACATGTGAGACACTGGGCTGGATGTTTTATATATGTTATTTAATTTAATTTATCTATTTATTTATTTTTTGTGACAAGTCTTCCTCTTCACCCATGCTAGAGTGCAGTGGTGCAATCACGGCTCACTGCAGCCTTGACCTCCTGAACTCAAGCGATCCTCCCACCTCAGCCTCCCAAGTAGCTGAGACCACAGATGTGTGCTACGAAGCCCAGCTAATTTTTCTTTTCATTTTTTGTAGAGATAGAGGTCTCCTTATGTTGCTCAGGCTGGTCTCAAACTCCTGGCCTCAAGCAATCCTCCCATCTCTGCCTCCCAAAGTGCTGGGATTACAGGCATGAGCTACCATGCCCAGCAGAGGGAAATTTATTTAGAGAGAAAAGAGGACATTCACTTGGTGTTCTTCAACAGCTAACCCAGATGACCAAAACCCTCTTCCAGAAGCTCTTAACATATCCTACAACACCAAAAAAATGGTTTGTGCAATGCCCTGTTTCAAACAATAAGCCTCTAATGCAGAATTAGTGTCAAATGAAGTACAAAATATTTAATCACTATCCTTTACTACCGTGTTCTCTCTCAATTTACGTAACATCCTGATCTTTTACTTACCAAAATCTCAGTTGACACAAAAAGCCTGTGAAGTAGGCAGGGCAAGTAAAATTATCTTCATGTTGGCCGGGTGCAGTGGCTCACACCTGTAATCCCAACACTTTGGGAAGCCAAGGTTGGTGGATCACCTGAGGTCAGGAGTTCAAGACCAGCCTGCCCAACATGGTGAAACCCCATCTCTACACAAATACAAAAACTAGCTAGGCATGATGGCTTGTGCCTGTAATCCCAGCTACTTGGGAGGCTGAGGCAGGAGAATCGCTTGAACCAGGGAGGCAGAGGTTGCAGTGAACTGAGATCATGCCATTGCACTCCATCCTGGGCGACAGAGCGAGACTCTGTCCACCCCCGCCAGAAAAGTGACCTTTCATGTCATGGATGGGAAAACTGAGGCTTAGAGAAGTTAAATGACCTACTCCAGACACAGTGCCAGTAACAATATTAGGCTAAAACATAGCTCTCCAACTCCCGGAAGATTGACCCCTTCTACTAAGTCTGGTGATTCCTGACCCCTTAACTCTGGGATCCAGTCGGGACCCCTCTCTGCTTTTGTATGAATGGTTTACACAAGCATTTGCCCCCTAATGGGCTATCAAAGGTATGGCTAACATCAAACACTATGATTTCACAGTTAACCAAATGTAAATAAAGTGGAAATCTGCTACCAAACATCCTAAGAAACAAACACAAACCCAATAACTTTTGAATTCTATTTTTATTCAAAACTGGACTTGAATTTGTTCTCTTACTCAGTGTTATTCCAACAATGAATCAATCCAAGAGTATTTATTAACCACTACTAGGGTCTGAATATGTCCCCCAAAATTCATATGTCAAAACGTATTTGCCAATGTGATAGTATTAAGAGCTAAAGACTTTAGGAGGTGAGGAGGCCATGAGGATGGAGCCCTCATGAATATGATTAATACCCTTAAAGAAAAGGTTTCAGAAAGCTGCCTGGGTCTTTTGTCCCTCCACCATGTAAGGACACAGCAACAAGTGCCATCTTGGAAGCTGACAGCAGCCCTCACCAGACAAGGATCCTGCCAGTGCCCTGATCTTGGACTTCTCAGCCTCTAGAACTGTGAAAAATAAATTTCTATTGTTTATAAATTACCCCGCCTAAGGTATTTTGTTATAGCAACCTGAACTGACTAAGAAAACCATTCACGACTACTGGGTACATAACGAAATGAAAGCAGAAATAAAGATGTTCTTTGAAACCAATGAGAATAAAGATACAACATACCAGAATCTCTAGGACACATTTAAAGCAGTGTGTAGAGGGAAATTTATAGCACTAAATGCCCACAAGAGAAAGCAGGAAAGA
>NW_012118188.1:1616101-1629884 GCF_000951035.1 Colobus angolensis palliatus | reverse complement strand
AAAAAAAAAAAAAAAAAGAAAACCATTCACCATGCAGGAAGAGAGCCAATTATAAGAAGTCATCCCTGACCTGAAGGAGTTTGAGTCTAATTGGGGGAAATGATAAACACAGAAGAAACAATCAGTAAGTAATGTCAACTGTGATAGTGTCTGAAGGAAAAACTAGGCTCAGGATGTAGATAAATAAGCCACCCCGCTGAGGTGTATCCATTAGAGCTGTGCTGAGTGAGCCCTCCAGAGGACAGAGATCAGCCCTCTGTACAGTAGTCTGTAGTCTTCACGCCTCACTATCCTATACTGAAATCTCCTTAAGTAAGGAGGTACACATCTCTATTCTCACAGGTTTATTGTAGTGAGTTGTCAAAGAGTGTGGCCTCTGGAGCTAGACTCTCTGGGTTTGAATCCTGTCTCTGTGACTCACAGATTCTGTAACCTTGAACAAGTTATTTAAACTCTTTTTTTTTTTTTTTTGGAGACGGAGTCTTGCTCTGTCGACCAGGCTGGAGTGGCAGTGGCGTGACCTCGGCTCATGGCAACCTCTGCCTCCCAGGCTCAAGCGAGTCTTATGCCTCAGCATCCCAAGTAGCTGGGATTACAGGTGCGCACTACCACACTTGGCTAATTTTTGTTGTGTGTATGTGTCTGTGTGTTTTTAAGTAGAGATGGGGTTTCACCATGTTGGCCAGGTTGGTCTCGAACTCCAGACCTCAAGTGATCAACCTGCCTCAGACTCCTAAAGTGCTGGGATTACAAGTGTGAGCCACCGCACCTGGCCTATTTAAACTCTTCATGGCCAAGTTTCCTTATCTGTAAAACAAGTATCATTTCATGGGGTTCTTATGAGGAGTAAATGAATTATTAAGTACTTCATGTCAAGGTTCTAGAAAAATGGCTGATACACATTAAATGTTCCATACATAATAACTATTAATACAGTGGTTTGTGCTTTGTCAAGATCTGTCTGTTCAAACAGAGTATAAAGTGATGAGAACAAAAGTGTTGTTGTTGTTATTTGAGATAGGATCTCACTTTGTCACCCAGGCTGATCACGGTGTTATCACAGCTCACTGCAGCCTCAACTTCTCAGGTACAAGCCATCCTCCCACCTCAGCCTCCCAAATAGCTGGGACCACAGGTGACTGCCACCACAGCTGGCTAATTTCTGTATTTTTTTTGTAGAGATGGTGTTTCACCATGTTGGCCAGGCTGGTCTCAAATGCCTGACCTCAAGCGATCCACCCACCTCAGCCTCCCAAAGTGTTAGGATTACAGGCGTGAGCCACCGCTCGCAGCCAAGAGCAGGTTTTAACGGCTAAGCCTTTTGAACATATTGATTAAGCAGTCTTTGTTGAGCATCTATGTGTCATTGCGGATATAATAGTGAACAAGCTAGACCAGGGCCCTTGAGGAAGCAGCAAAGATATGAGATATAGTAGAAGATAGAGTTTCCCTTCATCATGAAAGCTGATCATTTTAAGTCTCTTTTTAAAAAAATTATTACACTTTACTTTTTAGAGCAGTTTTAGGTTTACATAAAAATTGAGCAGATAGTACAAAGAGTTTCCATATACTCCCATCTCCCCTGGTTTTCCTTATTATGAATGTCTTGAATTAATGTGGTACATTTGTTACAACTGATGAACCAATATGAATATATTGTTATTAACAAAGGCCATAGTTTTTTTTGTTGTTTTTTGTTTTTTTTAAATGGAGTCTCACTCTATCAGCCAGCCTGGAGTGCAGTGGTGTGATCTCGGCTCACTGTAACCTCCGCCTCTGGGCTCAAGCAATTCTCTTGCCTCAGTCTCCCGAGTAGCTGGGATTACAGGTGTGTGCCACCATGCCTGACTAATTTTTGTATTTTTAGTAGAGACAGGGTTTCACCGTGTTAGCCAGGCTGGTCTCAAACTCCTGACCTCAAGTGATCCTCCTGCCTCAGCCTCCCAAAATGCTGAAATTACAGGTGTGAGCCACAACACTTGGCAAAGGCCATAGTTTATATTAGGATTCACTCTTTGTGTTGTACAGATCTATAGGTTTTGACAAATGCATACCATCATATATCCACCATTGTAACAGTGATGCTTCACCCACATCCACTCCTCCCTCCCTCCTCCCCAACCCCTGGCAACCACTGATCTTTGTACTGCCTCAAAGATTTTCCTTCTCCAGAATGTCGTATATGGGAAATCATAAAGTAACCTTTATAGACTAGCTACTTTTAGAAATATGCATTTGAGTTTCCTTCATGTCTTTTCATGAGTTGATAGCTTATTTCTTTTTTATCACCGAATAACATTCCATTTTATGGATGTACTACAATTTACTCATTGATCTCTCAAAGGACATCTTGATTGTTTCCAGTTTGGGGCAATTATGAATAAAGCTGCTATGAATATCAATGTGCAACTTTTTGAGTAGACATAAGTTTTTAATTCATTTGGGTAAAAACCCAGGAGCACAATTGCTAGATCATGTAGTAAGAATGTTTAACTTTGTAAGAAACTGCCAGACTGTCCTCCAAAATGGTTGTACCGTTTTGCATTTACAACCAGGAATGAATGAGAGTTCCTGGTGCTCCACATCCTCACCCAGCATTTGGTGGTGTTAGTGTTTTTTTAAACATATTTTTACCATTCTAAGTATATGTATATGTATACGTATATGTTTTGAGACAGAGTCTTGCTCATTCTAAGTATATGTATCTACATTCTAAGTATATGTATATGTATATGTGTATGTGTATGTCTATGTGTATGTATATGTTTTGAGATGGAGTCTCAAAACTCCACCTTGGCGCTCTGTCGCCAAGACTAGAGTGCAGTGGCACCATCTCGGTTCACTGCAACCTCCACCTCCCGGGTTCAAGCAATTCTCCTGCCTCAGCCTCCTGAGGAGCTGGGATTACAGACACCCACCAATACGCCTGGCTAATTTTTGTATTTTTAGTAGAGATGGGGCTTCACCATATTGGCCAGGCTGGTCTTGAACTCCTGACCTCGTGATCCACCCACCTCGGCCTCCCAAAGTGCTGGGATTACAGGCATGAGCCACTGAGCCTGGCCTAAATTCTTTATCAAATACATGTTTTACAAAGAATTTCTCCCAGTCTTGTCTTTTCATTCCCTTAAGTGTCATACTGTGGCCAGACATGCCTGTAACCCCAGCAATCTGAGAGGCCGAGGTGGTGGATTGCTTAGGCCTAAGTGTTTAAGACCCGTTTGGCAACATGGCAAAACCCTGTCTCTACCAAAAAAATAAAAAAAGACAAAAACAAAAAACAAAAATTGGCTGGGCATGGTGGCACACACCTGTAATCCCAACTACTCGGGAGGCTGAGGTGGGAGAATTGTTTGAGCCCTGGAGGTCTAGGCTGCAGTGAGTCATGATCATGCCACTGCACTCCAAACTGGGTAACAGAGTGAGACCCTGTTTCAATTTATTTATTTATTTATTTTTAAAAAGAGTGATATTGTTTTGAATACAGGTTAATATTCCTTAATCCCCTGAGGTCAGTGTTGCCCAGTACCATAGCTTTAAGACTACCTTCTTTCACAAAATAGATGAGAAAAGAAAAAACAGTGGCTCATGCCTATAATCCCAGCATTGTGGGAGGCTGAGGCGGGTGGATCACTTGAGGTCAGGAGTTCAAGACCAGCCTGGCCAAGATGGTGAAACCCTGTCTCTACTAAAAATACAAAAATCAGCCAGGCATGGCAGCAGGTATCTGTAGTCCTAGCTACTTGGCAGGCTGAAGCAAGAGAATCACTCAGACCTGGGAGGCGGAGGTTGCAGTGAGCCGAGATTGAGCCACTGCACTCTAGCCTAGGCAACAGAGTGAGACTCCATCAGGGAGGGAGGGAGGGAAGGAAGGAAGGAAGGAGAGAAAAAAAATCCTGAAGATCTCAGAACAGTCTCAAAGTGCTTACCTATGTATGTTCATAGCCATACTGATGACATCAAACTTTTTTTGTAATTAAAAATTATAATAAATAACGTAATGTAATGCATATGCCAATTAGCTTGATTTAGACACTCCAAATTTCAAAACATTATGTTGTATGCCATAAATACATACAATTTTTATTTGTCAATTAAAAATAGAAGATAAAAAAATAATTAGGATAAATAAGCTCAAAACATTTAAGAAATTACATGTGAATGGGGCTTCATAAAAAAAAATTCCATCCTAGGCAGGCACAATGGCTCACGCCTATAATCCCAACACTTTGGGAGGCCAAGGCGAGCAGATCACCTGAGGTGAGGAGTTTGAGACCAGCCTGGCCAAGATGGTGAAACCCCATCTCTACTGAAAATATAAAACTTAGCCAGGCGTGGTGGCAGGTGCCTGTAATCCCAGATACTTGGGAGGCTGAGGAAGAGAATTGCCTGGGAGGTGGAGGTTGCAGTGAGCTGAGATCACGCTACTGCACTCCAGCCTGGGTGGAAAAGCGAGACATCATCTCAAAAAAAAAAAAAGAAAAAAAAAATCCATCCTAAGTAAATGTTTGGGAATAAAGGCTAGGTTTTTTCCCCCTCTGCTTTTTTACGTCTATTGAGTTTCTTCGCTTCAGAATGAGCCTCTGTATTAGTAAGATCCTCTGGGATCATATTCACAAAAGGGTATTAAATCCTTGAAGGGCTGTTATAAATCTTATGTCTTGGCCACATTAATAGAAATCCAGCCTAGGAACACCTCCCTCACCCCCGAGCCCCTTCCCCAATGTCAGTTGGTCATCCACATCAATGACTTTACCCATCACCTACAGGCATCCAGTCTGACTGGCTGACCCGTGGCAGTAATTCTGCCTCAGAAATAACTCCGAAGGACAACCCAGGCAGGGAGGAATACGGGAAATCATAAGAAGGACCTAGGCATGGATGTGGACCAGCTGAAAGTTTTCCAGGAACATTTGAAACACTCTTTTTACACTTGTGACAAGTGACATGGGTTTTCTTAATGAGCACATGCAGCCAAAATCCCAATTCATGCACTGGAAGAAGTCTCAGAATAAGCAGCAGAGCTCTGAGGAATGGATTCAGAAACGATTCCAGACCCAGAATGTGAAAAGTTAGCTTTAAATACCCTGCTCTCAGACCACCCAGGAATGGTATCCAGACCTCATCCTGGCCTCTAGAGAATTCCCAGGGCCACTTTTGACAGTAGTCAAAGTGACTTGTCAAGCACGAATAAAAATGCCATCGGGGGAAGGAAAATGCAACCTAAAGCCTTCTAGCAGAGGAAATATAAAGAATAATATTTTCCACACGACTGAGCTAAAGGGTTCATTTAAAGAAAAAACCACTTGTAAGTATTAGGGAAAATTCCAGGTTAACTGTACTGAAAAAAAAAAAAATCTAGTAAATATTTTGCTGGGAAATTCACACTTAAAGAAATGGCCTTTCAGGCCCCTGGGGAGAGGGCATTAAGCTGACACATTTTTCAAATAAAAATGGCTGCTCTAAAAACATAAACCTTCAAAATGAACACCACAGAGAGCCCCTTTCTTCCTGTGCTGAGCACGCTCACTACCCACTCAGAGCGCCCTGTGCCAAAGCAAAGTCAAACCCTGTAGAAACCTGATCCCCACTGTGGAAAAAACTGTGCAGCACCCTTGTTTTCTGTTGTGCTTTGTTTTGTATTTCAGATGTGCTGGTCACATCTGTTCCTTATCTCCCCTCTTCCCCTGTGATTTTGTTTACAGGATCCTAGAACAACGGGGACTGCAGAATCTCCACACGGATGACAGGAGACAAGGCTCTCAGGGGTTAGTCACTGTCTGCAAAACGTGGAGCCAAAGGCTTTCAGAGTAGCTGCCAACACTCCAAGTTACTCAGGCTCATGGACCGGGAATGACTGGAAAGGAGACTGCCTTGTCTGGGGAAGATCCAGAAACACAGACGCAGTTTTTTGGAAGTAATCTCTTTACAACGGCCTGCTCATCTCCTCTCTCTGCTTAGAAGTTTTTGTGTTCTGTAAGGAGCCTTCTAATGGGCTTCTGTCTGCCTGGGCTTCTGTCCCTTTGGTCCTCCCAGTCTACTCTCTCTCTCGTTTCTTTCATCCCTAGATTCCAGGAAGTCAAGGTCAGGGCAACTTACCAGTCCCTAAACACCATTATTTTGGCAGGATGCTTTGGCAATGGAATGAATGCCTGCAGAAGGTCTCATCTAGTCACCCACAAATTCATGAACATAGCTGTGACTTTTCGAAGTAGAATCCAGGCTCCTAGTCTTTGTTTTTTATCTTTTTTTTTTTTTTTTTGAGACAGAGTCTCACCCTGTGGCCCAGGCTGGAGTACGGTGATACCATCTTGGCTCACTGCAAACCCCGCCTCTGGGGTTCGAGCAGTTCTCCTGCCTCAGCCTCCTGAGTAGGTGGGATTACAGGCACCCACCAACACCCCTGGCTAATTTTTGTATTTTTAGTAGAGACGGGATTTCACCATCTTGGCCAGGCTGGTCTTGAACTCATGACCTCGTGATCTGTTCACCTCAGCCTCCCAAAGTGCTGGGACTACAGGTGTGAGCCACCACACCTGGCCTGTTTTTATCTTATGTTGAGCATGAAAAAATCTAGACTAGTGTTGCTCAAACTGTGGGTTGCTAACAGACAGTGCTTCTCATGACTCTTACAATGGAGAAATGGTCAATGGAGAAATGAAAAAATTGAGAGAATGCATTTAGAAAATTTCAGAGCACTTTCACAGAATAATCTTATGTCTGTTGAATCTAATAATAAAAATTGGAGAGCCCATGTTTTACATGTCTTTGGTTTGCTATTTCACTTTTCTAGTTATTCATTTTTAGCATATTTACAAGGATATCAGTCCATAATGGAATGGAAATAATTCAAGAAGAGGGAAACTTTATCACACATGGTTTGAAAAGCAAACCACAGACAATACAAAAAAAAAAAAAAAGAAAGAAAAAAACACCAAACACTCATTTAGCCATTACTCAGGCTTTGTCAAAACTTAACATTTTGGCTCACACCTGTAATCCCAACACTTTGGGAGGCCATGGGGGGCGGATCATGAAGTCAGGAGATCAAGACCATCCTGGCTAACACGGTGAAACCCCGTCTCTACTAAAAATACAAAAATTTAGCCGGGCATGGTGGTGTGTGCCTATAATCCCAGTTACTCAGGAGACTGAGGCAGGAAAATTGCTTGAACCCAGGGGGTAGATGTTGCAGTGAGCCGAGATTGCACCACTGCACTCCAGCCTGTGCGACAGAGCAAGAAACAGTCTCAAAAAAAAAAAAAAAAAAAACTTTAACATTTTACCATATTTGCCTTTGCCTTAATTTTTATGGATTGGTTGATTGATTGAGACAGACTCTCACTTTATCACCCAGGCTAGAGTACAGTGGGCCACATTGCTCACTGCAGCCTCAACCTCCTGAGCTCAAGGGATCCTCACACCTCAGCTTCCCAATTAGCTGGGACTAAAGCCCATGCCACCATGTTTATCTAATTAAACATTTTTTTTTTTTTTAGAGACAGAATCTTACTATGTTGCCCAGGCTGGTCTCAAACTCATATGATCTTCCCACCTTGGCCTCCCAATGTGCTGGGATTATAGGCATGAGCCACTGCACTTGGACATTGCTTTTTTTTTTTGAGACAGAGTCTAGCTCTGTCACCCCCAGGCTGGAGTGCAGTGGTGTGATCACAGCTCACTGCAGTCTCCAACTGTAACTCCTGGGCTCAAGTGACATTCCTGCTTCAGCCTTTCGAGTAGCTGGGACTACAGGCATGCGCCACCATGCCCAGCTAATTTTTGTATTTTTAGTAGAGACAGTGTTTCACCATGTTGAACTCGAACTCTTAACTTCAAGTGATCCACCTGTCTTGGCCTCCCAAAGTACTGGGATTACAGGCATGAGCCACCATGCCGAGCCTAGCCATTGCCTTTTTTAAAGAGATAAAAAATTACACATTTTTCCTCACCTTTCCTCTCTTCTACCCGTCTCTTGACCCTTCCCTCCCTCTTCATTCTCTTTCTTTTCCCTCCTCTTCCTCCTCTCTTCCTTTCTCCTTCTACCCACCCCACTTCTATTCCCTCCCCTCCCTCCTTCATCTGCCTTCCGCTTCTCACTTTCCTTACACTTCTTCCTCCCTTCTCTATTCTCCCCTTCCCTCTATTTATTAGGTTAATTGAGCATGGTAGACCTCCATAGTTGGGAGAGAGAGGAATTCACAGTGGCCCAGCATGAGGAAGCAGAGCCTGGGCAGGACGCATAGTGGGATGCCAGGTGAACGGATGTGGAATGTCAGGGCCCAGGAGAGGTGAGCAGGTTGTCCATGCAGCAGGGCAGCCTCTGGCATGGTGAGTCAGGGCTCAAACAGGAGAGAAAGCCTGTCACATGGGAGAAGGAGATGGGAGATTAGCTGTACTCCAGAGGGTTGACCAAATAAATGAATGTGATAAGGATAATGAGAGTCAGGTCTCTATGGAAAGGGAGAAAACTAGGATAAATTCTGAACTGTTGAACTGGAATTAGATGCTTTGGTGAAAACTTACAGTTTTTCATGCATAGAGATCAATGAATAATACAGTTGTAAATGTATATATATGCATAGATATTTCTATTACCTAGCTCCGTGTGCTGAGAGCAGCAACACCTGAAGAGCAGCGAACACACCTAGTGCTCAGATCTGGTTTCTAAATATTGTTTTTCACTAAAAGGAATGAGGACGTCTTGGAGAGCTGGCTGATTCTAGAGTTAGGACTGAGAATGCACACGATGAGCTTGGAACCTCTTGTACCAGAAATCAAGACAGTATCCCAACAGTGATGAGGGTCTGTCAAAGGACACGGAGTGAACTTGAATGGGCTTCCCCTGGCCAGTGTGGTCAGGATTTGAACATTAAATAAATAATGATAGTAGCAAATTATAATCTATTTGCTAAAATAGAGATCATGAGCCCATGCAGATGTACATTAAAACATGAGTAAATTAAGAGTTTGAAGGGATGGAAGATTTACACAGTTATTCATTATAAAGGAAAAAAGAGTATCTTTACAGTGAAGCAGCTGGCAGACACCACAGTAATCATGTGATCCAGCTGAACACCATCACTGCTTGAGCCCAAGAGTTTGAGCCTGCAGTGAACTGCGATCATGTCACTAGACTCCAAACTGAGTGACAGAGCAAGACCCTATCTCTAAAACAACAACATTATTCTGGTTTCTTAGAGTGTGTTTTTTAAAAAAATTATACAAAATGAACATCATCAGTGTTAATTAAATAAAACTTAATAGGAGGGCATTGTTTAGACTAGGCTCCTACCCTAGGCCCAACAGACCAAAATGGAGTTAAACCAAGCCAAAACTAAGTTGTTTATCTGACCTTCCAAGAAATCAGGAGAAAAAAATAGCCAAATCCCTAAACAGGCCAGTTTCATCCAGCACGATAAGGAAGTTCCCTCTGCTTTAACCCTTGCAAAAAGGTAACCTGGACCGGGTGTGGTGGCTCACACCTGTAATTTCAGCACTTTGGGAAGCTGAGGTGGGTGTATTGTTTGAGACCAGGAGTTTGAGACCAGCCTGGCCAACATGGCGAAACCCCATCTCTACTAAAAATGCAAAAATTACCCAGGTGTGGTGGCACACACCTGTAGTCCCAGCTACTGGGGAGGCTGAGGTACAAGAATCGCTGGAACCCAGGAGGAGGAGGTTGCAGTGAGCCAAGATCATGCCACTGCACTCCAGCCTGGGCTATAGACTGAGATTTTGTCTCAAAAAAAAAAAAAAAAGAAAAGAAAAGAAAAGAAAAAAGAAAAAAAGTAACCTGAAGTAACTTGACATTGGCTAATCAGCTTCGTTTCTATTGTTCTGTTTCCTTGTTCTCACCTTACAAAACCCACTTCTCTATTCCCCCCTGCCAATCTATTCTTCCATTTTGTAGAATAGAGGCTATCTCAACTCATAAATTCCAAATAAAAGCCAATTAGGTCTATAACTAAACTAATGATTTTGTGTTTTGACATCAGTAATGGGACAAATTGAAATTGTGCACCATCTGATACCATACAATGAGAAGTACATGACATTGCTTCTGTGATCATCCTGCTACATGAATCTAATCACAAGGAAATATCAGAAAAACCCAAATTGAAGGGCATTTTACAAAATAAGCTAACTGCAAGCTTCAAAACTCTCAGGGTCATAAAATTCAATAGAAGACCAAGGAATCTTTCTTTCTATATATATATCTACATCTATCTATCTATCTATCTATCTATCTATCTATCTATCTATTCTACAATTTAAAACTTTTAATTAAAAAGTAAACTTTAATGTCGAAAACGCAAACTTGGGGAAGAGAGAAATGCTCTCACACAAGGCTGTCACTTCACACTTGGAAGGTTGCACAGCGGCCGGGCAGAGGCGCTCCTCACTTCCCAGACGGGTGGAGCGGCCAGGCAGAGGTGCTCCTCACTTCCCATTTGGGGTGGCCTGGCAGAGGCGCTCCTCACTTCCCAGATGGTTGGCTACCGGGCAGAGGCACTCCTCACATTCCAGTCAGTTGGCGGCCAGGGAGAGGCGCTCTTCCCTTCCCAGATGAGGTGGCGGCCAGGCAGAGGCACCCCTCACTTCTCAGACGGTTGGCCGCCTGGCAGAGGCGCTGACCAAGGAACCTTTCTATAATGAAGTAGATTAAAGGAACATGATAAACTAAACGTAATGCCGATTTGGAATTGAATCCTTTTGACCTAAGTGGCAAAACTTGAATGGAGTGTGAAGATGAGAAACTAACAATGTCAATATTAATTTCATCTTTTTATTATTATTATTCTGATGATAGAGTCTTGCTGTGTCACCCAGGCTGGAGTGCAGTGGTGTGATTTTGGCTCACTGCAACCTCTGCCTCCTGGGTCCAACTGATTCTCCTGCCTCAGTCTTCTGAGTAGCTGTGACTACAGGTGCCTGCTACCATGCCTGGCTAATTTTTGCATATTTAGTAGACATGGGGTTTCTCCATGTTAGCAAGGCTGGTCTCGAACTCTTGACCTCAGGTGATCCACCAGCTCAGCCTCCCAAAGTGTTGGGATTACAGGCATGAGCCACCCAGCCAGTCTATTTATTTATTTGAGATGGAGTCTTGCTGTGTCACCCAGGCTGGTGTGCAGCGGGGCAATCTCAGCTCCCTGCACACCTCTGGGCTCAAGTGATCCTCCTGCCTCAGCCTCCCGAGTAGCTGGGACCACAGGTGCATGCCACCATGCCCAACTAATTTTTGTATTTTTTGGTAGAGATGGAGTTTCACCATGTTGACCAGGCTGGTCTCAAACTCCTGACCTTGACTGATCTGCCTGTCTCAGCCTCCCAAAGTGCTGGGATTACAGGTGTGAGCCACTGGACCCAGCCTCCAGCCTCATTTTTTCTTTTCTTTTCTTTTCCTTCTTCTTTTTTTTTTTTTTCAAAGGTGGAAGCTTGCCTATATTGTCCAGGCTGGCCTCACACTCCTGGGTTTGAACTCCTGGGCTCAAGGGATCCTCCTACCTCAGCCCCTGGAGCAGTTGGGACCACAGGGATGTACTACCACACGTGGCTCATTTTCTTAATCTCCTCACCTTTAATATTTTGTCTCTACCCTATCTTAACCATACACTCCCATGGCCCTCACTAGATTTTGTCTTTCTTAACATTTTCTTAAGCCTTTTTCTATAGCCTCAATCAAGCATCCCATTTTTATATTTCCAGCTCATTCCTTCCCATATTCAAACCTCCATTCTTCTGGTTGCTCAGACCAAATACTTTGGAACCATTCTTGATCCATTCCTTGTGGCAGAGGAGAGGAAATGTGTAAAGGAGAGTGAGGCCCTGTATACAGCCAAGAGTCGGGATAGCATGAATGCAAAGAAGAGTAGCACTGGGGCTGGCTGCAGTGGCTCATGCCTGTAATCCCAGCACTTTGAGAGGCCAAGGCATGCGGATCATCTGACCAGTCTGGCCAACATGTTGAAACCCCATCTGTACTAAAAATACAAAAATTAGCCAGTCGTGGTGGCTCCAACCTGTAATCCCAGCTACTCAGGAGGCTGAGGCAGGAGAATCACTTGAACCTGGGAAGCGGAGGTTGCAGTGAGCTGAGATCACACCACTGCACTCCAGCCTGGGTGACAAAGCGAGGCTCCATCTTAAAAAAAAAAAAAAAAAAAAAAGAGTAGCATTGGATTTGGGACTGTAAGGTTACAGGTGAACTTACAAACAGGAATATTGTTGGAGAGTGGGAACAAAATCCTGATTTTTTTAATGTTTTGGAGACAGTCTGTCACTAAGGCTGGAGGGCAGTAGTGCAATCATGGCTCACTGTAGCCTCAAAATTTGGGGCTCAAGCTATTCTCCTGCCTCAGCCTCCAGAATAACAGGGTCTATAGGTGCACCACCACACCTGACTAATTTTTATTGTTTATGGAGATGGGGGTCTCACTATGTTGTCAAGACTGGTCTTGAACTCCTGGCCTTAAACAGTCCTCCCTGTCTTGGTCTCCCAAAGTATTGGGATTACAGGCATGACCAGTCAATCATGATTTGAATTGAGGAAATAATCATAGTATTTCTCAAGGAATTGCTTGAATCTGAACACTCAAGAAGCACTTATTAAGCAATCAAATGATGTGGGCTAAGTCATTTTCAAAAGTCTTGAACCTTTAGCCTTGAAAGTCGGACTAATGAGTTTGTGTCTTATTTTTTTCTGAAGGTCTTTTTGAGTCTTGCATTAGGAAATTAATCTGGCAGAAGCAGGCACAAAAGATCTTGTGGGTTGAGGAGTCAATAAAAAGACTTCTGGAATAGCCCGGGTACGAGCTTATGAGACACTGAGATGGGAGCCAGGGGTTAGGGGGTGGGCAGAAGCGGGGAGAACAGTGGCACTGTGGAATCACAACAAGAGGAAGGAAAATCCACAAACATGCCATAGAAAATAAGTCAGATTTGGAACTGATTAGATGTGGATGGGGAGAGAGGAGAATCAGAGAATGAGTCAAAGTTAGCCAGGAGTGTTTCAACCTGATTCCTGAGAATCCTGTTACCTAGCAGGAGACACTGTTTCTTAGATTTGGTTTCAGGGGAAGATGATGGCTTTGGTCTTAAATTGTTGGGGTTTTTTTTGTTTTTTGTTTTTTTCTCAAGACGGAGTCTTGCTGTGTCTCCTGGGCTGGAGTTCAACGGTGTGACCTCGGCTCACTGCAACCTCCACTTCCTGGGTTCAAGCAATTTTCCTGCCTCAGCCTCCTGAGTAGCTGGGATTACAGGCGTGTACCACCGTGCCTGGCTAATTTTTTTTTTTTTGTATTTTTAGTAGAGACAGGGTTTCACCATATTGACCAGGCTGATCTTGAACTCCTGACCTCGTGATCCACCCACCTCGGCCTCTCAGAGTGCTGGGATTATAGGCGTGAGCCACGGCACCTGGCTTTAAATTGTTTTTTTGTTTGTTTGTTTTTGAGACAGAGTTTTGCTCTGTTGCCCAGGCTAGAAGTTCAGTGGCAGCATCTTGGCTCATTGCAACCTCTGCCTCCTGGGTTCAAGCGATTCTCCTGCCTCAGCCTCCCAAGTAACTGAGATTACAGGTGCACACCACCACACCCAGCTAATTTTTTGCATTTTTAGTGGAGACGAGGTTTCGCCATGTTGGCCAGACTAGTCTGGAACTCCTGACCTCAAGTGATTCACCCGCCTCGGCCTCCCAAAATGTGGGGATCACAGGTGTGAACCACTGCGCTTGGCCTTAAATATTTTTAATTTTAATTTTTTTTTTTTTTTTTTTTTT
>NW_012118188.1:1614615-1615308 GCF_000951035.1 Colobus angolensis palliatus | reverse complement strand
TTAATTTTTTGTAGAGATGAGGTCTCATTATGTTGCCCAGACTAATCTCAAACTCTTGAGCTCAAGGGATCCTTCCACCTTGGCCTCCCAAAGTGCTGGGATTAGAGACGCCAGCCACCTCGTCCCCTAATATTTTTCGCTGATAGACCTGGAAGACAACCTGGGAAAGGTAGCAGTTAGAAATTAGGTCATAGAGGTAGAAAGGGTACTTGAGGCTGCAGTCTGTCAAGTTGTATGGAAATGAAAGTTGAAGCCCTAAGATATGATGAACCACAGTCGTAACTATAACTTCCTTTTAATGAGACTTGCTTTCTTCCAACAGCTGCCTTAAATATTCTAAATATTTCTCTCCCAGTCATTATGGTACAGTGTAAGTAAGTGTTGTTAACTCAATATTGCAGACCAGAAAGCTAAGGTTCAGGGGAATTAAATAACTTGTCGTGTTCACGGAACTCACCAGTAAAGAACCAGAACTTGAACCCAGATCCGCCTGATACCATGCAGTTTGATGTCAGAATTTCGTAGTCAAAGGAGTCAATGAAAGAGACAGAGAAGTAGTTGTTAGGAGAAAGAAAATTATATATTTATTTTTATTTTATTTCATTTTTATTTTTATTTTTTTGTGACAGAGCCTTGCTCTGTTGCCCAGGCTGGAATGCAGTGGTGCAATCTTGGCTCACTGCAACCTCCCTC
>NW_012118188.1:1613655-1614240 GCF_000951035.1 Colobus angolensis palliatus | reverse complement strand
TGGCTAATTTTTTTTTTTTTTTGTATTTTTAGTAGAGACGAGGTTTCACCATATTAGTCAGGCTGCCCTCGAGCTCCTGATCTCATGATCCACCCACCTCGGCCTCCCAAAGGGCTGAGATTACAGGCGTGAGCCACTGCGCCTGGCTTATATATTTTATTTGTTTATTTATTTACTTATTTATTTATTGAGATAAGAGTGTCACTCTGTCATCCAGGCTAGACTGCAGTGGTGTGATCTCTGCTTACTGCAACCTTCCCCTCCCAAGTTCAAGTAATTATCATGTCTCAGCCTCCTGAGTAGCACAGAAACACCCCACCATACCTGGCCATACTGTACGCCATACCCATTACAGAAGCACTCCACTATACCCGGCCAATTTTTGTATTTTTAGTAGAGATGGAGTTTTGCCATGTTGGCCAGGCTGGTCTTGAACTTCTGACCTCAAGTGATCCTGTTATGCCCAGACCGTTTATTCCCCAAAGAAGATCACCAGAGTCCGGAGTCAAAGCCAAGCGGCAAGGATCTTTATTGCAGGTTCGAACCTGGAACCCTCACGCTAGTCGTGGGACAAGCGGAAGAGTT
>NW_012118188.1:1608840-1611960 GCF_000951035.1 Colobus angolensis palliatus | reverse complement strand
TTTTTTTGATAAAGAAAACTTGGGTCTGTTAATAAACTGAGAGAGGAGATTGGGAAGTGAAAGAATTGTTGGATTGATCCCAGAGGAAGCGAGACTGCATTGTCCTGAAAGGCAGGCGGCAATGTCCCATGTTTCTCACAGCCCTCACAGTGCTGGCTCGGAGTTGCCTGTCCTGGGACTCTGAACAGGCAGTGAGTGCTGGATTCCAGCCTCTGTGCACGCCTTCACCCGACAGCACTGCAGAGCAGAGTGTTGGATAAAATCAGACACATTAGGGTTCTGCACTATTGTGACTATGGCTGTCACACCTTTCTGGGCCTCAGTTTCCTCAACTGTAAAAGCCAATAATATTACCAAATAAAAGTGGGGAGCACAGTGCCTAACACATGACAGGAATGGGTAGAGTGTCCCTTATTCCCTTATCCAAAATGCTTGGTACCGGAGTCGGGTTTTTTTGTTTTTGTTTTTGAGATGGAGTCTCACTCTGTCACTCAGGCTGGAAGGCAGTGGCACAATCTCAGCTCACTGCAACCTCCACCTCCCAGGTTCAAGCTATTCTCCTACCTCAGCCTCCTGAGTACTTGGGATTACAGATATGTGCTACCACACCTGGCTAAATTTTGTATTTTTAGTAGAGATGGGGTTTCACTACATTGGCCGGGCTGGTCTCGAACTCCCGATCTCAGGTGATCTGCCCGCCTTGGCCTCCCAAAGTGCTGGGATTACAGGGGTGAGCCACCCCGCCCGGCCTGAAGTGTTTTGAATTGGGAATTTTTTCAGATTTTGCAATTTTTTCAGATTTTGGAATATACATAATGAGATACCTTGGGGAGAGGACCCACGTCTAAACACAAAGTTCATTTATGTTTCATTTGCATCTTCTACACATAGCCTGAAGGTAATTTTATACAATATTTTAAATAATCTGTGCTACCTGTCTTGTGAGGTCATGTGTGGAATTTCCACTTGTGGCATCATGTCGGTGCTCAAAAGTTTTCAAATTCTGAAGCATTGCAGATTTAGGATTTTCAGGCCAGGGATGCTCCACTTTTATTTAATAACTGTTGAGCATTTTGAGAAGCTGAGGCAGGAGGACTTCTTGAGCTCAGGAGTTTGAAAAGAGCCTGGGCAACATGGAGAAACCCCCAAAATACAAAAATTAGCTGGATATGGTGTTGCGTACCTGTAGTCCCAGCTACTTGTGAGGCTGAGGCGAGAGGATTGCTTGAGCCCGGGAGGCCAGGACTACAGTGAACCATGACTACATCACCACACTCCAACCTGGGTAACAGAGTGAGACCCTGTCTCAAGAAACAAACAAACAAACAAACTGTTGCAGTGAGCTGGACTCTAGTTTTCTCAATTCTCTGCTTAAGGTGCACATATTTCCTTTCCCCCAGGCAAATCCCCACTGGCATCTCCCCATCAGACAGAGCCTGCCTCCCAGATGTCCCATCCTGTAACTGATAGGGAGATGGGCAGGGCTTATCAGCATAAATAGAATTTAAATTACTCTAAAACAAGTATTGGGAAATGAAGTTGATACTGATAGCCACCAAGTGTCCTAAGATAAGAGAAGTCCACCCGTTTCCCGGAAGAAAGAACTGTTTTTTGATTGCTAAAACTCTCTCTGTGAGAAAAATATATTTCCTGTGAGAAATTTGAAAAATTTAATTAAATATGGCATCAGAGTGAGCTTTTCATTATTGTATAATCAGAAATTGGTATTATCATTTCCACACCTTATCAGGATAGGAATATTCAAATTCATAATCTAAAGAGAAGTAGTACACCATTGTGACTAAATCTACTGGCTTCAGAGTCAGAGTTTTCTGAGTTTGTTTTGTTTTGTTTTGTTTTTCAGCGACAGGGTCTTATTTTTGTTGCCCAGGATGCCCTCAAGCTTCTGGGCTCAAGGGATCCTCCCATCTGGGAGTATAGGCACCCACCATCACATCCAGCTCCATGGCCTGTAATTCTAGCTCCCCCTAGCTGTGTGGCTATAGTCAAGTTACTTAACCACTCTGAGCCTCAATTGCCTCCTTTATATAAAGGGAATAGAGAATCATAGTACATATCACATTGAATTGTTGGGAAGATTAAATCAGATAGCGCATGCAGGGCATGTAGCATAATGCTATGAACAGTATCAATTATTAAGTTCACAAATACCTAAAATTATGTATAGTATCTTTTTGGCCTTAAATGCAGTTATTATGTACTAAGTTTTCAAAAACTAATTATCTGTATTTGGCATATCTCCTAAAGCTCTGATAACTGATTAATGTAGGAAATGACTATTTACTGGGTGAACTGCACAGTGCAATCAGTTTGAGTTTGGGCGCTGTATTCTTCTTTGTTAGCACAGCTTTCTAACTGTAGCTTTTTGAACATGTTCATGTGGCTAGGAAAAGTTAATAAAGCTTTCGAAGAATTTCCCTTTACCACCTAAGAAAACCTTGGGTGCTGGGAGGTTCTGACTCATTTACCCCAAACACAAAGGCTGAATTAACAACCAGCCCACATTTTCTTTTAATCAATGGCATTGATTTTATTTTCAAGTGCAATAAATTAAAATTTAGACTACATTTAAAAGGATCTTATCAAAAGAAAACACATGCAATGAAAATTAATTCAATGTTTATAATTCAAATTTTTAACTTGTAACATTGTCATTAGCAACTGCCTATTTACATGACCTATAGTACCTAACTTTTTTTTTGTCAGCAATTCTCTCCACTGTAGCAAATAGATGCAAAGATAGAAACATGCTAAGAGGTTTCAGGGTTTTTACTTCTTTGCTTTCTCAAATATACTCCTTTGTAAGAAACTTATTTAAATAATGGTTTTAAAATATTATTTTAAAGGGAGCATCTGTATACACTTTTTTATTTCACAAGCTAGGAATATACTTTGAGAAATTTATTTTATGCAAAACATTTACCTTCCTTTTAAATTTATTTTCAATCTTCATGCACATGTAAGCATGACATTTTAAAAAGAAAAGACAGAATTTGTGTTTATTTTATTTATTTATTTATTTATTTATTTTTTTTTTATTATTATACTTTAAGTTCTAGGGTACATGTGCATAACGTGCAGGTTTGTTACATATGTATA
>NW_012118188.1:1592184-1603825 GCF_000951035.1 Colobus angolensis palliatus | reverse complement strand
ACAATGCAGAAATCACCGGTCTTCTGTGTCCTTCGCGCTGGGAGTTGGAGACTGTAGCTGTTCCTATTCGGCCATCTTGCTCCGCCCCCTATTTTATTTATTTATTTTTAAGAGACAGGGTCTCACTCTGTTGCTCAGCCCGGAGTGCAGTGGCGGCAATCATAGCTTACTGCAGCCTCAAATTCCTAGGCTCCAGTGATCTTCCCACCTCAGCCTCCTGAGTAGCTAGGAAGATAGGCATGTGCCACCACACCTGGCTAATTTTTTGTTTTTGTAGAAACGAGGTCTAGCTATGTTATCCAAGCTAGTCTTGAACTCCTGGCCTTAAGCAATCCTCCCACTTCAGTCTCCAAAGTGCTGGGATTATAGACATGAGGCCGGCACAATGGCTCACAGCTGTAATCCCAGCACTCTGGGAGGCCAAGATGGGAGGATTGCTTGAGTCCAGGAGATTGAGACCAGTCTGGGCAACATAGTGAGACTCCTTCTGTATTTAAAAAATTTTTTAAAGTATTTTATGGTGGCTCATGCCTGTAATCTCAGCACTTTGGGAGGCCAAGGCAGGAAGATCACTTGAAGCCAGGAGTTTGAGACCAGCTTGTTAAACATGGCGAAACCCCATCTCTGCTAACAATACAAAAATTAGCCAGGGGTGGTGGTGTGTGCCTGTAATCCCAGCTACTCAAGAGGCTGAGGCAGGAGAAGCACTTGAACCTGGGAGACAGAGGCTGCAATGAGCCAAGATCACACCACTGCACTCCTGCCTGGGTGACAGAGTGAGATTCTGTTTAAAAAAATAAAAGAAATTAAATTTAAATTTTAAAAAGGTAAATATAGGCGTGAGTCACTGCGTCCAGCCCAGTTTGTGTTTAGTATTTTTAATTAAGCCCCCCAGTAAATGTTGAAAGGTTGTGGGAGTTGGGAAACCAGTTAGGAGACTATTGAATAGTTCAGGACAGGTGATTTTTGGCTTTTCCTGGAGGGTGACAGTATAGGTAACAGAGAGAAGTAACAAAGACAAGAGACGTTTAGCAGGTAGAATTAAGAGGATTTAGTGTTTGATTAGATTTGAAGAATTAAAAAGGTGCAAGTGGCCAGCAAAATTTCTGGCATGAGCGCCTAGGCAAGTGGTGATAACTATGGGAGTAGGAAAGGGTAACGTCGAAAAGCTGAAATGAAGATGTCCGATGGAAAAAATGGATGTTGGTACTTGAAACTTAGAGGAGATGTCTCAGCTGGAGCCTTGGATATAGGAGTCATTGGCATTTAAAAGGTATTTTCGCCAGGTGTGGTGGTGTGGTGGTGCACCTTGCAGTCCCAGTGACACTAGAAGCCAAGGGGCAAGAGGATCACTTGAGCTCAGGAGTTTGAGACCAGCCTGCGCAATATAGTGAGGCCTCAACTTTAAAGAAAGACTGGGCACGGTGGCTCATGCCTGCAATCCCAGCACTTTGGGAGGCCAAGGCGGGCGGATCATCTGAGGTCTGGAGTTTGAGACCAGACTGGCCAACAAGATCAAACCCCTTTTCTACTAAAAATACAAAAAATTAGCTGGGTGTGGTGGCAGGCACCTGTAATCCCAGCTACTCAGGAGGCTGAGGCAGGAGAATCTCTTGAATGTGGAGGGCAGAGGTTGCAGCGATCTGAGATTGTGCCACTGCACTCCAGCCTGGGCAACAAGATCAAAACTCTGTCTCAAAATAATAATAATAATAAAGCGAGTGCGATGGCTCACGCCTGTAATCCCAGCACTTTGGGAGGCCAAGGTGGACAGATCACTTGAGGTCAGAAGTTCGAGACCAGCCTGGCCAACATGGTGAAACTCCATCTCTACTAAAAATACAAAAATTAGCTGGGCATGGTGGTGTGCACCTGTAATCCCAGCTACTCGGGAGGCTGAGGCAGGAGCATCGCTTGAACTGGGGAGGCAGAGGTTGCAGTGATCTCAGATCACGCCACTGCACTCCAACCTGGGTGACAAGAGCGAAACTTGGTCTCAGAAAGAAAGAAAAGAAAGAAAGAAAGAAAGAAAGAAAGAAAGAAAGAAAGAAAGAAGGAAGGAAGGAAGGAAGGAAGGAAGGAAGGAAGGAAGGAAGGAAGGAAGGAAGGAAGGAAAAGAAAAGACAAAAAGGGGGAATTTTAAGTCATAGGAGTAGATGAGAGATATCCAGAAAATGTGATGTGTGTGGACTCAGAAGAAAGCAACAATACTAGAATACAAACCTGAAAAAGTCCAACATTTAATGTTTGAGCAGAGAAGAACAATCTGAGTGCTGTGTTACAGACACTAGGGAAGAGAATGTCTTAGTAGAGAGCCATCAACAATGCTAAACACTAATGAGCTGTCAAATAAGAAAAAGTGGGCCGGGCGCGGTAGCTCATGCCTGTAATCCCAGCACTTTGGGAGGCCGAGGCAGGCAGATCATGTGAGGTCGGGAGTTCTAGACCAGCCTAACCAACATAGAGAAACCCCATCTCTACTAAAATTACAAAATTAGCCAGGTATGGTGGTGCATGCCTTAATCCCAGCTACTCAAGAAGGCTGAGGCAGGACCTGAGAGGCAGAGGTTGCAGTGAGCCGAGATCGCACCACTGTACTCCAGCCTGGGCAACAAGAATGAAACTCCATCTCAAAGAAAAAGTGAAAAGAAATTTTCTGACTTACCAACATTGAATGGAGATCATGGGAAGCCTTAAGGAGAATGGCTGGGACACATGAAGGTGGGCCTGGAATGTCAAAAGACAATGTTTGTTTTTAGTACAGTCCAGTCGGCACTGGAGACCCACTGAAGGTGTCTAAGCAAGGGGATGTGATTGTAGATGTGCTTAAGAGATATTAACCCATGGGCTGGCGTGGTGGCTCACACCTGTAATCCCAGCACTTTGGGAGGCCGAGGTGGGCAGATCACGAGGTCAGGAGTTCAAGACCAGCCTGGCCAATGTGGTGAAACCCTGTCTCTACTAAAAATACAAAAATTAGCTGGGCATGGTGGCGCATGCCTGTAATCCTAGCTACTCAGGAGGCTGAGGCAGGATAATCGCTTGAACCCGGGAGGTGGAGGTTGCAAGGAGCAGAGCTTGCACCACTGCACTCCAGCCTGGGTGGCAGAGCGAGACTCTGTCTTAGAAAATAAAAAAGAGAAATATTAACCCAGTAGGGAAGTAGAGATCAGAAGGTACAGACTTGAAATAGGGCCTGTAGTTAAGAGAGTACAGTAGTCCAGGCAAGAGGAAAGAGGGCCTGAACTAGGGTGCTTGAGGCAAAGCTGGAAACTAAGAGGTACAGATTGTTTCAGTGATCTTTCACTTGCAAGTGAGGAAAACAACTCAATTTGGTTTAAATAATAATAGAAATTATTGGCCACATCAGCAAAAACTCCAGAGGCAATGTTAACTTCAGGCAAGGCTGTATCTAGCAGTTCGAATAATGTTTCCAAGGACCCATTTTTTTCTATATGTCTCTTTTCTGCCTTCTATGGTCTGCCTTTACCCTTAGACTCCACTCTGTGGCTCTCTGGCAACTCTAGGATCTCCTCCCCTCTGCTTATAGAAAAATGACTTCTGGTTGGGCCTGATGGTTCACACCTGTAATCTCAGCACTTTGCGAGGCCAAGGTGGGTGGATCACCTGAGGTCAGGAGTTCAAGACCAGCCTGGCCAACATGGTGAAATTCCATCTCTACTAAAAAATAAAAACATTAGCTGGGCGTGGTGGTGTGTGCCTGTAATCCCAGCTACTCAGGAGGCTGAGGCAGGAGGATCACTTGAATCTCGGAGGTGGAGGTTACAGTGAGCCGAGATCATCCCACTGTACTCCAGCCTGGGTGATATAACAAGACTCAGTCAAAAAAAGGAGAAAGAAAGAAAGAAAAAAGGAAGGAAGGAAGGAAGGAAGGAAGGAAGGAAGGAAGGAAGGAAGGAAGGAAGGAAGGAAGGAAGGACTTCCTTAATTCTAGTTCTCACACCATGCTGGGAAATTGCCCAGCTTTTCCACAGCAGAAGGCCAACAAACATCTCCTTGCATCTTGTTATCTCTGACTGTGCAACATATCACCCCAGACCAATCGGAGCCCACCCCTGTCATTTGGAGTAAAGTTGTTTCCACCCAAATCACATGACCAAGAATGAGGGAAAGACATTGTGGGGTAAAGATAAAGGGAAAACTGCAAGATGGATGCCAGGGAAATAACCAATAAATGATCATTACTAATATGAAAAGTAACTTTTCTTTTTCTTTCTTTCTTTCTTTCTTTTTTTTTTTCTTTTTTTTTGAGATAGAGTCTTGCTCTTGTCACCCAGGCTGGAGTGCAATGGCATGATCTTGGCTCACTGCAACCTCCACCTTCCGGGTTCAAGTGATTCTCCTGCCTCAACCTCCCAAGTAGCTGAGATTACAGGCACCTGCCACCACACCAGGCTAATTTTTGTATTTTTAGTAGAGACAGGGTTTCGCCATGTTGGCCAAACTGGTATAGAACTCCTGACCTCATGATCTGCCTGCCTCAGCCTCTAAAGTTCTGGAATTATAGGCGTGAGCCACCACGCCAGGCAAAAAGTAATTCTTCATTGCTTCACTCTTTGAAATTTTGTTTCAAGAACTTTTAGATAAATTTACTAACATAGTTAATACAACTCAATTAATTCAGTTATGGTAAAAGTATTCTAAGTAAGATGACTTCGTTAGGAAACAAATAGAATTTACTTACAGATAAATCAGTTGAGTATTTTAAAAGAACATATAGCATGTGGAGCTAACTATTGAACACGAAGAATTCATTTGTAGGAAGGATGGGTTTTGATAAAGAGATTAACCTCATTTGTTATTATATTAAAAATATGCCAAAATTATTTAAAATAGATTATCCTCCTCAATAAGTTAATTGTATTTCTATACGAACCCCATGAGTTGTTCCTATTTTGTTTATTTACAGCCTCCAATCTGCAAATCAAGATCTATCTGTAAATCCCAGTATCTTCTCTTTCACACTATGTCCCTGCAACTGTGCCTACCTCCCTAAAGTTCAAGGACAGTAGCCAGAAGTTCTCAAAATTTAAGCAACTTTTGTATCACCCTCTGTCAATCCTAAGACAGGGAGAAATTAAAATCTTCCTGCTGCAGGCAAACAGCTAAGTAAGGCAGCTCTGCTGATCTTGGCTGGCTGTCTTACTGCTCTAAGATGGCCTTTGCAAGGCTCTCTCCCATGTCATCTCTCCTCCTCCAGCAGAATAGTCCAAGTTTATTTACACTGGCAGTAGCAAGGCTCCACGAGGGAGAATGAGAAAGTACAAAACCTCTTGAGAGCTAGTCTCGGAATTGGCATGCTGTTTCTTCTCCTGTATTCTCTTGGCCAAAGCAAGTTACAAGTTCAGCCCAGATGCAAAGGATGGGCAACAAGACTCCATTTTTTTTTGTTTGTTTGTTTTTTTTTTTTTTGGAAATAGAGTTTCACTCTTTCCCTCAGGCTGGAGTGAAGTGGCACTATCTCGGCTTACTGCAACCTCCATCCCCCAGGTTCAAGTGATTCTCCTGCCTCAGCCTCCCGAGCAGCTGGGATTATAGGCGCCTGCCACCATGCCTAGCTAATTTTTGTGTTTTTAGTAGAGATGGGGTTTTGACATGTTGCCCAGGCTGGTCTCAAACTCCTGACCTCAGGATATCCACTGGCCTCAGCCTCCTAAAGTGCTAGGATTACAGGCGTGAGCCACCATGCCCAGTCAAAACTCCATTTTTTGATGAGAGCTGCTGCAATACCATGTTGCAAAGGGCATGGATACAGGGAGGGCATTAATTAGAGCCTGTAATGCGATCAATCAGGTTAACTGGAAGAAGTATATGGGTTCAATTTTTGTTGTGGAGTATCTAAAATGTAATAACGGGCAAATGGATACCTTCGATGATAGTGGTGGCAGCAGCAGTGATAGTGTCTATTGAGGTTTTGTGCATGTTTTTTGAAACTTACAACATGCATCCATTTCAAAGAGTTTTATCTTCAAAAAATTATAAGCAAAGAAATCTGAAAACAGATTAAGCCTTTTAGAAGCACACTTTTCTAAACCATCTACATTCTTATCAATATTTTTCTAAACAGTTTGACAAATTGAATATTACATTTTTGTGGTAACTGCCATACTTCTTTATAATTTGGGACAGAGATTACATCTTTTTAAAGAAAGAAACAGGTGCGTGCTTACCTTCTTCTCCTTGTAAATGGTTCCAGATGGTGACTATTCATTTCAGAAGCTTCTTAAGAAACATCTGTTCACAATATTTATACTTGACTTTATTATATTTTCCAAAAATTGAATTTTAAATACAGTTTCCTTTAAATTAAAAAAACATTCATTTTTCCTATTCATAAGAAAAGTCTTTCTGTTAGTTTGTGCACAAGCTCTGCATTATTATATCACGAACAAAGCTAGATTTAAATGGCAACTTTGTGAAAGGAAAAGGGAAAGAAATACATCCAGCCTTTTAAAAATAATATTCGAATATTGTCATGCACAAATTAATTATTTCTTGATTTAAAAAATCAAATTGATTTCAGTTTCTTTTTTCAATTTCTGTACACATAGTTTTACAACTTATTTTAAATATTTTTAGGGAGGAAAAAAAACCAGGTTGTCCTTGGATATTGATCATGAAGCTGATCATTCCTCTTGCTGTGTGAAGAGCTTTTATGACAAAATGCATTCTCCCGAAACAAAGTACATAATGATTATAAATGCAACAAAATTGCACACTATGAAAAGCCAAAATGCAATGAGGGATGAAAAAAGAAACCCTTTCAACATTTAAACAATAATATAGCAAAACCCTGTGTACATTGTAAGGAGCAGCTTTCTTAAGGATTTGTAAGAATTCTAACTTGTGATATGACAAAGATAAACAGAAAAGAAACAGAAAAGTGGACAGTTTTCTTAGTACTTGGTTCAGTTTGTCCTTAGGATAAAATGATACTGGGGTTGGTCAAGTATCCAGCCTCAACCTGGTTGATCTCATCATCCCTCTGCCTCTTTAGTCTCCCTTATTCTTCTGAATGAAGAGATTCAGAAGATTCATGTTACGGGATAATGTGGATATCGGTTCACATAGCCTGGCCAGTGTTCATTCACTCTTCTTGGAGTTAAGTATAGGTGTCCCTTCTTTCTCTTGGGAAATTTTACCCACTGCCCATTGTCAGTCCCTGTAGCTGAGTGAGTGGGGTCAACCACATTCTCAGCTCCTTTTGTTGACTGCTAACTAAGACCAGACCAATCAGAGCATCCCTTCCCTTAGCCACAGTGACTGATTCAGGAATGGTACCCAGCCAATCAGACCCACTCTGAACCAATCCCACAACTATTGCTGAAGGGACCAGAAAAGAGGTATTTTTTTGTAGTTGTTGCTGGATGCACGTTGTGAAGATTAGGTGAAGTTCTGCTGGCCTTCACCTTTCTGACAAGGACTTCCAGAGACTAAAGTGTACATGATGGAAATTCTAGCCAAGAGATGGACCTGACTCAGTAACATAATTGAATCCCGAAATCTGGCCGTGTGCAAACCGGTCTGTGTTAAAAGCCAGTAGAGTTCCGCATTTTGCTATGGGAAATTTTATTAATAGTAAGAGTTTTTCTGGCCTTTGCAACTACAAGAATTCAAACAAAGAGAAGGAAAGGGCAAGCCAAGTTGCATGCCTTGAAGAGGAAGAGCACATTTCTCTATGCCCATTCAAATCTCACTAGGGTAGGGACAGTGCCGTTGACTTCATCATATTCCCGATACTGCAAAGACATTATTTTCTGGAAACTTGATACACATATATTAATATGACTTAACAAGAAAGCAAGTGAAAGGCAGCCATTCACAGTCCGTGGGGTATGCAGTGAAGGTCTAGGTAGTTGGTTAATACGGGCAAAGCGCATGAATGAAATAAGAGAATGCGATGATCAGATGCCCCCTGCAGTTTCTGTACCTGTCAGCTAACAATTCTGCCCCAGCCGAGCAAAAGGATTTTCTTTCACTGGGTAGGAGAGGCACTCTCCGATGACCCAGACTGGTTAACTGCTTCTTTCTTTTGAGGAAACGCAATGCAAATAATTTTTTCAACTTTTATTTTATGTTCAGGGAATACATGTGTAGGTTTCTTACTTGACACATTGCATGACACTGAGGTTTGGGGTAGAGATGGTCCCATCACCTAGGTAGTGAGCATAGTGCCCTATAGGTCATTTTCCAGGCCTTGCCTCTCTCCGTCTCTCCTTCTTGTAGCAGTTGTCAGTGTCTACTGTTCCCATCTTTATGTCCTTATCTACCCAATGGTTAGCTCCCATTTAAAGTGAAAACAGGCAGTATTTGGTTTTCTGCTCCTGTGTTAACTTCCTTAGGATCATGGGCCTCCATCTGCGTCCATATTGCTACAAAGGACATGATTTCATTCTTTTTTATAGCTGTGTTGTATTCCATGCTGTATGCGTATCACATTTTCTTTATCCAGTCCACTACTGATAGGTATCTAGGTTGTTTCCATGTCTTTGTTATTGTGAATAGTACTGTAATGAACATACAAGTGCATGTGTCTTTTTGGTAGAACAATTTATTCTCTTTTGGGTTTATACCCAGTAATGAGATTGGGTGGATCTGTAATGGATGGAATGGTAGTTCTGTTTTTAGTTCTTTGAGATATCTTCAAACTGCTTTCCATAGAGGCTGAACCAATTTACATTCCCACCTTCAGTATATAAGCATTCCCTTTTCTCCACAGCCTCTCCAGCATCTGTTATTTTACATTTTTTGAGACCGAGTTTCGCTCCTGTTGCCCAGGCTGGAGTGCAATGTCGTGATGTCGGCTCACCACAACCTCTGCCTCCCTGATTCAAGCAATTCTCCTCCTTCAGCCTCCCTAGTAGCTGGGATTACAGGCATGTGCCACCACTCCTGGCTAATTTTGTATTTTTAGTGTTTACGTGGTTTCTCCATGTTGGTCAGGTGGTTTCAAACTCCCAACCTCAGATGATCCACCTGCCTCACTCAGTCTCCCAAAGTGCTAGGATTACAGGCATGAGCCGCTGCAACCAGCCAGCATGTTATTTTTAGTCTTTTTAATAGTAACCACTCTAACTGGTATAAGATGGTATCTCATTGTGGTTTTGATTTGCATTTCTCTGAAGATTAGTAGTTTTGAGCATTTTTTCATATGTTTGTTGGCCACTTGTATGTCTTCTTCTGAGAAGTATCTGTTCATGTTCTTTGCTCATTTTTTAACAGGGTTATTTGGTTGTTGCTTGTTAAGTTCCTCACAGATTCTGGATATTACACTTTTGTCAAATGCATAGTTTGCAAAAAAAATTCTCCCATTCTGTGGGTTATCTGTTTAGTCTGTTGATAGTTTCTTTGCTGTGCAAAACCTTTTTAGTTTAGTTAGGTTCCGCTTGTCAATTTTTTTTTTTTGCAATTGCTTTTGGGGACTTAGTCAAAAACTCTTTGCTAAGGCCAATGTCCAGAATGGTATTTCCTAGGTTTTCTTCCGGGATTTTTATAGTTTGAGGTATTACACTTAAATTTTTAATCCATCTTGAGTTAATTTTTGTATATGGTGTAAGGGAGGGATACAGTTTCATTCTTTTGCATGTGGCTAGCCAGTAATTCCAGCACCTTTTATTTTATTAAATAGAGAATCCTCTCCCCATTGTTGTTTTTGTCAGCTTTATCGAAGATCAGATGGCTGTAGCTGTGCAGCTTTATTTCTGGGGTTTTCATTCTGTTCCATTGGTCTGTGTGTCTGTTTTTATAGCAGTATCATGCTGTTTTGGTTATTTTTAACCTTATAGTATAATTTGAAGTTGGACAATGTGATGTCTCTGGCTTTGTTCTTTTTGCTTAGGAATGCTGCAACTATTCAAACTTTTTTTTTCTTTTATCTTTTTTGGCTACATATGAATTTTAGGGCTGGGCACAGTGGCTCACACCTGTAAGTGTGCCTCAGCCTCAGAGACCAAGGTGGGTGGATCACCTGAAGTCAGGAGTTTGAGACCAGCCTGGCCAACATAGTGAAACTCGGTCTCTACTAAAAATACAAAAATTAGCTGGGCATGTTGGTGGGTGCCTATAATCCTAGTTACTTGGGAGGCTGAGGCAGAAGAATTGCTTAAACCTGGGAAGCGGAGGTTGCAGTGAGCTGAGATCACACCATTGCACTGAGTGAGACTCTGTCTCAAAAAAAAAAAAAAAAAAAAGAATTCTAGGATAGTTTTTTTCTAATTCTGTGAAAATGACATTGGTAGTTTGATAGGAATAGTGTTGAATCTGTAGATTGCTTTGGGTAGTATGGCCATTCAAATGATATTAATTCTTGCAATCCATGAGCCTGGAATGTTTTTCCATTTATGTTTATCATCTATGATTTTAAATAATTTTTTAGAACAAGGAATCATTGGATGTCCTGCCAAAACTAGATAGGAGAAAGCCATATGTATCTATCAATTGTGAGTTCACATTTTTTCTTGTGAAGTTGTTCTTGTGTTGTAAAGAAGAAAAAGGAAAAGGAAATAAAAAGAATCATGGTTTTGACTATTACAACTGCAATACAGCTTCATAATCATTTTATTCCATCTTTTTTCCATCCCTCCCTTTCTTTTCTTCCTCCTTCCCTCCTTCCTTTTCTCCCTTTCTCCCTTTCTCCCTTCATCACTCTCTTTCTTTCCCTATCTCTTCTTCTCTTTCTTTTTTCCCTCCCTCCCTCCCTTCCTTCCTTCCTTCCTTCCTTCCTTCCTTCCTTCCTTCCTTCCTTCCTTCCTTCCCTCTCATTCTCTCAATCACTCTCTCTCTCTCCCTTCCTTCCTCTTCTGAAGTCTGACAGTGAGATACGCCCAAGAGCACATAGCTAACTTGCAGGCAGGGCCAGGACTCAAGTAAACTCAGCTGACCACTGATTCTGTTACATTATTTTCTCCATATTTTGACAGACACTGAGTACCAGACAAGCTGTTCTAAATGTCCAAATCAACCAGTCTGTTGGTTTGTATCCTAATGATATAGAAGAGTCGGTAACTGGCTGGGCGCCATGGCTCACACCTGTAATCCCAGCACTTTAGGAGGCTGAGAGAGGCAGATCACCTGAGGTCAGGAGTTTGAGACCAGTCTGGCTAACATAACCCTGTCTCCACTAAAAATACAAAAAATTAGCCGGCGTGGTGGTGGATGCTTGTAGCCCTAGCTACTTGGGAGGCCGAGGCAGGAGAATCTCTTGAATCCAGAAGGCAGAGGTTGCAATGAGCTGAGATCATACCACTGTACTCTGGCCTGGGTGACAAAGGGAGACTGTTTCAAAAAAAAAAGAAAGAAAGAAAAAAAGAAAAGAAAAGAAAAGGAGAAAGGCCTGGCGCATTGGCTCACACCTGTTAATTTCAGCACTTTGGGAGGCTGAGGTGGGCGGATCACCTGAGGTCGGGAGTTCGAAACCAGCCTGACCAACATGGAGAAACCCTGTCTCTACTGAAAATACAAAGCATTAGCCAGGTGTGGTGGCACATGCCTGTAATCCCAGCTACTCAGGAGGCTGAGGCAGGTGAATCGCTTGAACCTGGGAGGCAGAAGTTGTGGTGAGCCGAGATCATGCCATTGCACTCCCGCCTGGGCAACAAGAGCTCAACTCTGTCTCAAAAAA
>NW_012118188.1:1583697-1590779 GCF_000951035.1 Colobus angolensis palliatus | reverse complement strand
CTGGGAGGCGGAGCTTGCAGTGAGCTGAGATCTGGCCACTGCACTCCAGCCCGGGCGGCAGAGCGAGACTCCGCCTCAAAAAAAAAAAAAAAAAAGTCTCAGAATGACTCTGGACTAATGGGAGTTTGGGAGTGGCCGCAAAGAAAAGGAAGTAACTAAACAGCTGAACTGGGTCATTAAAGCATTCTAGGGTCATTCTAGAAACTGCATCCAAGTCTTAACAGTCTTACTGCTTCCCCGTTGCCCTCTCTAATCCACTTTCTGGTCTGCAGTCACATCATCTTTAAAACATAGGTCAGACTATGTCACCTCAATGAATTCCCATAAAACTTGAGGGGAAAAGTCCGAACTATGTGCCATATGAGGCCCCAAATAAAAGACTGTAAACTAGTGACCCCCACGTCATAAGGAGTTCACAAATGGAATTAAATACCCAGTTTGGGTTTTTTTGTTTTTGTTTTTGTCTTCTTTCAAGGCAGGGTCTCACTCTGTTACCCAGGTTGAGTGCAGCGACACCATCATAGCTTACTGCAGCCTCAACCTTTCCAGCTCAAGCAATCCTCCCACCTCATCCTCCCAAGTAGCTGCGGCCACAGGCACATGCCACCATACCTGGCTAATTTCTGTATTTTTTGTAGAGACGGGATTTCGCCATGCCACCCAGGCTAATTTTCATCTTTTTTTTTTTTTTTTGAGACGGAGTCTTGCCCTGTTGCCCCGGGTTAAAGCCTCCCGAGTAGCTGGGATTACAGGTGTGTGCCACCATGCCCGGCTAATTTTTTGTATCTTTAGTAGAGATGGGGTTTCACCATGCTAGCCAGGCAGGTCCTGACCTCATGATCTGCCCACTTTAACTTCCCAAAAGCTTACAGGCGTGAGCCACCGTGCCTGGCCACTCAGGCTAATCTTGAACTCTTGAACTCAAAGGATCCACCAGCCTCTGCCTCCCAAAGTGCTGAGATTACAGGCATGAGCCACTGGGCCTGGCCAATTTACTCATTTAAAAAAACAAAATCTTTCCAAAATAAGTGACCAAAATTTAAAAATTTAACAATTGAGAGTTCATGTAAAAATGTGGGTTTATGGCTTCTCCTGAAACCCTATGAGACAAGTATTATGTTTAACCTCCATTTTATAGGTGAGAAAACTGAGGAATGGAACGCGAAAACTTACATGAAATCACACTGTTAGCAGAGAGAGAATGGAGACTTGAACCCGGGAAGTCTGGTTCCTGAGTCTGTACTCTTTAACTCCTATGTCATATCCCTGCCAGTTAGATGGGATTAGTGCTCTCCAGCCCTCCTCTCTCCCTGTCCCCCCATCCTGGGACCCTCTCACACACACACTTCTCTCTTTCCTGGGACACTCCCTCTACTCTAAGGCCACCTGGCTCTTCCTCATCTTTCTGCCAACTTAAATGTCACCTCCTTGGAATACACTTCTCTGAGCAAACACAGAGAGTCCTACCTAATTTTCCTCTGTTGCTGACATTTGTGCTTCCTTGATAAAACCTATCACTGTTCCTAATTAATTCTTGTTTGTAACTATTTTATCTGTGTCCTGCACTAGATTATCAACTCCAAAAAGGTAAACACCATTTCTGTGATTGCTATGGTTTGAATGTATGTGTCCCTCCAAAATTCATGTTGGAACTTAACCCCTAAGGTGATGACAACAAGCTTGGGCCAGGCTTGGTGGCACATGCCGGTAATTCCAGCATTTTTTGGGAGGCCAAGGTGGAAGGATTGCTTGAGCCCAGGAGTTCAAGACCAGCCTGGGCAACGTGGTAAGACTCCCCATCTCTACAAAAATTTTTTTTTTTTAATTAGCCAGGTATAATGGTGCACATCTGTAGTCTCAGCTACTTAGGAGACTGAAGTAAGAGGATCATTTGTGTTTGAGACTGCGGTGAGCCATGATCATGCCACTGCATTCCAGCCTGGTTGACAGAGTGAGACCCTGTCTCAAAAAAAAAAAAAAAGAAAGAGGTGGAGCTTTGGGGAGGTGATTAGGTCATGAGGACTCTATGAACAGGATAAATCTCCTTATAAAAAAAGTTCAAGTGAAGCCGGGCGCGGTGGCTCACGTCTGTAATCCAGCACTTTGGGAGGCCAAGGCAGGCGGATCACGAGGTCAGGAGATCGAGACCATCCTGGCTAACACGGTGAAACCCCATCTCTACCAAAAAAATACAAAAAAAATTAGCCAGGCGTGGTACGGGGCGGGCGCCTGTAGTCCCAGCTACTCGGGAGGCTGAGGCAGGAGAATGGCGTAAACCCGGGAGGCAGAACTTGCAGTGAGCCAAGATCCGGCCACTGCACTCCAGCCTGGGCGACAGAGCGAAAAAAAAAAAAAAAAAAAAAAAAAAGAAAAGAAAAAAAAGTAGGAAATAGTCCAGTATGATATATGGGTTGAAAGATTAAACTTTTCAACATAGGACAAACTGATTTCACATTTCCCTTCATTCCTCAGAGCTAATGATTCCCAGAAGAAAAATCTGGGCTCTACTCAGAGTTCCCCATACTCCATGCATTTCTCTAGGAAATGTTGTCAGGCCACTTGACCTTTTAGCACCCATTTCTTTTCTTGCAAGATGGAAAGTGTCTTGATCTAAGCATATACTTCCCTTCCTGTCTCATGGGGATGAGAGTAAGCTTGGCTACCGGGCATTAGGAAATGTATTCACCCACAGGAGAATCAGACTGTTTGTGTTTGCTGGTCACTGGAGGGCTGCAGATGACAAGCACCGTAGAAATTAGAAATATTTATTATGGGTGGAGCATGGTGGCTCACGCATGTAATCACAACACTTTGAGAGGACGAGGCAGAAGGATCATTTGAGCCCAGGAGTTAGAGAACAGCCCAGGCAATATAGCGAGACCCTGTGTCGACAAAACATTAAAAAAAAAAAAAAAAATTAGCTGGGTGTGGTGGCATGCGCTTGTAGTCTCAGCTACTCAGGAGGCTGAGGTGAGAGGATGGCTTGAGCCCAGGAGGCAGAGGTCGCAGTGAACTGACATTGCATGCTACACTCCAGGCTGGATGATAGAGCAAGATCCTGTCTCAAAAAAAAAAAAAAAAAATACTGTATTACATAGTTTCATTTTAAGGTCTATACTAATGGGTTGTTGTCATATCCAACTGTGACAAGAATTTGCTAACTTAATTTCTGCCTTGGCATGTTACATAAGCTTAATAACCAAAACAAATCTTAAATATGAAAATATTTCACAGGCAGTTTCCAAAGAAAAACATATTTATTAACTGTTGAGAGACTTCTTAGAATGTCGAGATATTTGAAAAATACTACCTACTGCCTTTTATCCAGTACAGAGTTTAGTTTTCTTTTTCCTCTGATTCTTTTTTCAACGTTATGGTGTTTGAGAGTATATACATCCACCTTATAATTCCATATGCTGAAGCTGCCGCTTGTTCTTTGTGTTGTTATTTCGAGACAAGTTCTTGCTTTGTTGCTCAGGCTGGGTCTCCAACTACTGGGTTCAAATGATCCTTCTGCCTCAGCCTCCTGAGTAGCTGGGACTATAGGTATGCACCACTGCACTGGGCCATATCCATCCTTACGAATGGGATTATTGTTCTTATTAAAAAGAAAAAATGGTGGCTGGGCACGGTGGCTCGCACCTGTAGTCTCAGCACTTTGGGAGGTGGAGGCAGGCGGATCACTTGAGGTCAGGAGTTGGAGACCAGCCTGGCCAACATGGTGAAACTCTGTCTCTACTAAAAATACAAAAATTAGCCCGGTGTGGTGGCGGGCGCCTGTAATCCCAGCTACTTGGGAGGCTGAGGCAGGAGAATCTCTTGAACCCGGGAGGCAGAGGTTGCAGTGAGCCAAGATCACACCACTGCACTTCAGACTTTAGCCTGGGTGACTGAGGGAGACTCTGTCCCCGCCCTCCCCCCCCCGCAAAAAAAATGAAGAGAGCAGCCTAGTCTCTTTTGTCTACCATCACTTCCACCACATGAGAAGACAGTGTTCATTCCCTCTGGAGGATGTAGCAGCAAGGCTGCTGTTTCCAAGCAACATCTTGGAAAACAGAGACAGGGTCCCTACACAACACCAAATCTGTCTGAGCCTTTAACTTGGTCTTCCAGATATATATATTTGGAACAGCATTGTATGACCACACATTTGAAAATGAAGATGGAAGAGGGAAATAAGAGCCCCTTGATTCAAAATACATGAACAGGGAAAGGAGAACCATCTTTTATCAGATAAAAAGATTAAGAATTTGAAGAAGCCAAGAGATTAGAGGAACTAGGAAAAAATGAAAAAGGGAAGAGAAAAAAAGGGAACAGAACAGGAAGAGTAAACAGAAAATGCACCTCAGTGTCATTAATCTATTCAATAAAAACATGCGGAGCACCATCTAAGTGCCTGGCACTGTTGGATTCTGGGATACAATGCTGTGCAAAATCAGTGTTGGGCCCCACCTTTGCAGAACTTATGAATAACAAGGAAGACATAAATAATCAAATAATCACATAAGCAGATGTAAAGCAAGTGCTACTCAGTACCCAGAAGGTCCATCAGAGACAGTGGGAGAAAAGGCAGAAAAACCAACAAAGTGGACCCATCACCTACCCTGAGTTCCAGGGTGGAATGGAGGCTGGCACGACAGAACTGCCTAATGAGGTGCTGACTGGGCTGGCACAATGTCCAAGAAACACAACAGATTTGGCTCTCAGGGCTTTGTTCGGAAATGGTCAGCTCCTGTGACTTCCAATCCACTTAGGCTAAATGAGAGGGAATTCAGCTGCAGAAACTACACAGAGGGCAGGTGAGCAGGCCAGGGGATGTGGAACTCAGTCCCCGGATCTGCAGGGCAAAACTCCAGTGCCCTATGGCAGGACTGGCAAGAGGAAAGCAAAGCAGCAGGAGCTCAGTTCTGTGCAGGGATTTACAGAAGGGTTTCAGCCAGTAGGGCCTGAACCAGTAGGGGCCAGGATCCCAGAAACAGTCAGGAAAGGATCAGAGGTAGAGGATAGAGACTGGGAGCGCTATGAGGCCAGCCCATCCCTCAGGCCACTGAGGTCAGGACTTTAGATATTTAGGGGTTCCAGGGTTCATGGAAGTAATTTAAGACATGGAAACAAATTTTAATTGGCAAAATCAAAATTAATAAATGGTTAATTAAATGTCTACAACACATTACATTATGTCCCTGTCGCGCACTTATTAATTTATTTTATTTTATTTTTTATTTTTTGAGGCAGAGTCTCGCTCTGTCACCCAGGCTGGAGTGCAGTGGCACAATCTCAGCTCACTGCAACCTCTGTCTCCCCAGTTCAAGCAATTCTCCTGCCTCAGCCTCCCGAGTAGCTGAGATTACAAGCACCCACCACCTCCTCCAGCTAATTTTTGTATTTTTAGTAGAGAAAGGGTTTCTCCATGTTGGCCAAGCTGGTCTCGAACTCCTGACCTCAGGTGATCCACCCGCCTTGACCCCCCAAAGTGTTGGGATTACAGGTGTGAGCCACCACACCCGGCCACTATTAATTTTTATTTATTTATTTATTTAGAGACAGAGTCTCGCTCTGTTGCCCAGGCTGGAATGCAGTCGCGCAATCTTGGCTCACCCCAACCTCTGCCTCCCGGGTTCAAGCGATTCTCCTGCCTCAGCCTCCCGAGTAGCTGGGACTACAGACGCCCAACACCATACCTGGCTAAGTTTTGTATTTTTAGTAGAGATGGGGTTTCACCATATTGACCAGGCTGGTCTCGAACTCCTGACCTTGTTATCCACTTGTCTCAGCCTTCCAAAGTGCTAGGATTACAGGCATAAGCCACCGAGTCTGACCTATTTTTATTTTTTTAAGAGACAGGGTCTCACTCTGTCACCCAGGATGGAGTGCGTGGTACAATCACAGCTCACGGCAGCCTCCACCTCCTGAGTCAAGCAATCTTCCCACCTCAGCCTCCCTAGTAGCTAGAACTACAGGTGCGTGCCACCACACCTGGCTAATTTTTTGATTTTTTTGTAGAGAACAAAGTCTTGCTATGTTGTGCAGGCAGGTCTTGAACTCCTGAGCTCAAGCAATTCTCTTGCCTCGGCCTCCCAAAGTGTTGGGATTACAGGCGTGAGCCACTTCACACAGCACTAATTAACAGTGTACATAAACATTTCACTACATTTGAAAATCAGTTGTAGGTTAGATTTTTTGAATTGCAAGATTTTTGTATTATGCATGGTGATTGTTGAGAAATCGTATTATGCATGGTGATTGTTGAGAAACTCAAGGTCTGCCATAAATTTAGTAAGATTCAGGAATAAATACTTTCAAAGGCAAAGTCATAGCAATCCCCACCACTTTTCCCTAACAGACTTATATGTACTTTTATTTAATGCAGGCTGCCGTGGCAGCAAAAGATCACAATGAAAGGCAAACTCTAATCAGACTCTGGAGTCAGACTGCCCAGTTAAAAGCTCTTCCTCATTCTAGTAGTGTTGACTGGGACAAGACACCTGTAAAATGGGATAATAGGCCTGGCGTGGTGGTTCACACCTGTAACCCCAGCACTTTGGGAGGCCGAGGCGGGAGTTCAAGTTCACGAGGTCAGGAGTTCAAGACCAGCCTGGACAACATAGTGAAACCCCATCTTTACTAAAAATACAAAATTTAGCCTGGAACGATGGCACATGCCTGCAGTCCCCACTGCTCGGGAGGCTGAGGCAGGAGAATCACTTGAACCTGGGAGGTGGTGGTTGCAAGGAGCTGATATTGTACTACTGCACTCCAGCCTGGGTGACAGAGTGAGACTCTGTCTTGGAAAGAAAAAAAAAAGGATAATAGTAGTATCTACCTCTAGAAGACTGTGAGAAGTAAATGTGAAGTGCTCAGAACAGTACCTGGCACAGAGAAAAATAATAAGTGTCTGTTGAATGAATGGATGAATGAACAAATACATAGATAATATGGGCAGGGGCTTCCAAATGTAAATGGATGAAGCCTTAAGAAAGTCTCAGAATGGGCCGGGCGCGGTGGCTCAAGCCTGTAATCCCAGCACTTTGGGAGGCCGAGACGGGCGGATCACGAGGTCAGGAGATCGAGACCATCCTGGC
>NW_012118188.1:1570538-1583522 GCF_000951035.1 Colobus angolensis palliatus | reverse complement strand
CTGGGAGGCGGAGCTTGCAGTGAGCTGAGATCTGGCCACTGCACTCCAGCCCGGGCGGCAGAGCGAGACTCCGCCTCAAAAAAAAAAAAAAAAAAGTCTCAGAATGACTCTGGACTAATGGGAGTTTGGGAGTGGCCGCAAAGAAAAGGAAGTAACTAAACAGCTGAACTGGGTCATTAAAGCATTCTAGGGTCATTCTAGAAACTGCATCCAAGTCTTAACAGTCTTACTGCTTCCCCGTTGCCCTCTCTAATCCACTTTCTGGTCTGCAGTCACATCATCTTTAAAACATAGGTCAGACTATGTCACCTCAATGAATTCCCATAAAACTTGAGGGGAAAAGTCCGAACTATGTGCCATATGAGGCCCCAAATAAAAGACTGTAAACTAGTGACCCCCACGTCATAAGGAGTTCACAAATGGAATTAAATACCCAGTTTGGGTTTTTTTGTTTTTGTTTTTGTCTTCTTTCAAGGCAGGGTCTCACTCTGTTACCCAGGTTGAGTGCAGCGACACCATCATAGCTTACTGCAGCCTCAACCTTTCCAGCTCAAGCAATCCTCCCACCTCATCCTCCCAAGTAGCTGCGGCCACAGGCACATGCCACCATACCTGGCTAATTTCTGTATTTTTTGTAGAGACGGGATTTCGCCATGCCACCCAGGCTAATTTTCATCTTTTTTTTTTTTTTTTGAGACGGAGTCTTGCCCTGTTGCCCCGGGTTAAAGCCTCCCGAGTAGCTGGGATTACAGGTGTGTGCCACCATGCCCGGCTAATTTTTTGTATCTTTAGTAGAGATGGGGTTTCACCATGCTAGCCAGGCAGGTCCTGACCTCATGATCTGCCCACTTTAACTTCCCAAAAGCTTACAGGCGTGAGCCACCGTGCCTGGCCACTCAGGCTAATCTTGAACTCTTGAACTCAAAGGATCCACCAGCCTCTGCCTCCCAAAGTGCTGAGATTACAGGCATGAGCCACTGGGCCTGGCCAATTTACTCATTTAAAAAAACAAAATCTTTCCAAAATAAGTGACCAAAATTTAAAAATTTAACAATTGAGAGTTCATGTAAAAATGTGGGTTTATGGCTTCTCCTGAAACCCTATGAGACAAGTATTATGTTTAACCTCCATTTTATAGGTGAGAAAACTGAGGAATGGAACGCGAAAACTTACATGAAATCACACTGTTAGCAGAGAGAGAATGGAGACTTGAACCCGGGAAGTCTGGTTCCTGAGTCTGTACTCTTTAACTCCTATGTCATATCCCTGCCAGTTAGATGGGATTAGTGCTCTCCAGCCCTCCTCTCTCCCTGTCCCCCCATCCTGGGACCCTCTCACACACACACTTCTCTCTTTCCTGGGACACTCCCTCTACTCTAAGGCCACCTGGCTCTTCCTCATCTTTCTGCCAACTTAAATGTCACCTCCTTGGAATACACTTCTCTGAGCAAACACAGAGAGTCCTACCTAATTTTCCTCTGTTGCTGACATTTGTGCTTCCTTGATAAAACCTATCACTGTTCCTAATTAATTCTTGTTTGTAACTATTTTATCTGTGTCCTGCACTAGATTATCAACTCCAAAAAGGTAAACACCATTTCTGTGATTGCTATGGTTTGAATGTATGTGTCCCTCCAAAATTCATGTTGGAACTTAACCCCTAAGGTGATGACAACAAGCTTGGGCCAGGCTTGGTGGCACATGCCGGTAATTCCAGCATTTTTTGGGAGGCCAAGGTGGAAGGATTGCTTGAGCCCAGGAGTTCAAGACCAGCCTGGGCAACGTGGTAAGACTCCCCATCTCTACAAAAATTTTTTTTTTTTAATTAGCCAGGTATAATGGTGCACATCTGTAGTCTCAGCTACTTAGGAGACTGAAGTAAGAGGATCATTTGTGTTTGAGACTGCGGTGAGCCATGATCATGCCACTGCATTCCAGCCTGGTTGACAGAGTGAGACCCTGTCTCAAAAAAAAAAAAAAAGAAAGAGGTGGAGCTTTGGGGAGGTGATTAGGTCATGAGGACTCTATGAACAGGATAAATCTCCTTATAAAAAAAGTTCAAGTGAAGCCGGGCGCGGTGGCTCACGTCTGTAATCCAGCACTTTGGGAGGCCAAGGCAGGCGGATCACGAGGTCAGGAGATCGAGACCATCCTGGCTAACACGGTGAAACCCCATCTCTACCAAAAAAATACAAAAAAAATTAGCCAGGCGTGGTGCGGGCACCTGTAGTTCCAATTACTCGGGAGGCTGAGGCAGGAGAATGGCGTGAACCGGAGAGGCGGAGCTTGCAGTGAGCCGAGATCGCACCACTGCTCTCAAGCCTGGGCGATGACACAGCGAGACTCCATCTCAAAAATAAATAAATAAATAAATAAAATAAAAGATAAATAAGTAAATAAATAAAAACAAAAAGGCTCAAGTGAGTTCCAGAGCCCCTTTTTTGTCCTTCCACCATGTGCAGACATAGTATTCATCCCCTCTGGAAGATACGGCAACAAAGCACCATCGTAAAGCAGAGAGCAGCCCTTGCCAGGCACTGACCCTGCCAGCACCTTAATCTTGGACTTCTCAGCCTCTAGAACTGTAAGAAATAAATTTCTGTTGTTTATAAATTACCCACTTTTGGATATTTTGTTATAGCAGCACAAACGGACTAATAGTGATTTACTCTGAGCCTCTGGCAGACAATAGACCTTCAACAAGTAACTGTTGAATAAAGCAATAAATGATCTCATTTAACTGGATGTACAGGTGACGAACATCATAGATGCAGCATTAGAAAGCTGGGATGTCATCCCATTAGGGGCAGTCTCAAGACTAGTTTTTCCCCTTTCCTAATTAACTGAACTCTAGGCAAAAGTTCTCAGAGGCAGGAAATGGTTTTCCTTCTTTAACACATGAAATCAGCGATATCCAGCAGTCTTTGAGGTATGGACCTTATGAGAAGGGAAGATAAATGAAAATAACTGTTAGTAAGATTCCCACTTGGCTATGATTTGAATGTGTGTTTTCTCCAAAATTGGTGATGGAACCTAATACGCAATGTGATAATAGTAAGAGGTGGGGTCCTTTGGGGAAGCAATGAAGTCATAAGCGCTCCATCAGTAGGAATGAGATTAGTGTTCTTATAAAAAAGGTTGAAGACAGCATCTTAGTCTCTTTTGTCCTACAATCCTTTCCACCAGGTAAGAACACAGCATTCATGCCCTCTGGAGGATATAGCCACAAGGTGTGGTCTTGGAAACAGACAGTGGGTCCCCACCAGACACCAAATGTGTCTGAGCCTTGAACTTGGACTCCCCAATCTCCACAACTAGAAGAAATACATTTCTAATATTTATAATTACTCAGTCTGTGGCATTTTATTATAGCAGCAGGAATGCACTAAGACATGTCCCCCCATCAAAAATAACATAATCTTTAAAAGTTTTACCATCTTTTCTTTTGAGCACTGGGTGTCACCTGAATAGTAACCTCTTTTTATTTTATTAGATTTATTTATTTTTATTTTTTGAGACAGAATCTCTTTCTGTCACTCAGGCTGGAGTGCAGTGGAACAATCATAGCTCACTGCAGCCTCCAACTCCTGGCTTCAAGCAATCCTCCCACCTTAACCTCCCAAGTAGCTAGGATCACAGTCACATGCCACCATGCCTGGCTATTTTGTGTGTGTGCATATTTTTTGTAGAGATGAGGTTTCACCATGTTGCCCTGGCTGGTCTTGAACTCCTGGGCTCAAGAGAATCACCCAAAGTGCTAGGATTATAGGCATGAGCCACTGTGCCTGGTCTTGAATATTATCACTTTACTCTCCGGACATCCATCCTTCACCAATCATCCAGGCTTTGGGAAGTAGACCATGTACTGCAGCAATTCCCTGACTTCTGGAACACCGTCTTCAAGGTAGGGGTCTATATGTACCCATTGTAAATTTGAATTGCGAGAAGACATTCTAATTCATTAGGGCCTGACAAGTTTTCCTAACAATCAGCAGTTTAAAAACATCCACACATGTGAATACTTCAGACAAATGCATGAAAAGACTAATGGTTTCTCTAGAGTGACAGAAAACTCAATTGTGAAAATCATGAGTTATCACCTACAAGGAATTTATGTGATTCTTTAGTGGGTCATTGGTCAATGTAGAAATGTCAAGTATAAGCCCTTCTCAGTTCCCCTAGGTAAGGTTAGCTATTCTTTTCCATCTGTGGCTCCTCTAAAGCCATTATCATATTGAATTGCAATGATTTGCCTTTGTGTCTACATCCCCACTAAAATGTGAGCAACTGAAAAGCAGTGAGCACACTATAAACCAATTTGTAACCCCAGCACAGGGCCAAAAACATTCCAGAGGTACTCAGTCACTGGCATGAATAAGTAAATGACACAGTCCCTGACTCCAGGAATGTACAATCTAGCTGGAAACTAAGACATAGAAAAGTGGAAAAATAATTCCAAGATAGTTATTTGCTAAGAAGTAAAAGAGAGATTTACAATAATTACTAAAGAGAGAAAAGAGAGACATCAGTATGTGCTGCAATCCACAGGAAGATATGTAGAAGGAGATAGTGAAGAGAGAAAGAAAGGCTGTCCAGATATAGAAAATGGCATTGCCAAGATATTCAGGCAGGAAAACACAAGGCATTTAATGATTTTAATAGATACAGATAGAGTGGAGTGGATGGTTGACTCTGTTGAGATTTATCAACTGATATGGAAACTAAAAATGTTGGCTAGTGCTGTCATTTGAATATTTGTATCCCTCCAAAATTAATGTCAAAATGTAATCTTTGGCTGGGTGCAGTGGCTCATGCCTGTAATCCCAACACTTTTCCAGCCTGAGGCAGGCGGATCATTTGAGGTCAGGACTTCATGACCAGCTTGGCCAACATGGTGGGACCCCTGTCTCTACTAAAAATACAAAAATTAGCCAGGCGTGGTGGCACATGCCTGTAATCCCAGCTACTCAGGAGGCTGAGGTAGGAGAATCGCTTGAAACGGGAGGCAGAGGTTGCAATGAGCTGAGATCGTGCCATTGTACTCTAGCCTGGGCAGCAAGAGTGAAACTCCATCTTAAAAAAAAAAAAAAAATTAATCCTCATTGTGGTGGTATTAAGAGGTGGGGCATTTGGGAAAGTGATTAACTCTCAAAGAATGGAATTAATAATGGCCTTTAAAAAGAGTCCGTTAGAGAGCTTCCTGGCCTTTCCATCTCTTCTGCCATGTGTTGGCACAGCATTTGTCCCCACTTCTGCCCTTCTGCCATGTGAGGACACAGAGTTTGCCCCTTCCACTGTGTGAGGACACAGCGAGAGATGTCATCTACGAACCAGAGGGTAAGCCTTTACCAGACTCAAATCTGCTAGTGCCTTGATCTGGGACTTCCCAGCCTTCAGAATGGTGGAAAAATACATGTCTCTTATTTATAATTTACCCAGTCTAAGATATTTTGTTATAGCATTCCAAACAAACTAAGAGAGTAAGGAATAGATCAAGAGGGCCTCTCACATTTAGCTAAGAATTTTAGAAATTATTTAATAAGCTAGAGGGTATTTGAAAGGAAAGTGCCAGAAGATATTTTAAGAAGTTTAGTTTAGCAAGACAGAACAGTATGAATTGGAGGTAGAGGTAAAAATATTGAGAGTCTAAGTTGGAATAATGATAATAAAAGAGATGAAAAGTGAAAGCTACTTTGTATTTCTTAAGCCTGAGTTACTGAGGAGTAGGAGTTTCATACAGGAGAATTGATCAGCCATCACACAACTAAGAAAAGTATCCACTACAGCTGGAAATGTGGAGATGGAGCTTAGAACAGAAGTCTTTATATGAGATGTTAGAAAATATACTTTGACCGGGCACAGTGGCTCACACCTGTAATCCCAGCACTTCAGGAGGCTGAGGTGTGCAGATCACTTGAGGTCAGGAGTTCAAGATCAGCCTGACCAACATGGTGAAACCCCATCTCTGCTAAAAATACAAAAATTAGCAGGGCATGTTGGCAGGTGCCTGTAATCCCAACTACTCTGGAGGCTGAGGCAGGAGAATCGCTTAACTTGGAAGGCGGAGGTTGCAGTGAGCTGAGATCATGCCACTCCACTCCAGCTTGGGCAATAGAGTGAGACACCGTCTCAAAAATAAATAAATATATAAAATAAAAATACAAAAGTTAGCCAGCTGTGGTGGCACCCATCTGTAATCCCTACTACTTGGGAGGCTGAGGCAGGAGAATCACTTGAATCCAGGAGGCAGAAGTTGCAGGGAGCTGAGATCACACCACTGCCCTCCAGCCTGGGCGACAAAGTGAGACCTTATCTCAAAAAAAAGTAAATAAATAAAATAAAATAAAATAAATTTATAGAGACAAAAAGTAGAATGGTAGATACCAGGGGCTTGGAGAAGGAAGGAATGGGGAGTTACTGTTTAATGGGATGGAGTTTCAGTTTGGGAAGATAATAAAGTTCTGGAGATGGGTGATGGTGGTGATGTTTGCAAAATAATGTCACTGAAATGTATGCTTAAAATGGCTAAAATAGTACGTTTTATGTTGTATAAAAATACACAGTGTTACATACAAGAACACAAACATAATAAGATGTTAGTTCTACCAACCATCTTTATGAAAGGAATCATTGATCCCATGGGAGAGGTGAGAGCTCTGAGGAAGAAAATTAAGAGCAAGAAAAAGACAGAATCTTAGGGATGCCCACATGGGGGGAAAGGAGAAAGAAGTGAGGTTTAGTCAAAGCTTCCAAGACTTGACATCCCTACCAATCAAAGTTCTACCCTACAAATTAAGAGGAAAATATGAGTCCTGTTGATTATTCCTGAGATGTTCAGTGAAGCATTGAAATGCAAAATTGCTGTGGGATGGAAAAGGATGGTAGTGATTTTAAACTACTTTCCAAGTTGTTAGAGTGGCAAGCTATGAATATGTTTTGAGCAAATACCAGTAGCTACTTGGCAAGAAAGGAGTTATTAATGGTCACTGGCTTCTAGCCAGTTTTTCTTGCAGAGCTTGGAGAGAAAAATAAACACATCATGAAAGATATTCATTTCAGTCAGTTGTAAATTTGTGGTTCTGTGCATGTGGGAGGTAGGAAAGGATGAGTATATGTATAGATGTGAAGAGGAATATAAGACAAGGTATGATTTTAGGCTTTAATTACAAAATAAAACACCCAGCACCAATGATTAAGTTTATTTAGAAAAAGATTGTCTAGGGAAGCAGGAGTATTCAAATGGTTTGGTTCAGTTTTCAGCAAGAAAACCTGGTTCTTTGTCACTCCAACCAGGTAGGCAGCTAAAACAAACAGGCCTCTATAAATAGCAAATAAGACTTCCACATGCAAAGATGAAAAAATCATCAATTTAAAATACAACAAATTTTTCCTGGAAAACATACTCATAGCTGTATTCTCTGGCAGATACTATTGCTACAGAAGCAAGTTGTAGGGAGAAAATACTTGTGTTTCTCCAAGAATACAGGGCAAAATTGGCATATGTTTGTGTGATAAAAACATTAGAACTTGTATGTTTGAGTTGTTTTATTTGTCTATTTCCTCAATTATCTGGAGATAATACTAATACATCTGTCTTTGCAGTGGAAAATCTAACTTAGACATAACTGTCCTCTAGAGTTAATCCACCATGTCTTATTCCACTGGATGAACGGTTTTTATACTTTCTTTTCTTTCTTTATTTTTTCTTTCTTTTTTTTTTTTTTTTTGAGATGGCATCTCACTCTCTGTCAACCAGCTGGAGTGCAGTGGCACAATCTCGGCTCACTGCAACCTCTGCCTCCCAAATTCAAGCGATTCTCCTGTCTCAGCTTTCCAATGAGCTGTGATTACAGGTGCCACCTGTAAGGGATACCACGCCTGGATAATTTTTTTATATTTTTAGTAGAGACGGGGTTTTACCATGTTAGCCAGGCTTGTTTCAAACTCCTGACCTCAAGTGATCCACCCGCCTCGGGCTGCCAAAGTGCTCTGATTACAGGCACGATCCTAGCCCTTTCTAACTTTTGCAAAATCTCTGATTAAAACGTCTTATAACAAACTGGCAATCAAATTTAAAATTGTATTAACTTTTAAGAACTGATTTTTCTTAGCTTCAGGAAGTCCTCTTTTCTTTTTATCATTTATTTTTTATTTTATTTATTTATTTATTTATTTATTTATTTATTTATTTTGCTACAGAGTCTTGCTCTGTTGCACAGGCTCCTGGAGTGCAGTGGCATGATCTCGGCTCACCACAACCTCTGCCTCCCAGGTTCAAGCAATTCTCATGCCTCAGCCTCCCAAGTAGCTGGGATTACAGGTGTGCACCACCATGCCTGGCTAATTTTTTGTAAGCTGTCTTTTCTGAGCTAAGTTAGGTTAAGTACTTTTTGGATCTTATTACCTAACATGAAGAAGTTGAATGACATTGGAGACTGAGAACTAGTGGTCCATGGACTGAATTAAGGAAAAAGATATATTTTGTCAGGCCTGAGCTGTGCTTTGAAAGATTTTTAAATGATTAGCCAACATGAAATAATGGGAAATTCACATAAGGATCTGAATTTCAGGATTCTTTCAGAAAAGAAAAGGAAAATCTGACAACCAGTACTCAAATTCTTGAATAGTGTCAATAGAATAGAGTTGATTTACAGTTCCTCCTGCCCTCCAGATCACAATAGTCCCCACCCGGCTGACTTTACTTGTTAAAATTACGTACTTGACTCTCATAAAACAAGAAACCGATGACTGGGCTGGAAAGCATAGGGATCTCGTGATGCTAAAATTTCAAAGCCCTGTCAGAGAAAAGAAACTGATCATGCTTAAGATATCCAATACCAGAAGTGGATCGAACTGAAATCAACTAAAATGGCAACCCCAAGTTCTGATTAGACTGAAGAAATTACCCCCAACCAAACCCAGCTTCCTGATAGAGGAAAGGGAATCATCTTGGGGCAGGGGCAGCCTGGGGTGCTCGTGGTGAATATTATTTATAAATACTCATATACGCATGGAAGTCTAAAACAAGAAATGCAAAATATGTAAAAAGGGGGGGAATATGACAAATATGACCCCTAATCAAAAGAAAAAATACTCAATAAAAGCAGACTCAGGTAACCCTAGTGTTAGAATTAGCAGACAAAAATTTTCAAATAACTATTACAAATATGTTAAAGAATTTAGATAAAAAGATAAGTGAAACAAGTAAAGAGATAGAGAATCTCAGCTAAAATAAGAAAATGAACGAAAAAATAACAATATCTAAAATTTAGTATTGATTGAATAAGTTTAATAACAAATCAATATAGCAGAAAAAAGAATAAGTGAACTGCAAGATAGGTCAGTAAAAATTATTCAAATTTGAAGAGAGAATAATATAATGGGGAAAACAGAAACAGGGAACAAAGAATCAGAGACCTAAAAGTCAATATTAGGCAACTGAGTTGTCTTTTAGTCTGTTTTATGCTGCTATAACAGAGTACCCATGACTGCATAATGTAAAAAGAACAGAGATTTATTTCTTACATTTCTGAAGTCTGGGAAGTCCAAGGTTGAAAGGCCTGCATCAGTTGAGGGCCTTCTTGCTGCATTATTTCATGACAGAAAGTGGAATGGAAAGAGAACAGTGTATGCATGAGAATGACAGAGAGCGAGAGGGCTAAAATTGATTTCCTCACAAACTAACTCTCACTATAATAAACCCACTCCCATAATGATGATATTAGTCCATTCACAAGGGCTTTGCCACTCTGTCTCACTCTGTCACTCAGGCTGGAGTGCAATGGCACAGTCTTGGCTCACTGCAACCTCCGCCTCCCAGGTTCAAGTGATTCTCCTGCCTCAGCCTCCTAAGTAGTTGGGACTACAGGCATGTGCCACCACACCTAGCTAATTTTTGTATTTTTAGTAGAGACGGGTTTCACTATGTTGGCCAGTCTAGTCTCAAACTCCTGACCTTGTGATCCATCCACCTTGGCCTCCTAAAGTGCTGGGATTACAGGCATGAGCCACTGTGCCCAGTCAAGGATTAAGTTTTCAACACATTAACTCTGGAGGACTCATTGAAGCCATAGATCTAGCATACAGGTAATTGGAATCCAGGAACAGAGGAGAAACTGGGGCAAAAGAAATATTTTAAAAGATAGTGGCCAAGAATTTTCTAAAATTGATGAAAGATATGAACCCATGTATCCAATAATCACAGTGAACACTAAGCTAGATAAAAAAAAAAAAAAAGAAAAAAAACTCTACCTAGAGATATTTTAAAAGAAGCCAGGGTAGGGGAAAGGATCTATTATGCTTATGAATAGAAAAATAAGAATGTTGGTTAACTTCTTAAGAGAAAAAAATGGAAGCCAGAAAACGATAGAATGACATCTGGAAAAACAAAAAACAAAAAACAAAAAAACCTGTCAACCTAGAAATCTATACCTTTAAATGCACCCTTTAAAAATGAAAGCTAAATAAAAACAGAAACAGAAAAAAATTATCACTTGAAGACCAGCATTATGAGTAACACTCAAGGAAGTTTTTTTCCAGGAATCTGTGAAGGCCACCAGAATGGGCAAAGATGTGAAAAAACATAAAGTACTCTTTAGAAACTTTCTTTAGAAGACTATTGACCATTTAAAGCAAATAGAATAGCAAAATAATTGATAATGAAAAAATACATGCCATTTGCACAATGGCAGAAGGGTAATAAAATTATACTGTAGTAAGTTTATTATATTGTTTATGAAATGATAAAATAAGGAAAAGTTAAGGATACATATTGTAATCTTTAGTAACCACTAAAAAAATACTGAGAGATATTACTAGAAAAACAATAGGTAAGATAAAATAGAATACTGACTGGGCACAATGGCTCATGTCTATAATTCCAGCACTTTGGGAGGCTGAGGTAGGCAGATCACTTGAAACAAGGGGTTTGAGACTAGCCTGGGCAACAAAGTGAAACCTCATCTCTTATATATATATGAATACTGAATAACCCTTATATAGTATATAATATAACGCATAATACTGATATATTCAGAATAGTGAATAATCCTTAATTTTTACCTCTTTTTAACTTTTTTTTTTTTTTTTTTTTTTTTGAGATGGAGTCTCACATTGTTGCCCAGACTGGAGTGCAGTGGAGAGATCTCGGCTTAATGCAAGCTCCACCTCCTGGGTTCACACCATTCTTCTGCCTCAGCCTCCCAAGTAGCTGGGACTACAGGTGCCTGCCACCGAACGGGGTTTTACTGTGTTAGCCAGGATGGTCTCCATCTCCTGGCCTCATGATCTGCCTGTCTTGGCCTCCCAAAGTGCTGGGATTACAGGTGTGAGTCACCGCACCCGGCTAACTTTTTTTTTTTTTTTTTAAATAGAGACAGGGTCTTGCTGTATTGACCAGGCTGGTCTCAAACTCTTGACCTCAAACAATTCTTCAACCTCAGCCTCCCAAAGTGCTGGGATTACAGACATGAGCAGCCATACCCAGCTGCCACTGCTACTGTCATCTTCTTCTTCCTCTTCTTCTTCCTATTCCTCTTCTTTCTCCTCTTCTTCCTCTTCCCCTTCTTCCTCTTCCTCCTCTTCCTTTTCTTCCTCTTTTTCCTCTTCTTCTTTTTCCTCCTCCTCTTCCTCTTCTTCCTCTTCTTCTCCTCCTTCTTCTTAACTTAGTTTATAAACAAGCAAGAAAGGAATAACAAAGAACAGATAGGGATCATTAAACCAATCATATCTACAACTAATGTAATGTAAATGGAATAACATGACAGTGGAAATTGTCAAACTAGATTTTAACAAAAGCAAGACTCAGCTATACGCTGTTCACAAGAAATTCTAAGGGCACAGACTGAAAGAAAAAAAGGGAAAATATATACCATGAAAACACTAATAATAAGTGATAATATTACCAAAAAAATTACAGTATACACTAGGTAACCCAGAACTCTCAGCCCCAGGCAAGTGCAATCTAAAGGTACATAGGATCGATTATAGAAACATTCTTAGAGGTGATGAGATTTGAGTCTAGTTTTAAAACAGATGAGGTATAAGTGTATCTATTGGAATAAATTTGGTTATAGTAAAAGAAAACCTAATTTAAACTGGGTTAAATGGTAAAGAACATTTATTGGCTCATGTAACTAAAAAAAAACCCAAGGAACATGTCAGGCATGTTTTGATCAGGACTCCAACTCTGTATTTCCCTTTTTTTCACAGCTCTGCTCTCCTCCACAAGTCAGGTTCCTTCTCAGGCTGACTTACCTCATGGAAGCAAAGTGTTTACAACAAGAAGTCTTCTCTCAAAAGGCCCCTTTCTATTATCAAACACTTGCACTTCATTCTGATTGGGGCAACCTGGACCAATTCTGAGGCTAGGGAATTCCTTCCTTCCCTCCTTCCCTACTTCCCTCCGCTCCCTCCCTCCCTCCCTCCTTTCTCTCTTTCTCTCTTTTTCTCTTTCTTTTTTTCTTTCTTCCTTACTCCTTCCTTCCTTCCTTCCTTCCTTCCTTCCTTCCTTCCTTCCTCCCTCCCTCCCTTCCTTCCTTCCCTCTCTCTCTCTCTTTCTTTCTTGACGGAGTTTCACTCTTGTTACCCAGGCTGGAATGCAATGGTGTGATCTCGGCTCACCACAACCTCCGCCTCCCAGGTTCAGGTGATTCTTCTGCCTCAGCCTCCCAAAAAGCTGGGATTACAGGCATGCACCACCACGCCCAGCCAATTTTGTACTTTTAATAGAGACAGAGTTTCTCCGTGTTGGTCAGGCTGATCTCAAACTCCCGACCTCAGGTGATCCGCCCACATTGGCCTCCTGAAGTGCCAATGTGGGCGGAGCCACCATGAGCCACCATGGTATGAGCCACCATGCCCGGCTCCTTCCTTCCTTCCTTCCTTCCTTCCTTCCTCCCTCCCTCTTTCTTTCTTTCTTTCTTTCTTTCTTTCTTTCTTTCTTTCTTTCTTTCTTTCTTTCTTTCTTTCTTTCTTTCTTTCTTT
>NW_012118188.1:1551211-1570483 GCF_000951035.1 Colobus angolensis palliatus | reverse complement strand
TCTTTCTTTCTTTCTTTCTTTCTTTCTCTTTCTTTCTTTCTTTCTTTCTTTCTTTCTTTCTTTTTCTTTCTTTCTTTCTTTCTTCTTTTTCTTTCTGCTCTTAACAGGGTCTCACTCTATCACCCAGGCTAGAGTACAGTGGTGCAATCACAGCCCACTGTAGCCTTGGCCTGCCTGGCTTAAATGATTCTCCCTCCTCAGCCTCCTGAGTAGCTGGGACTACAGGCAGGTGCCACCACATCCAGATAGTTTTTTAAATTTTGGTAGGGATTGTCTCACTATGTTGCCCAATCTGGTCTTGAACTCCTGGGCTCAAGTGTTTCTCCTACCTTGGCCTCCCAAAGTGCTAGGATTACAGGTATGAGTCACTGTACCCAGCAGGATAGGGAATTTCTGAGTTACTACTTATCTCTGAACCAATCACTGTGGCAAGAAGGATGAAATAGCATATTTTATGAAGAATGCTTCTTTCTCATGCCTGAAGTTGTCTCAATTACTGTAACTCTAGCATCTCTCGGCTCTGTCAAGATGTATCAACCCATCTAATTGATAATTTTGTAAAAATTAACTGAGAATGCTCTACACAGTTCTGTTTTTTCTTTTGGAAAGGCAGAACTGCCATTCCATTTAGGGAACTTTCCCCAGAGGAGGGAAGTTCTCTTCTGTTAATCCATGTAGCAGGACCTATCAAAGTCCATCACGGCCTGTGACTGGGTGCCTAGGTCTGCATTATTTGGAGTTGAGTCTACTTGTTTAACAGATTTGAACCATGTGCTCTAACTGACCTCTCTGGCAATAAAAGTGCTGTATGGGACCTTCATATTACCCTGGTTTATCTTTCAACTGATTGTTCAGAATCTAGTTAGAAAAGAGATGACATTACTAGGGACCACTATGAAGCCTCCAAAAAATATTGATTGACCTCTACAATCAAAGCATATGCTTACGGCTGGAGGCATAGTCCACACTTGACATGGTTTGGATATTTGTTCTCTCCAAGTGTCGTATTGAAATGTGATCCCTAGTGTCGGGGGTGGAGTCTGGTGGGAGGCGTTTGGGTTATAGGGGTGGATCTCTCATGAATGACTTGGTGCCTGCCCTGAGGTAATGAATGAGTTTTCACTCTATTAGTTCACAAGAGAGCCGGTTGTTTAAGGAAACTGGTACCTCCTCCTCTCTGTCCTTCCCTTTCTTGCTATGTGCCACACCTGCTCCCCATCAGCCTTCTGCCACAAGTAAAACATCCTAAGGCCTCACCAGGAGCTGAGCAGCTGCTGGTGTTATGCCTGTACAGCCTGCAGAACCAGGAGCCAAATACACCTCTTTTCTTTATAAATTACCCAATCTCAGGTATTCTTTTTCAGCAAAGCAAAATTGACTAACACAATACTACTCAAAGCACTTGACTACTACAAATTCCCTAGGCAGGGAGAAGTAGGTTCCCCAAAGGAAAATCTAGGTGCTGTCTGGATAAGGGAAGAGCCTGAATGTAGGGTGAGAAGATACTGATATGGTTTGATTGATAATCTCTCTGTTTGCTTACGTCAATTGGTCAGGATTACTCAGGGTTCTCCAGAGAGACAGACCCAGTAGGATGTATGGACACAGAGATATAGAGAAATAGAGATAGAGAGAGAGATTTGTTTGTTATAATAAATTGACTCACACAGTTATGGAGTCTGAGAAGTTCAAATCCAGGAGAGCTGACGGTATACATCCAGCCTGAGCCTGAGGTCAAAGGCAGAAAACAACCAATGTCTTGGCCCACAGACAGGCACAGAGAGAGAGTATCCTTTCTTACTCAGCCTTTTATTCTATTCAGGCCTTCACTGGATTGGAGGAGGCCCACTCACATTGGAGGAGGGTCATTGCTTTACTAACTCTAACAATTCAAATGTTAATCTCATCCAGAAACACCCTCACAGACATACCCAGAATCAAGTTGGACCAAATAGCTGAGCACCCCATGGCCCAGTCAAGTTGACACAAAAAAATTTACGATCACAGTCAGGAAACATATTCACAGATTTAATGCTAAAAGATTCACTGCCAAAGGCTAAAAACACAATTGTTTACATGGTGTCACCTCTCCATGCTCAATTCTTGCCTCTCTTCCCACGCTGGTGCTTCAACCTCACACTGGCCTTTCTTCATTTAATGGAATTGACCTCACTTTTCTCTGCTCTGGGGCCTTTGTAGATACTGGTCTACATGCAAAAACATATTCCTCTGACCCCATTCACACCTAACTCCTACTCATCCTTCAACCTTGTTTTTAATACATTAGCTGGGTGTGGTGACACACACCTGGGTTACCAGCTACTCGGGAAGCTGAGGTGGGAGGATCGCTTGAACCCAGGGGATTGAGGCTACAGTGAGCTATGATCATGCCACTGCACTCCAGCCTGGGTGATGGTATGAGACTCTGCTTCTTAAAAAAATATTAAAATCTTTTTTTCGAGGTACTTTCTCAAGCAGACTCTGCCTTGTTAACCCAGTCTCTTTCCCCATGATGCATTGCCAAACATCATGTACTTCTGGGTGTGAGTGTGGAAGGACTTAAAACCACAGAAATTTGTTGTGTCATAGTTCTGGAGCTAGAAGTCAAGGTGTTAGCAGGGCCACACTCTCTCCAAAGGCTCTAGGGAAGAATCATTCCTGAACTCTCCCAGCTTCTGGTGGTTGCCAGCAATTCTTGGCATTCCTTGGTATGCCCTCATGCAATTTTTCTTGATAGCATTTTTCTAAGTTTATAATTATATGTTTGTTTGACCAATGATTGAATCAGTAATACCATCTTCATTTACTTTCCAAGTGACACATAAATTGAGGCATAGTTATTAGAAGTAGAACTGAAGCAGGGTCCAGCCAAAACATTTTCTCTGGGTACAATGACGTGAATAAAAACCAAACAACAAACAAAAAGAAGTGTGAAGGCAAGCCTGGAACTGGACTGTAGGAAGCTGGATGACTGAATCTCCACAAAGCCAGACTGACCCCCCAAATGCTCCAGAGGCTCCCCATCACTCATAGGAAATGCTAATTTTCTTACAGTGGCTTCCGGGACCCTAAACAATGTCCTCATCACCACCTGTACTCTTCTGATCTCTCCTTGACAGCCTTCCTTAGCACTTTCTCTGCTATAGCCACCCTGGCCTCCTTGATGCTCCCAAACACTCCAAGTATGCTCCTGCCTCAAGGCCTTTGACTGGCTCTTTCCTCTCCCTTGAATGATGACTTCTCAATGGGAGGATGCCCTGACCACCCTAGTTAAACTTGTAACTCACTTCTCAACACTCCTTATCCCACTTCCCCGCTTTTTTTTTTTTTCCCACTTACTTTCCACAAACATAGGGATTTTGGTCTGTTTTGCTTCTGCAATATTCCTAGATCCTAAAATAGGGCCTGACACACAGTAGGCCCTCAATAAATATTTGCTGAATTAAAACAGACAGAACAAGCAAATATCCACAAAGACAAAGTAAGGCCAGGAATCAGGAGCCAAATAATCAGTTCAAAATCAGGGAAATCCAGGTGCCAAGGTAAGCAAGGAAGAGGGTAGGACTTGGCATGTTAGAAATGAAGTGTAAAAAGTCTGGGCGTCGTGGCTCATGCCTGTAATCCAACACTTTGGGAGGCTGAGGCGGGCAGATCACCTGAGGCCAGGAGTTCGTGGCCAACCTGGTCAACATGGTGAAACCCCATTTCTACTAAAAATACAAAAATTAGCAAGGCATGGTGGCATGTGCCTGTAATCCCAGCTAATTGGGAAGCTGAGGCAGGAGAATCACTTAAACTTGGGAGGCAGAGATTGCCATGAGCCAAGATTGCGCCACTGCACTCCAGCCTGGGTGACAGAACAAGACTCTGTCTCAAAAAAAAAAAAAAAAAGGGAAGTATGAAGAGACAAGACCCAGCTGAGAATTAATCTAGAAAGCACAGCTCTTTGGAGATCAATTATGAGAGCACACTGGACCTCATTATCATAAACAGACTTCCTTGATGCCACGCTGAATGGAAGGAACATGGGGGACCAGGATTGGTAGATTTGTGCACCAGCCAAAGAATGAAGCACCGAGTCAAGAGGCGGAGAAACAAACCAAGCAGACATCAAGACTGGAAAAGCTCTGTAGATAGAAGTCTGGAAAGAGGAATGAACGGAGTGAGTTAGAATGGAGTGAGCAGAGACAGAGAGGTGTGCAAGGTAAGCCTGGGGACAGATAGGGTTGAATAACCTTAATGAGCACAGGATTCACCTAACCCTTAAATGATATTCCCCAGTCTTTCACCTCAAGCCCTCTACCTGTTCACTCCAATCTCCCCTGGGCCAAGTCGTTTTTCAGGGTCCTAGTAACATACTGGATGACTGAAATCTCAATGTCCAGCCTGACTGCCATCTCTGCCAGTCTCAGACTCCAGCTTCTGACCTATTATGGCTCACAATCATCTCAAATTCAGCAGTGTTCTCACCTGCTTTATCAAAATAATTTCTCTTTCAACCTCAGCTGATGACATTTCCACTCATTCCCCAAAGCCAACAGGCCAGATATGAGGCATTGGCAGAATCTAGATCAACTGCCTAAGAAGCAGGGATCAGGTGCAATGAAGAAGTGACCCCCTCAGTGGGCCAGGCACTGTGCCTGGTGCTTCTCACAAATGACCTAATTTTGCCCTAACAGCATCCTTGCCGACTGAGAATTATTATCCCCAGCTAACATATGAGAAAACTGGGGCTAGGGAAATCGACCAAGGTCAGTTAGCTTCTAACTGGGGGAGACAGGTGGGTGCTCTTTTTAGCCCAGTGTGCTCTTGTACCAATAAACCCCATGACACCAGCATGAGGACTCATTGCCTTTTTCTTTTTTAATAAGTTATTGAGGTAATATTCAGATAACATAAATTAATACTTTAAAGTAAACAATTCTGTAGCATTGAGTACATTTGCAGTGTTGTACAACCATCACCTCTATGGAGTTCAAGAACATCTTCCTCTCGCCAAAGTGAAATCCCTTACCTGTTAAGCAGTTTCTCCCCTTTCCACCTTTTCCCAGCCCCTGGTAGGACTCACAGCTTTTTTCCTACTAGATACTCTACATACCTTCCTGCTAGATCAAAAGTAGATTCTTGTCTGCTTTTGATCTAGCAGGAAGGTATGTAGGGTATCTAGTAGGAAAAGCACCTTGGGAGGCTGAGGCAGGAGGATCACTTGAGCTCAGGAGTTCAAGACCAGTTTTGGCAACACAGTGAGAAGCTGTCTCTACAAAAAAAAAAAAAAAAAAAAAAACCTACAAATTAGCCAAGTGTGGTGGTGCATACCTATAGTCCCAGCTACTCGGGAGGCTGAGGCAGAAGGGTTGCTTGAGACCAGGAGGTGGAACTTGCAGTGAGCCATGATTATGCCACTGTACTCCACCCTGGGTGACAGAGAGAGAACTTATTTCAAACAAAGAAACAAACCCCTCCCCCCGCCCTGCACAGATTCTGATAAAAAAGACGCAATGCAAAATAATACTGATGTGAGGGGCAATTACTCATTTATGTTTTGTCATCTCTTTTTAGGAGGCGTGGTGTAAGGACTGACATTTCTGCTCCCTGATACCTACGAGGCAGGCCAGATTTCCTGCTCCACTCTGGGTTACTTAAGTGAACGTGGGGGACCAGGATGGGTAGATGTGTGCTAACAGTTGTTGTTGCCAAGCCTGATAAAACAGGGGCCCTCACGCTGTTTATTCTTTTGCAGTTGGGTGAGATAGAAGTCTATAAAGGGGAAAGAGAAGAAGCTGATGCTGAAACTTAAGAAAAGAGAGATTTCTCCAAGACTAGAGAAAGAGAAAAAGTTGTGAAGGAGCCTCTGAGCATGATAGAAGCCCACGGTTTGCACGCATGGAACACTGGTAACAGATGGCTGCAGGAAGCCAGAGAGCCAGGCCGAGGACACAGATACCTTGGGAACCACAGCGAGGGTGTCCATGGGCTGAGGCAGTGGTCAGTGGAGAGGCCCATGGGAACAATGTCCCTGAGCCTGCCCAAAGAATCCCTGTCCGTTGGACAGGGAGGGCCGGTCTGAGTAGCAAAGTCCTGTAGCAGAACGGACTGCGGCAGTGAAACCCAATGCTTCCAGTTAAGACTGGGCCTCGCCCCATTGGCTGGATAGGACAGTGACCCTTCCCAACTTGGATTATTTTTTCTGTATTTATTTCTTTATTTTGAGATGGAGTTTTGCTCTTGTTGCCCAAGCTAGAATGCAATGGCACGATCTCAGCTCACTGCAACTCCACCTCCCGGGTTCAAGCGATTCTCCTGCCTCAGCCTCCCGAGTAGATGGGATTACAGGCAAGTGCCACCAGGCCCAGCTAATTTTTTGTATTTTTAGGAGAAATGAGGTTTCACCATGTTAGCCAGACTGATCTCAAACTCCTGACCTCAGGTGTTCTGCCCTCCTCGGCCTCCCGAATTGCTGGGACTACAGGTGTGAGCCACCGCACCCAGCTTATTTATTTATTTTGAACAGGAACCACTCAGACTATCTTCTCTCCCTCTTACTCTCCCCAAGGAAGAGAATAACAATTATCAATAGAAAATGGCAGGCCGAGCACAGTGGCTCACGCCTGTAATTCCAGCACTTTGGGAGACTGAGGCAGGTGGATCACTTGAGGTTAGAAGTTCAAGACCACCCTGGCCAACACAGTGGTTTTCACTTAAAAGGAAGGAAGGAAGGAAGGAAGGAAGGAAGGAAGGAAGGAAGGAAGGAAGGAAGGAAGGAAGGAAGGAAGGAAGGAAGGAAGGAAAGAAGGAAGGAAGGAAGGAAGGAAGGAAGTCTATTAAGAAAGTAAATGAATAAAACGATGGCTACTCCATAGACAGAGCAACTGAAACCCTGTCTCTACTAAAACACAAAAATTAGCCAAGCACGGTGTCGCGTGCCTGTAGTCCCAGCTACTCAGGAGGCTAAGGCAGGAGAATCACTTGAACCCAGGAGGCAGAGATTGCAGTGAGCCAAGATCACGCCACTGCATTCCAGATTGGGCAACAGAGTGAGACTCTGTCTCAAAAAAAAAAATATATTAATTAATAAAATTTTAAAGTAGCAAATGACAGTTGCAGCCAAGTAATTCCAAAAGCCAGCTTCATTCGAGAGAACCCTGTGCCTCCGCTTATTTCCAGTGATCTACATATTTAGAGAAACTTTTCCAGTAACAAACCATAGAAATTATACCTGAAAGTAGAGTCTTCAACCTGGATTTTTACATGACCCTAACAAAAGGGGGAAATTTCCCAAAACATATCTGAAATGGACTTTCTCACTGCTTTGGCTAGTCAAGATTAAGAATCAGAGCTAATTTGATTTAGAACATATAGATAAGGTGACAATTCATACACTCAAGTATGTAGAGCAACTCATATCTACCCCACTGCATTTGGAGGGAAAGTGTTTCCCTGGCATACTTGTGAGTATAAATAGATGGAAGAAGGTATACTCAAAACAGCAAACTTCTAATTATACAACGTGAATGTTATATTTTCTGTTTAGTGAAACCACATCCGTGTAGATTATGATGCTATAATCATTACACCTACCTGTCAATTAGCACAATGAAATAGCTCAAATCTCTGAAAAACTTTGCTTCACTCTTTATTATGTCAAAAATTACAACTCAAATTAAATGTTCATGTCTCTAATGAAACCTCCACACTTTTTGCAAATTTCCTTATTTAAAAATGCTGTTTTAGCCAAATAAATGTTTCAAAAATTCTGCATCCGGGCCAGGCATGGTGGCTCACGCCTGTAATCCCAGCACTTTAAGAGGCCGAGGTGGGTGGATTGCTTGAGGTCAGGAGTTCAAGACCAGCCTGGCTAACATGGCTAACATGGTGAAATCCCATCTCTACTAAAAATACAAAAAATTAGCTGGATGTGGTGGTGCATGCCTGTAGTCCCAGCTACTTAGGAGACTGAGGCAGGAGAATCACTTGAACCTGGGAGGCGGAGGTTGCAGTGAGCTGAGATTGTGCCACTGCACTCCAGCCTGGGAGACAGAGCGAAACTCCCTCTGAAAAAAGAAAAAAAAAATTCTGTATTCACATACTAGCAATCACTTGTTTACATTGTAAATAGGTAGCAGGCTGAAAATTTTTGACAACTTAATTACAGGTTCACAGCTATGAAGACAAGCCAAAGGGCTACCTTGCCAGGTCTGTAAAACTGACTCACGTACATTGTATGAGCTGTTTGAGTAATCACAAAAAACAAATCAGGCTGGGCATGGCGACTCACGCCTATAATCCCATTGCTTTGGGAGTCCGAGGCAGGTACTTGAGGTCAGGCGTTCGAGACCAGCCTGGCCAACATGGTGAAATCCCATTTCTACAAAAAAATCAAAAGTTAGCTGGGCATGGTGGTGTGTGCCTGTAGTCCCAGCTACTCAGGAAGCAGAGGCAGGAGAAGAACCTCTTGAACTCGGGAAGTGGAGCTTGCAGTGAGCAGAGATCATGTGACTGCACTCCAGCCTGGGAGATAGAGTGAAACTCTATCTCAAAAAAAAAGAAAGAAAAGACAAATCAGCAAACAGAGGAATTCATTAAAAGAGAATAAAGCTTTGCAAGAAAAGAACCTGTCTTTGGATCTTCAGAAGTGACTAAAATATTTTAATATTTTAGTGCCTCTTTTTGCTTGCTTATGAAATATTGACAGATCTTCCCAACTGGGAAAAAAAGAAAACCCAAAATTCATTAAACTCACCGTGTCTTACTTGGTTGCATAAAAAGAGGTAGAAAGACAGACTATTATGAGAAAAGAGAAACAATAGAAGCTGTGGAAACTGGAGTTCCAACCATCAATCTTAATTTGACTGAACAGTAAAAAGTACATAAAGTATAGAAATTGATGTTCCGAACATCAGTCTTAATTTGATTGAATAGTAAAAACTATATAAAGTATGGAAATTGATGTTCCAAACATCAATCTGCATTCCTGAGCAATTTTCAAATTGGTCATCAGCTCTCCACTCCTCCTGTCATGAGTCACTTATACCTTAAAAAGTATATCCTCTGAGAATTCTGAGAGGCATCCAGACCTTCCATTAGACACCTTCCAAACTGTATGCACCTCAGAGTTGTGTCTTCATTTTCCTCCTGTTCCGTTTCCTTCAGATTTCCACCAAGATATGCATGTTGACCTTTGTTGTGAGACTACATCCAGATGTCACCTACCTCTCCTCTAGCCTTAAAAAGATTCTATAAGCACAGAGAGATCAGCCTGAGACATCTGAAGACCTAAGCCTGCATCCTACCTGGTTTTTAGATTAGGGGACTGTTAAGATGAGAGGAAAATGAGCAAGGAGAGGTGATAACTTATTTCTAAATAAAACAGGAATATTTTTAAATATCTGACACTGCTGAAGGCCACGTCATACAGTAGGACTCCCACCAGGCCAGGCTGTAAATATTGATTCTCCTCTGCAACCCCAGTGTTCAGGCTTCAGAGTAACAGTCTTAGTTCCTTCAACCACATTTCTAACCACAAGGTCGCTGCACCCTTCACCATCCTGGCCATCTTCCTATAGCACATACAATTGAAAGTTTAAAATTTTTATCTTTTATTTTCAGTCCTCCCACAGCTGTTGGGACTTGGACAAACCTACCTCATAATCAAATATTTACAGTGTTCTCTAGTTTGAAAAGCACTGTTCAGAAGTTATCTCATTTAATCTTTACAACTGTCAACTTTACAGATAAAGAAAACTGCAGATCAGAAAGGTTAAATAAATGCCCAAGGACACACAGCTTGTAAGAAAAGAAGCCAGGGCTAGGCTAGGCCAGGTGTGGTGGCTCACACCTGTAATCCCAACACTTTGGGAGGCCAAGGTGGGTGGATCACCTGAGAGGTCAAGAGTTCAAGACCAGCCTGGCCAACATGGTGAAACCCTGTCCCTACCAAAAACACAAAAATTAGCTGGGTGTGGTGGCAGGAGCCTGTAATCCCAGCTACTCAGGAGGCAGAGGCAGGAGAATCACTTGAACTCAGGAGGCGGAGGTTGCCTTGAGCTGAGATCATGCCGTTGCACTCCAGCCTGGGCAACAAGAGTGAAACTCCGTCTCAAAAAAGAAAGAAAGAAAAAAAAAAGCCAGGGCTAAAACCCAGTGTGTCCTTTATCTTCTAGTTCTGGGTTCTTTTCATGTGCCAATTGCACTTCAAAGAAGTAGAAACATTTTGAAGTTTTTGATAAGACTAGTGGCAAGGCTTATTTTCAAATAGTCTATGAATTTTTATAGCTTGTAGAAGCTCTGAGAAAGATATAATTTCATTTGTATCACTTCAGAAGTAATACAAAAAAAAGTATTATCCTATTTCTTTATTTTAGATTCTAGGCCTATTAGAGAACAATAAATTAGATAAACTCAAAATCCACTTAGGCCTTCACATCTTTTTTTTTTTTTTTTTGAGACCGAGTCTTGCTCTGTCGCCCAGGTTGGAGTGCAATGGCGTGATCTAGGCTCACTGCAACCTCCCGGTTTCAAGCGATTTTCTCAACTCTGCCTCCTGAGTAGTTGGGACTACAGGCATGCACCACCATGCCCAGCTAATTTTTGTATTTTAGTAGAGATGGGGTTTCACCGTGTCGGCCAGGCTGGTCTCGAACTCCTGAACTCAAGTGATAAGCCCGCCTCAGCCTCCCAAAGTGCTGGGATTACAGGTGTGAGCCACGAAGCCCGGCCCATACATACTGTGGAGGTGCAAGAGCACATGTGGGCTCCAGTAGATGTGAGTGCTGGGCAATACATTGCCTATTCTACTGCCACAGTGGCTTCCTGACCTCTGGACCCCAGAAGTGGCAGTGTATCACCTTGAAGCCAAAAGCCTAGTCACAGTCACCAATTTTTGCTCCTTTCAAAACCACCTTTCAATGGTTTTATAAGCATCTAACTTTCTCAGCTAAGTTCCTTCCTGATTAAAATAGCTTTTTTCCTGCTCTAAACCCTGACTGGTACTAATCGGTGTAAGGTGAGGGATTCTACCCCTTTGTCTTTCTGCATACTGCAATAGGCCACGTAATCAATGGATCAGTCCTACCGTTGCAAATTCAATCAGTCTTAACTGTATTGCAGCATATCCTGATAAGCTCAAATATGTCATGCCCCACCGTTGTAGTTCACTCAGGATACCATCACAAAATATCATAAACTGGGTTGCTTATAGATAACAGAAATTTTATTTCTCCCAGTTCTGAAGCTGGGAAGTCCAAGATCAAGGCAACAGCAGATTTGGTGTCTGGTTGAGGGCCACCTTCCTAATGGAGGGAATCTTCTCACTGTGTCCTCACAAGTTGGAAGTAAGGGGTCTCAGGCCTATTTTATAAGGACACAAATCTCACTCATGAGGGTTCAACCTTTGTAATATAATCACCTCCTAAAGGCTTCAACTGCCTAGTACCATTGCCTTAGGGATTAGGATTTCAACATATGGATTTGGTGAGGGATGCAAATATTCAGAACACAGGACACACCATCTCCAAAGCCTAACTCATTGGTAGACTATGGATGCTCGGTGTTCTCTAGGGTTAAAAAGAGTTTTATTCTGGCCAGAGCAATTAGGCAAGAGACAGAAATAAAGGGCTTCCAAATGGGAAAGGAAAAAGTCGAATCAGTCTGGTTCACAGATGACATAATTTTTTTTTTTTTGAGACAGGGTCTCCCTCTCTGTCTTACCCAGGCTCAAGCAATCCTCCTGCCTCAGCCTCCTGAGTAGCTGGGACTACAGGCACACACCACTATATCTGGCTAATTTTTGTATTTTTTGTGGAGATGGGATTTTGCCATGTTGCCCAGGCTGGTCTCAAACTCCTGAGTTCAAGTGATCCACCCACTTTGGCCTCCCAAAGTGCTAGGATTATAGGCATGAGCCACCACGCCTAGCCAATATAATCTTATACTTAGAAAAACTTAAAGACTTCACCTAAACGTTGTTAGAAATAACAAAGTCAGTAAAATTTCGGGATACAAACTCAACATACAAAAATTAGTAGCACTTACATAAGCTACTGTAAGTGGGCAATAACAATCTGAAAAACAAATCAAAAAAGCAATCTTATTTACAATGGCTACAAAGAATATAAAATATCTAGGAACCAATATATCCATAGAAATTAAGGATATATATAAGGAAAACTGTAAAGTACTGATGAAAGAAATTGAAGAGGACACAAGAAATGGAAAGATGTTCCAGGCTCATGAATCGAAATCATTAATATTATGAAAATGATAATCCTACTCAAACAATTTATAGATCTAATGCAATCTCAGTCAAAATACCAATGACATTCTTCACAGAAATAGAAACAAAATCCTAAAATTTATATGAAACCAGAAAAGACCTTACATAGGCAAAGCAATCGTGAGCAAAATAAACCAGACCTGGGCCAGGCATGATGGCTTGAATCTGTAATCTCAGCACTTTGGCAGGCCAAGGCAGGAGGAATATTTCAGCTTAGAAAGTCGAGGCTGCCGTGAGCCATGATCGCACCACTGCACTCCAGCCAGAGTGATAGAGCAAGATCCTGCCTCTAAAATTTTTTTTAATTAAAGAGGAGAACAAAGCTGGAGGCATCACACTACCTGACTTCAAAATGTACTACAAAGCTATAGTAACCAAATCAGCACAGTACTGGCATAAAAACAGACACAAACACCAATGGAATAGAATAGGGAACCTAGATATAAATCCACGCATTTACAGCCAACTCCTTTTTGACCAAGGCACCAAGAACATAACAATGGGTTAAAGACAGTCTCTTCAATAAATGGTGCTGGGAAAACTGGACAACCATAGGCAGAAGAATGAAACTAGACCCCTATTTCTTACTGTATACAACAGAACTAATCAAAATAGATTAAAGACTTAAATCTAAGGCATGAAACTACTGGAAGAAAACATTGGGGAAACTCTCCAAGATATTGGTCTGGGCAAAGATTTTTGTGTAAGACCTCAAGAACACAGGTAACCAAAGCAACAATGGACAAATGAGATTATATCAAGCTAAAAAGCTTCTGCACAGCAAAAGAAACAAGCAACAGAGCAAAGAGACAACCCACAGAATGGGAGAAAATATTTATGACCCGAGATTGCGCCACTGCATTCCAGCCTGGGCAACAGAGCAAGACTCTGTCTCAAAAAAAAAAAAAAAAAAAAAAAAAACCCACACAAATGATTCAATTGTTTTAATGGGCAAACAATCTGAATAGACATTTCTCAAAAAAATGCGTACATATAGCCAACGGGTGTATAAAAACTGTTCAATATCATTCATTATCAGAGAAATGAGATATCACAAGCCAGTTAAAATGGCTTTTATCAAAAAGACAAGGAATAACAGACTCTGTTGAGAATGTGGAGAAAGAGGGATACTCATACACTGGTGGTAAGAATGTAAATTAGTACAGCTATTATGGAAAACTATATAGAGGTTCTTCAAATAACTAAAAACTGCTATATGATCCAGCATTTTCACTACTGGGTATATATACAAAAGAAGCAAAATCAGTATGTCAAAGACATGTCTGCACTTTCATGTTTACTGGAGCACCATTCACAATAACCAAACTATGGAATCAACCTAAGTACAGGTACCACCACTGGGCAAATGGATAAAGAAAATGTGGTATATGTACACAATGGCATATTGTTAATCTATCCATCCTGTCATTTATAAGAACCTGGATGGAACTAGAGGTTACTATGTTAAGCAAAAAAAGTCAAGCACAGACAGGCAAACATCACATGTTCTCATTCATATGTGGGAGCTTAAAAAGTAGATCTCATGAAGATGAAAATAAATTCGTCATTATCAGAGGCCAGGAAGGGTGAGGGGAATGAAGAAAGGTGGGTTAATGGGTACAAATATACAGTCTGATAGAAGAAATAGGACGGAGTGTTTGCTAGATCAGCACAGTGACTGTATTTGCCAACTATAGCTTACAATAGTTTATTGCATATTTCAAAATAGCTAGAAGAGAATAGTGCAAGTATTTCTAGCATAAATAAAAGACAAATATTTAAGGTAATGGATATCTCAATTATACTGATTTGATCTTTACAAATAATATAAATGTATTAAATTATCACATATGCCCCAAATGTACATTTTTAAAAATAAAAATTAAGAGAAAAGTTTAATTTTCAAAAACAAAGATATTACTGACACAATTATGTACAAGAATGCATCAACAGGCAGTTCAAAAAAGTGGAAATAGAAATGGCCAATAAACATATGCAAAAACACAGCCTCATTAAAAATGACAAAGTGCAAATTTTTATCAAAATGAAGTAACACATTTTAGATATATTGGCAAGAAAAAGAAAGTCAAGTTTGGGCCAAATGTGGTGGCTTATGCCTGTAATCCCAACACTTTAGGAGGCTGAGGTGGGCAGATCGCTTGAGCTGAGGAGTTTGAGAGCAGCCTGGGCAACATGGCAAAACCCCATCTCTACAAAAAAATATGAAAATTAGCTGGACATACTGGTGCCTACCTGTAGTCCCAGCTCCTTGGAAAGCTGAGGTGGGAGGATCACTTGAACCTGGAAGGTTGAGGCTGCAGTGAGCAGTGATCACACCACTGCACTCCAGCCTGGGCGACAGAGCAAGACCCTGTGTCAAATAAATAAATAATCAAGTTTGATATTATCAAATATTGGCAAGACCATGGATAAAATAGGTATTTCATGCTCTGCTGGTGGGAATCTATATTGGTGCAGTAACCTGTAAGGGGAATTTGACAGATTCTACTGAAATTTTTTTTTTTTTCTTTGTGGAAACCATTTCTACTGAAATTTTTAAAATGCACATTCAGTGATTGCATTTTAAACTCCATGCACACAAGGAAAAATGTATAAGCACATTCATTGAACCATTGTTTAAAATAGGAAGAGATGTTAAGTTTAAAATGTCCATCAATAAATGACCACCTCAATAAGCCATGTCCATCTTTGAAAAACTAGGTAGCTATTAATAAGGATGAGATGGAGCCATGTATTCTAATCTGAGAAGATCTCCAAATTCCATTAGTAGGTGTAAAAAGTAAGTTGCAGAATGATTCATCAGGCATGCCATTTTTTAAATAGCATATTTCCTACTATATATCTTTAATAAGCACATATTTATCCATTTAAGTACATTAGAAATGGCCTCAAAGAATACACGCTAAGCAATAATTACCACTAGAGAATACAGGAAGGGTAGCAACATGCTGTGAGCCTCATTTCTTACATTTTACAAATTTGAAAATCCAGTTAAGTAGAGGGTGGATAAGAGAGTTTCTGTTTGTATAGCCTATGTCAGAGGTTTTCAAATGCTAACTATGGTCCTAACATTATTCACAAGATAAAGATATAGATTTTAGACCACCACCTCCAGAAACTTTGACTTATGTACGTATAAAGTGAAGCCCAGGAATGAAAGGTTTAAAAAGCTTTCCTGGTAAGTATGAAGTGATTGGAGCTATGCTGAAGGTCACTGTTCCCAGCCCAGCTAAAATTAATTCAACACATAGAAGAGCAGAGAAGCAAGGAAAAGGCATTGGCTGTATGCGGGTAGAAATATCCAATGCTATTGCTAGAAAGCACAGACTTGACTGACCAGTTACTAATAAAGCCATTCTCACAGGGTTAATAAGAATTTTGGACAGAAATATAGTTATAATTAAGCATTAATCAGGCTGTATTTTGACCCACTTCTCTGTGACCAAAGTCACATAGCACTAGATACTGATCATTTGCAGCCCTGTTTTTCCTAGAGATAGGATTTTTGATGTTAGATTCATAAGACTTGTTTAAGAACTACTTAAGCAGGCCGGGCGCAGTGGCTCACGCCTGTAATCCCAGCACTTTGGGAGGCAGAGGTGGGTGGATCACGAGGTCGGGAGATCGAGACCATCCTGGCTACCATGGTGAAACCCCATCTCTATTAAAAAATACAAAAAATTAGCCGGGCGTGGTGGCAGGAGCCTGTAGTCCTGGCTACTCGGGAGGCTGAGGCAGGAGAATGGCGTGAACCCAGGAGGTGGAGTTTGCAGTGAGCCGAGATCTGGCCACTGCATGCCAGCCTGGGCGACAGAGCGAGACTCTGTCTCAAAAAAAAAAAAGAATTACTTAAGCAGACTCTGAATTCCAGTGCCAACCAGTTTGAAGACTCCCACAGCAGAACTGAATCAGCATGAGAACACATTTTTTCATCGCCCTGGCCCATGATTTCACCCTGCACTCTTCGACCAATCAATATCTCCACACTTCAGCCAACTCCAAAACCCTTAACAACCCTAGCCCCAAATTCCTCAGAGAAATGGATTTTAGGTTTATTCCCATTTCCTCATTCAGCAACCCTCCAATTAAACCTCTTTCTCTGCTGCAACCCAATGTCTCAGTACACTGATTTGCTGTGCACATTGGGTAATGGACATACTACAGTTACACACACTAATTGGTGCCTGAGAAATTAACTGAGAATGGGGTAGAGCAAGATTGCTGATAGAGACTTAATACTGTTTATCCTCCACATAGCAACACCAAATTTTGACAACTAACTATACACAAAAAGCACCATCATATGAACCAACAGGTGAGCAATCACAGTACCAGATTTTAACTTTATATCATGGAAAGAGACCTTCAACAGGGCAGGAAAGACAGGGTTGAAGCACTGACGCCACCCCTCCTTCATCCCCCAGCAGCGTCCATGTGGCACAGAGAATCTGGGTGCTTGGGAGAGGGAGACAGTAGCAATTGTGAGCCTTTGCATTGAAACCAGTGCTCCCGTTACACTGGAAAGCAGAAACAGGTTCTACTCAGCTGACATTTATTTGGCCCAACTCTAGCCAGAGAGAAATTGTCCATCCCAGGGTGGGAGCTTGAGTTCCAGCAAGCCTCATTACCATGGGCTGGAGTGCTCTGGGGCACTAAGTGAACTTAAGGGTCAGCCTAAGTCACAAGGAGTGCAATTCCTAGGCAAGTCCTAGTGCTGAGCTGGGCTCAGAGCCAGTAAACTGGGCAGGCATGGGACCTACTGAGACACCAGCTGGGGTGGCTTGGGAGGGTGCTTTTGTCGCCCTTCCTTCACTCCCCAGCAGTGGCCATGTGGTGCAGAGAAATCTTTGTGCTTGAGAGAGGGAGAGCACAGCAACCGGGGAACTTTACATTGAATTAGTGCTGCCCTCTCACAGTGGAGACCTGGCAGGATTCATCTCCTGCTGACAAAAGAGCCCCTGGGCCCTGAATAACCACCAGCAATACCCAGGTAATACAGTATGGGCTTTGGGCTCTGAGACATGCTGGCTCAGTGTGACCCAGCACATTCCCAGCTGTGGTGGCTACAGAGAAAGACTCTTTCTGTTTCAGAAAAACAGGGGGGAAAGTAAAAGGGACTCTGTCTTGCACTTTACGTACCAGCTCAGCCACAGTGGGGTGGAGCAATAAGCAGGCTCTTCAGGTCCCCGAGTCCAAGCCTAGGCTCTTGGTTAGCATTTCTGGACCTTCCATGGACCAGAAGGGAACCCACTACTCTGAAGAGTGAGTCTTAGGTCTGGCAGCATTCATCACAAGCTGACAAAAGGGCCCTTGGGCTTTAAGTAAGCATCAGCGGTAGCCTGGCAGAACCCCTCATAGGGTGCTGGTGGTGGTGGCCACAGGGAGAGGAAAGTGGGAAGGACTTTGTCTCATGGTTTGAGTGCCAGCTTTGCTGCAGTAGAGTAGAATACCTGGTAAATTCTAAGGTTTTTGACTTCAATCCTTCGCTCTCAGACAGCATCTCTGCACCAATCTAGGTCTGGAGGAACTCACTGCCCTGAAGGGAGGAACATAAATCAGACTGGCTTTACCATGTGCTGATCATAGAGCCCTAGGGCCTAGAATGAAGTTGGGTGGTAGCCAGACAGTAGTTACAGCGGGCCTTGGGTGGGGCCCACTGCTGTGCTGGTTTCAGGTCTGAGCCAGCACAGTCCTGGTGGTGGCGGCTAGAGAGTACTTGTGTCCCTCCACCTCCAGTTCCAGGAGACTCAGCACAGAGTCAGGGAGGGACTCTGTTTGTGAAAAAGTAAGAGAAAAAAATAAGACTGTCTGCCCGGTAGTCTAGAGAATTCTTCCAGATCTTATCCATGACTACCAAAGCAATACCTCTATGAGTCTGCAAAAACCATAATATTATTGGACTTGGGGCCCAAGTTCCTTCAAAATATCTGGAAAGCCTTTCCAAGAAGGATGGGTACAAATAAGCCCAGACTGTGAAGACTACAATAAACGCCTAACTCTTCAATGCCCAGACATTAATGAACATCTACAAGCATCAAGGCTATCCAGGAGAAAATGACCTTACCAAACAAAATAAATAAGAAACCAGGGACCAATCCTGGAGAAACAGATATGTGACCTTTCGGACAGATAATTCAAAATATCTGTGTTGAGGAAACTCAAAGAAATCCAAGATAACACAGAACAGAAATTCAGAATTCTTTTTTTGTTTGTTCTTGAGATGAACGCCCAGGCTGGAGTGCAGTGGTATGATCTTGGCTCACTGCAACCTCTGCCTCCTGGGTTCAAGCGATCCTCCCACCTCAGCCTCCTAAGTAGGTGGAATTACAGGTGCATGCCACCACACCCAACTAATTTTTGTGTTTTTAGTAGACATGGGGTTTTGCCATATTGGCCAGGTTGGTCTTGAACACCTGACCTCAGGTAATCAGCCTCCCAAAGTGCTGAGATTACAGGTGTGAGCCACTGCGCCTGGCCAGGAATTCAGAATTCTACCAGATAAATTTTAAAAAGAGATTGAAATTATTAAAAAGAAATGAAATTCTAGTGTTGAAAAGTGCAACTGCCATACTGAAGAATGCATCTGGGTCGCTTAATAACGTTAAGTAATCAAGCAGAAGAAAGAATTAATGAGCTTGAAGACAGGCTATTTGAAATTCCATAGTCATAGGAGACAAAAACAAAGAGTAAAAAACAATGAAGCACGCCTACAAGATATATAAAATAGCCTTAAAACGGCAAATCTAAGCGCTATTGACCTAAAAGAGGAGGCTGAGGAAGAGATGGGGATAGAAAGTTTATTGAAGAGGATAATAACAAAGAACTTCCCAAACCCAGAGAAAGATATCAATATTCAAGTACAAGACAGTTATAGAACATCAGGCAGATTTAACCCAAAAAAGATAACCTCAAGGCATTTAATAATCAGACTCCCAAAGGTCAAAGATAAAGAAAGAATCTTTTTTTTTTTTTTTTTTTTT
>NW_012118188.1:1528623-1550611 GCF_000951035.1 Colobus angolensis palliatus | reverse complement strand
CCGAGATTGTGCCACTGCACTCCAGCCTGGGTGACAGAGCGAGACTACGTCTCAAAAAAAAAAAAAAAAAAGGAAACCTTATAGGCCAGGAGGAACTAGCATGACATATTTTAAATGCTGAAGGGGAAAAAAACTTTAACCCTAGAATAGTATATTCAGCAAAAAGTATCTTTTAAGCATGAAGGGGAAATAAAGACCTTCTCAGACAAACAAAAACTAAGGGATTTTCATCAACACCAGACCTGTTCTATAAGAAATGCTAAAGGAGGCCAGGCGTGGTGGCTCATGCGTGTAATCCCAGCACTTTGGGAGACTGAGGCAGGTGGATTGCTTGAGGCCAGGAGTTAGAGACCAGCCTGACCAACATGGTAAAATCCTGTCTCTACTAAAAATACAAGAAGTAGCCGGGTGTAGTGGTGCATGCCTGTAGTCCCAACTACTTGGGAGGCTGAGGCACAAGAATTGCTTGAACCTGGGATGTGGAGTTTGCAGTGAGTTGAAATCATGCCACTGCACTCAAGCCTGGGCAAAAGAGTGAGACTCCATCTCAGAAAGAAAGAAAGAAGGAAAGAAAGAAAGAGAGAAAGAGAGAAGGAGAGAAAGAAAGAAATGTTAAAGGAAGTTCTCACATCTGAAAGAAAAGGACATTGATGAGCAATAAGAAATCAGGTGAAGGGACAAAAGTCACTGGTAATAGCACACAGAAAGACATAGAATATTATAACACTGTAATTATTGTGTTCAAAATACTCTTAAGCAGAAAGACTAAGCAATGAACCAATCAAAAATAATAACTACAGCAATTTGTCATGACAGACAGTACAATAAGACATGAAGAGAAACAATAAAAAGTTAAAAAGCAGGAGGATGAAGTTAAAGTGTAGAGTTTTTGTTAGTTTTCTTTTTGCTTATTTGTTTGTTTATGCAATCAGTGTTAAGTTGTCATCAGTTTGAAATAATGGGTTATGAAATAGTAGTTGCAAGCCTAATGGTAATCCCAAATTGAAAAACATACAATGGGCCAGGCACAGTGGCTCATGCTTGTAATCCCAGCACTTTGGGAGGTTGAGATGGATGGATCACTTGATATAAGGAATTGGAGACCAGCCTGGCCAACATGGTGAAAACCCTGTCTCTACTGAAAATACAAAAATTAGCCAAGTGTGGTAGTGGGCACCTGTTGTTCCAGCTACTCAGGAGGCTGAGGCAGGGGAATCACTTGAACCTAGGAGGCAGAGATTGCAGTGAGCCGAGAGTGCGCCACTGCACTCCAGCCTTGGTGAAAGAGTGAGAATTCATCTCAAAAACAACAACAACAACAACAACAACAAAAATAGGCTCTTTCATCATTATATAATAAACTTCTTTGTCTCTAGAGGAGGCAGAAACAAAGAAGGTCATTATATAATAACCAAGGAGTCAGTTTAGCAAGAGGATATAGCGATTATATACGCACCCAACACTGGAGCATCCAGATATACGAAGTAGCAAACATTATTTGAGGTAAAAAGACAGCCCTCAGTACAGTAATACCTGGAGATTTTAACATCCCACTTTCACAAATGGACAGATCTTCTAGACAGAAGATCAACAAGGAAACATCAGGCTTAAACTGCACTACAGAACAAATGGACCTAATAGGTATTTACAGAGCATTCATCCAAAGGCTGCAGAATACACATTCTGTTCCTCAGCACATGGATAGTTCTCAAGGATAAACCATATGTTAAGTCACAAAACAAGGTTTTAAAAACTTCAAAAAAATTGAAATAATATCAGGCATCTTCTCTGACCACAATGTAGCAAAACTAGAAATCAATAACAAGAGGAATTTTGGAAGCTATACAAATACACAGCAATTAATCAATATGCTCCTGAATGACCAGTGGGTCAATGAAGAAATTAAGAAGGAAATTGAAAAATTTGTTGAAACAAATGATAATAGAAACAGAACATACCAAAACCTATGAAATACAGCAAAAGCAGTACTAAGAGGGAATTTTGTAATTATAAATATCTACCTTTAAAAAGAGGAAAAACTAACCTAATAATCATAAATAGCCTAATGGTACATGTTAAAGAACTATAAAAGCAAGAGACCAAACTCAAAATTAGCAGAAGAAAAGAAATATTAAAGATCAGAGCAGGTGGGGCATGGTGGCTGATGTCTGTAATGCCAGCACTTTGGGAGGCCAAGGCAGGCAAATCACCTGAGGTCAAGAGTTCAAGACCAGCCTGGCCAACATGGTGAAACCCCATCTCTACTAAAAATACAAAAATTAGCTGGGTGTGGTAACGTGCACTTGTAATCCTAGCTACGCAAGAGGCTGAGGCAGGAGAATTGCTTGAACCCAGGAGGTGGAGGTTTCAGTCAGCCAAAATTGTACCTCTGTGCCTCCTGAGTGACAGAGCCAGGCTCTATCTCGGAAAAAAAAAAAAAAAATCAGAGCAGAAGTGAATGAATTTAAAATGAAGGAAAAATGCAAAAGATTGATAAAACAAAAAGTTGGTTTTTTGAAAATATAAAATTGGCAAATCATTATCCAGACTAAAAGATAAAAAGAGAGAAGACTGAAATAAATAAAATCAGAGATAAAAAAGGAGGCATTACAACTGATATCACAGAAATTCAACGGATCGTTAGTGGCTACTATGAGCAACTGCATGCCAACATATTCGAAAATCTAGAGGAAATGGATAAATTCCTAGACACATACAACCTACTTACCAAGATTGAACCATGAGGAAATTCAAAACCTGAACAGACCAATGACAAGTAATGAGACCAAAGCTGTAATTAAAAAGTCTCCCAGCAAAGAAAAGCCTGGGACCTAATAGCTTCTTTGCTGAATTCTACCAAACATTTAAAGAAGAAATAATACCAATCCTGCTCAAACTGATCTGAAAAAAGTAAAGGAGAGGGAAATACTTCCAAATTCATTCTATAAGGCCAGTATCATCCTGATACCAAAACCAGACAAAGACACATCGAAAAAAGAAAACTACAGACTAATATCTCTAATGAATATTGTTGCAAAAATCCTCAACAAAATATGAGCAAGCTAATTCAGCAATGCACTGAAAAGATCATTCATTCATCCTGATGAAGTAAGATTTATCCCAGGGATGCAAGAATGGTCAAACATATGCAAACCAATCAATGTGATATAATACATCATATCAACAGAATGAAAGACAAAAACCATGTGATCATTTCAACTGATGCTGAAAAAGCATTAGATAGAATTCAACATCCCTTCATGATAAAAGCCCTCCAAAAACAAGCAATAGAGGGAACATTCCTTAACATTCCTTAATTTTATTAACATTCCTTAATAAAAGCCATATATGACAGACTCACAACTAGTATCATACTGAATGGGGAAAAACTGAAAGCCTTTTCTCCAATATCTGGAACACAAGAAGTATGTCCACTTCCACCACTGTTATTCAACATAGTACTGGAAGTCCTAAATGGAAAAATTAAACAAGAGAAAGATAAAGGGCATTCAAATTGGAAAGAAAGAAGTCAAATTATCCTTGTATGTAGATGATATGATCTTATATTTTAAAAAAAACCTAAAGACTCCCCCAAAAAACTATTAGAACTAATAAACAAATTCAGTAAAGTTACAGGATACAAAATCAACATACAAAAATTTGTAGCATTTCTATATGCCAACAGTGAACAATCTGAAAAAGAATAAAAAATGGAATCCCATTAGGCCGGGTGTGGTGGTTCACGCCTGTAATCCCAGCACTTTGGGAAGCCGAGGTGGGTGGATCATGAGGTCAGGAGATCAAGACCATCCTGACTAACATGGTGAAACCCCGTCTCTACTAAAAATACAAAAAATTAGCCAGGCATGGTGGCAGGCACCTGTAGTCCCAGCTACTCTGGAGGCTGAGGTAGGAGAATGGCGTGAACCCCGGAGGCAGAGTTTGCAGTGAGCCAAGATAGCACCACTGCACTCCAGCCTGGCCAGAAGAGCGAGACTCCGTCTCAAAAAAAAAAAAAAAAAAAAGGAATCCTATAAAACTATAAAACACTGATGAAAGGAATGGAAGAGGACACTTAAAAGTAGAAACATATTCCATATTCATGTATTGGAAGAATCATTATTGTTAATGTCCATTCTATCCAAGGCAGTGTACAGATTAAATGCAATCCCTATCAAAATACCAGTGACATTCTTCACAGGAATAGAAAAAACAACCCTAAAATTTATATGGAACCACAAAGATCCAGACTTGCCAAAGCTATCCTGAGTAAAAAGAACAAAACTGGAGAAATCAGATTACCTGACTTCAAATTATACTACAAACCTGTAGTAATCAAAACAGCATGGTACTGGCATAAAAACAGACACATAGACCAATGGAACAGAATAAAGAAGCCAGAAAAAAATCTATACACCTACAGTTAACTCATTTTTGACAAATTAAAATGGATTAAAGACTTAATCTTAAGACCTCAAACTATGAAACTACTACAGGAAAACACTGAGGAAACTCTTCAGGACATTGGTCTGGGCAAAACATTCTTGAGTAATACCCCACAAGCATAGGCAACCAAAGCAAAAATGTACAAATGGGATCACATCAAGTTAAAAAACTTGTGCACAGCCAAGGAAACAACAAAGTCAAGAGACAACCCACAGAATGGGAAAAAAAAAATTGCAAACTACCCATCTGACAAGAGATTAATAACCAGAATATATAAGGAGTTCAAACCACTCTGTAGGAAAAATTTAATAATCTGATTTAAAAATGGGCAAAAGATTTGAATAGTCATTTCTCCAGAGAAGCCATGCAAATGGCAAACAGGCATATAAAAATGTGCTCCACATCACTGATCATCAGATAAATGCAAATCAAAACTACAAGGAGATATCATTTCACTCCAGTTAAAATGGCTTATCTCCAAAAGATAGGCAATAACAAATGGTGGTGAGGATGTGGAGGAAAGGGAACCCTCATACACTGTTGGTGGGAATATAAATTAGTATAGCCATTATAGACAACAGTTTGGAGGTTCCTCAAAAAAAACTAAAAATAGAGCTATCATGTGATCCAGCAATCCCACTACTGGTATATACCCAAAATAAAGGATATTAGTATATCAGCTATCACCTCCATGTTTATTGCAGCATTGTTCACAATAGCTAAGATTTGGAAGGAACCTAAATGTTCATCAACATGTCATTGGATAAAGAAAATATGATACATATATACAATGGAGTACTATACAGCCATGAAAAGAATGAGATTCTGTCGTTTGTAACAACATGTATGGAACCGGGGGTCATTATCTTAAGTGAAATACGTCAGACACAGAAAGACAAGCTTCACATGTTCTTACTTATTTGTGGGTGCTAAACATCTGTACAATTGAACTTATGGAGATAGAGAGTAGAAGGATAGTTACCAGAGGCTGGGAAGGGTAGTGAGGGATTGGGGGTAAGTGGAGATGGTTTTTGTTTTTGTTTTTGTTATTGTTATTGTTTTGAGACAGAGTCACACACTGTCACAGGCTGGAGTGCAGTGGCATGATCTTGGCTCACTGCAGCCTCTACCTCCCAGGTTCAAGCAGTTCTCATGCCTCAGCATCCCAAGTAGCTGAGGTTACAGTCACCTGCCACTACACCCTGCTAATTTTTGTATTTTTAGCAGAGACAGGATTTTGCCATATTGGCCAGGCTGGTCTTGAATTCCTGGCCTCAAGTAATCTGCCTGCGTGGGCCTCCCAAAGTTCTGGGATTACAGGCGTGAGCCACTGCGCCCAGCCTGTGGATGGTTAGTGGGTACAAAAAGTGTATATAGTTAGAAAGAATGAGTAAGACCTAGTATTTGATAGCACAAAAGGGTGATTATAGTCAATAATATTTAATTGTACATTTACAAATATCCAAAAGAGTGTAATTGGATTGTCTGTAATACAAAGGATAAATACTTGAGGGGACAGGTACCTCATTTTCCATGATATGATTATTGCTTATTGCATGCCTATGTCATGTACCCCATAAATATGTACAGCTATGTACCCACAAAAATTTTGACATAATTTTTTTTTATAAAAAGAAATTAACTACCAGTGACCAGGCGTGGTATTTCATATCTGTAATCCCAGTGCTTTAGGAGGCCAAGGTGGGAGGATGGCCTAAGGTCTGGAGTTTGAGGCCAGCTTGGAAAACATAGCAAGACCTTGCTTCTACAAAACATAAAAGTATCAGCCAGGCATGGTAGTAATGCCTGTAATCTCAATGACTAGGAAGCTGAGGTGGGAAGATTGCTTGAGCCCAGGAATTCAAGGTTACAGTGAGTTTATGGTCGCCATGGCACACTGCACTCCACCCTGAGTGACAGAGCAAGACCCTGTCTCAGAAGAAGAGGAGGAGAAGAAGAAGTAATAGTAGTAGTAGTTAACAGAAATTGCAGTATCTTCTTCACGAAATTTAGCCCCAACAATCAAGTGGTTGGAGGTAACAAGACAGCCAAGACACCTTTTGGAATAAGGGGTATAAGAGTAATTGGCACCAAATACCTGATTGCTCTGAGGATACAAAAATAAGAAAATAAATAAATAAATAAATAAATGGTAAGTTTGACTGAGAAAGGGCAGAGCCATTCTTACATGTGTGCAAGCTCCCAGAACTGTTTAACAGGGTCACAGGAAGTGTTTGTTTGCAATACAGCTCCCCACAGCCCCAGGGGAGGTATGATGTGTAGTGGAGGATATTGAGGATCCGAGATGAGGCTGGGAATCTGCATTTTAACATTTCCTGCATGATAAACAAGTGGTTCAAAGATGACACTTTGAGAAACATAGCATGAATTTGTTCACAATTTCTTTTAGTTTTTGCACATTCTGTCTCCAGCCTTGTTTTGTTTTATTTCTTTTTCTTTTTTCTCTATAAAAAATCTGAGCTTTCATTTTTAATCCCTATGAAAGTCATTTGGCTTATTGGTCACTGTATTTGTCTACTCTCCAACTGTTATAAAGAAATACCTGAGACTGGGTAATTTATAAAGAAAAGAGTCTTAATTGGCTCAAGGCTCGGCAGGCTGTGCAGGAAACATGATGGCTTCTGCTCAGCTTTTGATGAGGCCTCAGGAAACTTACAATCATGGCAGAAGGCAAAGGGGGAGCAAGGATCCCACATGGCTGAGCAGGAGGAACAGGGAGAGCAAGGAGGTGCTCTACACCTTTAAACAACCAGATCTCACAATAACTCACTTACTATCACAAGAACAGCACCAGGGGATGGTGCTAACCCATTCATGAGAACTCTACCCCCATGATCCAACCACCTCCAACAAGCTCCCACCTCCAACACTGGGGACTACAATTCGAAACAAGATTTGGTGGAGACACAGATCCAAACCATATGAGTCTCTTTTGCATCAATTGTGTATCTCTGCTGTCACATGACCCACCACAGGATTCACAGGGTTGTTTTAAGAAAGCTCTGAACTCAAGTGTGGTACAACACCATTTACAATAAATAGCTCTTTAATGAGTATTCTCAAACTGTGAGATAGATATCTTAATCCATTAGATAGGAATTGCTGTGGTTCGAATGTGGGTCCTCTCCAAAATGCATGTTCATACATAATCCCCAGTGAGGTGCTATGTTGTGGGAAGTCAGGGACCCCAAATGGAGGGACCAGCTGGAGCCAAGGTAGAAGAATATAAATTGTGAAGATTTAATGGACATTTATCAGTTCCCAAAATTAATACATTTATAATTTCTTATGCCTGTCTTTAATGCAATCTCTGAACATAAATTGTGAAGATTTCATGGACATTTTATCACTTCTCCAATCAATACTCTTGTAATTTCTTATGCCTGTCTTTACTTTAATCTCTTAATCCTGTTTTCTTCATAAGCTGAGAATGTATGTCACCTCAGGACCACTATTGTACAAATAGATTGTAAAATGTGTGTTTGAACAATATGAAATTAGGGCACCCTGAAAAAGAACAGAATAACAGCGATTTTCAGGCAGCAAGGGAAGATAACCATAAGGTCTGACTGCCTGCAGGGTCTGGCAGAATACAGCCATATTTTTCTTCTTGCAGAAAGCCTATAGATGGGTGTGCAAGTAGGAGATATATCACTGAATTCTTTTCCCAGCAAGGAATAACCCTGGGGAAGGAATGCATTCCTGGGGGTAGGTCTATAGACAGCTGCTCTGGGAGTGTCTGTCTTATGCAGTTGAGATAAGAACTGAAATGCACCCTCGTCTCCTGCAGTACCCTTAGGCTTACTAAGATAGGAAAATTCCAGCCTGGTAAATTCTAGTCAGACAAGTTGTCAGCTCTCGAACCCTGTTTCCTGTTAAGATGTTTATCAAGACAATGTGTGCACAGCAGAACATAGACCCTCATCAGCACAGCGAGACATAGACCCTCATCGGTAATTCTAATTTTCCCTTGCTTTGTGATCTTTATTGCCCTTTGAAGCATGTGATCCTTGTGACCTACTCCCTGTTCGTACACCCCCACCCTTTTGAAATCCCTAATAACAACTTGCTGGTTTTGTGGCTCGGAGTTGCCATCATGGTCCTACCAATATGTGATGACACCCGCAGAGGCCCAGCTGTAAAATTTCTCTCTTTGTACTCTTTCTCTTTATTTCTCAGACTGGCCGACACTTAGGGAAAATAGAAAGAACCTATGTTGAAATATCGGGGGCTGGTTCCCCCGATAGTGCTATTAAGAGCTGGGACCTCTTGGGAAGTGATTAAGTCCTGGGGGATCTGCCCTCATGAATGGAGGGAACTAGCTTAGGTCCTTTTTGCTCTCTTGCCCTTCAGCCTTCTACCATGTGAGGACACAGCAACATGGTACCATCTTGGGAGCAGACAGCAGCCCTCACCAGACACCAATGCTGGTGCCTTGATCTTGAACTTTCCCACCTTCCGAACTGTAAGAAATAAATTTACACTGTTTATCAATTACCCATTTATAGTATTCTGTTATAGCAGCACAGATAGACTTAGATAGAAATGACTAAAATTTTAAAAAATATGTCTGCTGGAGCCAGGCTCTGTGGCTCATGCCTATAATCCCAGCACTTTGGGAGGCCAAGGCAGGTGGGTCACTTGAGGTCAGGAGTTTGGGACAAGCCTAACCAACATGGTGAAACCCCCTCTCTAATAAAAATAGAGCTTTGGTGGCTTGTTCCTGTAATCCCAGCTACTCAGGAAGCTAAGGCAGGAGAATCACTTGAACCTAGGAGGAGGAGGTTGCAATGAGCTGAGGTCATGCCACTGCACACCAGCCTGAGCCATAGAGCAAAACTCTGTTTCAAAAACAGATCTATTGGGTTTTAAATTGTACAATCATTCTAGAAAATGTCTTATAATACAATGTTGTATAAGCCAAGAATAAAAAGTAAAAAGATTAAAAACGGCCAGGTGCAGTGGTTCACACTTGTAATCCCAGCACTTTGGGAGGCCAACATGGATGGATCACAAGCTTAGGAGTTCGAGACCAGCCTGCCCAATATAGTGAAACCCTGTCTCTACTAAAAATACAAAAATTAGCTGGGTGTTGTGGTGCACACCTGTAGTTCCAGCTACTCGGGAGACTGAGGCAGAAGAATCGCTTGAACCCAGGAGGCAGAGGTTGCAGTGAGCTGAGATCACACCACTGCACTCCAGCCTGCGTAACAGAGTGAGACTTCATCTCAAAAAAAAAAAAAAAAAAAGTAAAATTTTAAAACATCCACTTTCCTTCCAGCACCAATTCTACAAAGCAAAAGCCACCACTGCTGTTGATATGTATATATAAGCTTCATAAGGGTTTGTCTGTTTTCTCTAATACTATATCCCTAATTTTTGGCAGTGTCTAATGCATAGTAATCACTCAATAAATATTCATTGATTAAATGATTAAAGTAATGTTCTGCATGTATAGTTTTTACTTTGCTATCACATTTAGTGTGTATATATAAGATTATATTGTATTCTATATAATTAATATATTATACATTATTTAACCAATGCCTGAACTTTTAGGCTGTTTATAATTTTTCCTATACCAAACAATGCTGATACGATCAACCTTTTATGCACATCTTTGTGTGCTTGTGTGATTCTTTCTGAAGAAAAATTTTTAGAACTGGAATTACAGTCTCAATATGCAAACATATCAAACATTTTTTTCTTTCCTCTACTTTTCTATATAGGGGGCTTTTTTTTCTAATTACAAAAGTAGTGCATATTGTCTGTCACAAGTCTAATTATAATGCTAAAAGTTTATTTTGTTGTGTACGAGTCACTATGCCGGGATTTTTTGTGTATTACCCTATGTAGTGGCTGGCTAGGCCAAGGGAGGGTAGCCCATGGAAAAGCCCAAAGTAAGGAAAATTCAAAAAAAAAAAATCTTCAGCACAAGAACAGATGAGGAAAGATTGTTTTAATGACAATACAACAAGAATTACATGTTCTATAATGTAGCCATTTGGTTCGGGGATGATGTACCTTTCAAAGGATGGTTACTTTTACAATAGTAAGTATAATTCTGGGAGCTGACCTTCTTGGGGACATAAAAGACCTCAATTCTACATTGTTGTGATTCTCTCATCAGGCAGACATCTCATACGATATCTGTGCTAACAACTAATTGTTAGCATCTCTGACCTTTGGAGATTTTTCCATAAAAAGACAAAGGAGGCAATGGGAAACCACATCTACCAACCTGCATTTTAATCTTATGTAGACCTTCAAGGTAACTATTAGTTTAAGCAGACTTAAACAGAATCCAGATCATCATTCTCATCCATCTTTTTTTGTTTCGTTGTTTGTTTGTTTTTGAGATGGAGTCTCACTCTGTCACCCAGGCTGGAGTGCAGTGGCACGATCTCAGCTTACTGCAAGCTCCGCCTCCCAGGTTCATGCCATTCTCCTGCCTCAGCCTCCCAAGTATCTGGGACTACAGGTGCCCGCCGCCACACCTGGCTAATTTTTTGTATTTTTAGTAGAGATGGGGTTTCACTGTGTTAGCCAGGATAGCCTTGATCTCCTGACCTCATGATCCACCCGCCTCAGCCTCCCAAAGTGCTGGATTACAGGCATGAGCCACTGCACCCAGCCTATTCTCATCCATCCTTACAGGACTCTTTGGTCAGTGTTAACTGACTTTTTCCTATAGGATAAATTCTTAAACATGAGATAGTAGTCAATTCTGCCAAAACTCAGTTGTTGTTTCTGAATTTCTCACATTGCTTAAGGTCACCTCCACCATGATGCTATAAAAAGAGTTTTCTGCATTTTTTCATATATTTGTATAAGTTTGTTTTTAGATTTAAGTGAATTTTAAAGACAAAACTTACCTATCTATATGGTATGAGGAAGGAAACCTCTTACTTTCATATACAAGACCAATTATGTTACACTATTTATTACATAAACCATACTTTATCAATGATTACAGTGCCATCTTTGTCATATATTAAGTCCTAACAAATACCTAAATATGTTTCTACAGTCTCTAATCTATTTACAGATCTACTTGACAGCTGTCGAACCAATACACACCATTCTGCTCATAATACCTTTAAGATAAGTTTGACCATTTAACGTAAGAAGTGATAACCAGGCTGGGCTCAGTGGCTCACGCCTATAATCCCAGCACTTTGGGAGTCTGAGGTGGGTGGATCACCTGAGGTTGGGAGTTCAAGATCAGCTTGACCAACATGGAGAAACCCAGGTCTCTACTAAAAATACAAAATTACCTGGGCGTGGTGGTGCATGCCTGTAGTCCCAGCTACTTGGGAGGCTGAGGCAAGAGAATTGCTTGAACCCAGGAGTTGGAGCGTGCAGTGAGCTGAGATCACACCATTACACTCCAGCCTGGGCAACAACAGTGAAACTCTGTCTCAAAAAAAAAAAGTAATAACCAAAGAAAAAGTGAGGAAAAAAATCTTCTTGAGTTGAAGAAAGAAAAAAAAAAAAACTGACATGGCAGGCAAAATAGTCTAAAGGGATTCCCTGCTACAAAAGAATGAGATCCTGCACAAAACAAAATGTTTATTGCTGGGCTTCCAGGAAATAAGGTAAACCTCTGACAGTAGGTCCAAACCTTGAACTGACAGCAGAACAGAAGTCCTAAGACCCTTAAAAAGTCAGCTTGTCCTGCAGGCATATGTGATATTAGCCCTGCAATGTAGAGTTCAAATTTTGGGTCAATAGAAAAAAATAATAAAAGCTGAAGCTGAGCTTTCCTGATTAAAGAAAGGGAACAAAAGTGACTCCTAGCAGAAGCTATTCCACTCACAGTTTCATTTGATGAATTTTCTTCAAGTTACAGCTAACCAAATCTGACTGTCAAGCATATGTGTTAATGAATTTCTTCTAAGTGAGAGCCAGCTGAAATCACAAACAACAGATTTGGACACTCTTGTTTTAATTATGTATAAGAGGTTTTAAATAAATAGATCTTTTTTGTAGTTCGTAAATGCGATGATTGGGTTTTCATGTTTATTTGTGAGATGTGCCTCCCTCAAACCTTGTTACAATGTCAATACATTACCCATCTGATGTGGAAGAAAAAGAAAACAAACAAACAAAAATAAATAAATAGGAATCATAAAGCAATAAATTACAGAAACACAAATATGAGGAATAAAAGATTATCCCAAATGACCAGGTGTTAGAAGCAGCGAAAGTGGATTTTTAACCATTAAAAATGGTTGAAGTAAAAATTTGAATATATGGATAAAAATCAGTTACAGCTTAAAACAGAGTTAGTAAACTGGAAGTTGGGTAGAATACATTATCCAAAATAGAGCCCTCTCACTCCCAAATAGATAGTACGAAATAGAGATTAAGAGATAGAATTGAAAGATTGGAAGGTTGTAGCACATATCTAATTCAAATCCAGAAGGAGAAAACAGATAAGACTGAGAAGTGGCAATATTTGAAGTTATTATGCCTGAGAATTTTCCAGAAGCAATGCATGACATTGATCCACAGATACAGATGCAAAATGAATACCAAGGAGAACAAATAGAAAGAAATCTACACTTAAATGTATTTCTGTGAAATACAAAACACCAACACCTCTCCCTACCACTCCCCTCACACACATAGAATGCAACTACTGAGATCAAATAGATTACTTATAATGTACTGACAATTAGAGTGACAACAGACTTTTTCACAAAGTGGGAAGGCAGGAGACAGTAGAATAATATCTTCAAAGTGTTGAGAAAAAATTCTGTCAATCTTAAATTGCATACCCAGAAAAACTATCTAATTTTAGGAAATGCATTGTAAAGTATTTAGAGGTAAAGTGCTTAAGAGTACGATAAATCTGTAACTTAATTTCAAACATTTAAGACAAAAATACATAAATATATGTGTATACACACATATTTAAAGAGAGAGAGAAGCAAATAAGATAAAACGTTAACATTTGGAGAATCTTAGTGAAGGGGATATTTTGGAATTCTTTATGGTGTTTTTATATACCTTTAGAAGTATAAAATGATTTCAAATTTTCAAAAGATAAAACTCCCAATAGCAATAAGAAATATAAGTACCTAGAAATAAAAGATATTAAGAAGACTACAAAGGAGAAACACACTGCATTGATAAGAGAACACTTAGCATTATACAATGTATGTAATTATACAGTTACACACTGTACACATCACAACATCCACCACATTTACCTTCAGACTCAATGCTTTTCCTATAAAAATCCCAAAAGGAATATTTGAGTAACTTAAGCTGATTCTAAAATTTATATAACAGATAAAAGACCCCAAAATAATTAAAATAGCCCTGAATTAAAAAAAAAAAAAAAACATAAGTGAGGACATGCCCTGTCAGATAGCAAGACTTATTATGATAAGTCATCATAATATGATATGTCATCTATGGACGACATAGTACTTAAGACAGCTTAGTATCAGTTCACATAGACAAAGCAATCATCTGAACAAAATTGAGAGCCTGAAAAAAAAGGCCCACACTTATGTGGACACTTGATTTATGACAAAAATGGTGAACTATTCCGTAAATGGTGTTGGGACAATAGGCTATGAAAAAAAAAAGAAAATCATATACTTATCATATACCATACACAAAGAAGCCGTCTGTGCTGTATTATATACAAAACTTGAGTTCTCTTAGAGAACATTATAGGGTAATTGTTGCGGGAAGTCAGGGACTCTGAATGGAGGGAATGGCTGGCGCTGCAGCAGAGGAACATAAATTGTGAAGATTTCATTTTAATAAGGACATATTTCAGTTCCCAAAATTAATACTTTTATAATTTCTTACTGCTGTCTTACTTTAATCTCTTAATCCTGTTATGTTCATAAGGTGAGGATGTACATCACCTCAGGGCCACTGCGATGATTGCGTTAACTGTACAAATTGATTGTAAAACGTGTGTTTGAACAATATGAAATAGGTACACCTTGAAAAAGAACAGAATAACATCGATTTTAGGGAACGAGGGAAGACAACCATAAGGTCTGACTGCCTTCAGGGTCAGGCAGAATAGAGCCATAGTTTTCTTCTTGCAGAGAGCCTATAAACAGATGTGCAAATAGGAAAGATATCACTGAATTATTTTCCTAGCAAGGAATATTAATAATTAAGACCCTGGGAAAGGAATGCATTCCTCGGGGTAGGTCTATAAACAACTGCTCTGGGAGTGTCTGTCTTATGCAATTGAGATAAGTACTGAAATACGCCCTGGTCTCCTGCAGTACCCTCAGGCTTATTAGGGTGGAGAAAAAATGCTGCCCTGGTAAATTGGAGGTCAGACCAGTTCTCTGCTCTCAAACACTGTTTTCTGTTGTTTAAGATGTTTATCAAGACAATACATGCACAGCTGAACATAAACCCTCATCAGTAATTCTAATTTTGCCCTTTGCCTTGTGATCTTGTTCTCCTATTTTGCCCTTTGAAGCATGTGATCTTTGTGACTTACTCCCTGTTCATACACCCCCTCCCCTTTTGAAATGCTTAATATAAACTTGCTGGTTTTGCAGCTCAGGTGGGCATCACGGTCCTACTGATATGTGATGTCACCCCTGGAGGCCCAGCAGTAAAATTTGTCTCTTTATACTCTTTCTCTTTATTTCTTAGCTGGTCGACACTTAGGGAAAATAGAAAGAACCTACATTGAAATATTGGGTCGGATTCCCCCAATAGATAATATTTTTATAACCTTAAGGTAAGGAATTATTTCTTAAACAAGATTGAAAGGCACAGATAAATTCAGCTACATTAAAATTAAGAACTTCTAGCCAGACATGGTGGCTCATGCCTGTAATCCCAGCACTTGCGAGGCAGAGATGGGTGGGTCACTTGAGGCCAGGAGTTTGAGATCAGCCTGGCCAACATGGCAAAACCCCATCTCTACTAAAAAATATGAAAACTAGCTGAGCATGGTGGTGCACATCTGTAATCCCAGCTACTCAGGAGGCTGAGGCACAAGAATCATTTGAACCCAGGAGGTGGGGCTTGCAGTGAGCCAAGATCATGCCACTGCACTACACCCTGGGCAACAGAGTGAGACTCTGTCTGAAAACAAAAAAGGAAAGAAAGAAAAAGAAAACTAACGTCCACATGCGAAAGAACAAAGATAAAGATAAGACCTTTATCTTGTACCCTATACAAAAAGTGGACTCAAAATGGATTAAAGATCTAAGCATGAGGCCTAGACCTATAAAATTCCTAGAAGAAAACATAGGGGAAAAGTTTCATGATGTAGGATTTGGCAATGATTTAGTGGAGATCACTGGATAATGATAAAGATTAGATAATGATTTCTTCCTTTGGATATGACACCAAAAGGACAAGCAACAAAGGAAAAAAAAAAAGACAAATGGAACTACATCAAACTCAAAAACTTTTGTTCATCAAAGGACACAGTCCACAGAGTGAAAAGGTAACCTATGGAATGGGAGAAAATATTTCCAAATCCTGTATCTGATAAGGGATCCAGAATATCTCAACAACTACAACTCAACAACAACAAAAATCAAATAACCTGTTTTAAAAGTGGGTAAAGGCATGGAATACTGTGTGGCTATGAAAATGAATGAGATGGCCAGGTGCAGTGGCTCATGCCTTTAATCCCAGCACTTTGGGAAGCTGAGGCGGGCAGATCACAAGGTCAGGAGTTCAAGACCAGCCTGGCCAACCTGGTAAAACCCCATCTCAACTAAAAATACAAAACTTAGCTAGGTGTGGTGGCGGGCACCTGTAATCCCAGCTACTCAGGAGGCTGAGGAAGGAGAATCACTTAAAGCCAGGAGGTGGAGGTTGCAGTGAGCCGAGATCATGCCACTGCACTCCAGCCTGGGTGACACAGCGAGACTCCGTCTCAAAAAATAAAATAAAATAAATAAATAAATAAATAAATAAATGAATCATGTCCTTTGCAGCAACATGGATGGAGCTAGAGACCATTATCCTAAGAAAATACAAAAACAGAAAGCCAAACACTGCATGTTCTCACTTATAAGTGGGAGCTAAACATTGAGTGCACATAGACACAAATAAGGCAACAACAGACACCAGGGCCTACTTGAGGGTGGAGGGTGGGAGGAGGGTGAGGATGGCCAAAGTATCTGGTACTATGCAGATTATATGGGTGACAAAATAATCTGTACACCAAACTCCTGTGACACACAGCTTACCTATATCACAAACCTGCACATGTACTGCTGACCCTAAAATAAAAGTGAAAAAAATGGATAAAGGATCTGCTTGAGTAGACATTTCTCCAATGATAATACATAAATGACCATCAAGCATATGAAAAGATGATCAACATGACTAATCATCAGAGAAAAGCAAATCCAAACCACAATGAGATATCACTTTATACCTCTTAGTATATCAGAAACAATAAACAAGAAAACCCCAGAAAATAACAAGTATTGGCAGGAATATGGAGAAGCTTGGACACTTGAACACTGTTGGTATGACTGTAAAATGGTGCAACCACGGTGGAAAACAGTATGGCGGTTCTTTAAAAAGTTAAAACAGAACTACCATATGGTCCAGTGATCCCACTTCTGAGTATATCTCCAAAAGAACTGAAATCAGTGTTTTGAAGAGAGATTTGCAACCCCCTGTATCTAGAAGCTCTATTAACAATAGCAAAGAGTTGAGAGCAACCTAAATGTCCATCAATGGATGAATCAATAGACAAAATGTGATATGTATGCACAATGGAATACTATGCAGCCTTAAGAAGGAAAGAAATCCTGTCACATGCAACAACATAGATTACCCTTGAGAACATTACGCTAAGTGAAACAAGCCAGTTATGAAAGAAACAACACTGTGTGATTATTCCTATATAAGGTATCCAAAATAGTCAAATTCATTGATATAGAAAGTAGAATGGAGGTTACCAGGGGATGAGGGAAAGGGAAAATGGGGAGATGTTGTTTAATGGATATAGAATTTCAGTTCTGCAAGATGAAAAAGTACTGGTGATCTATTTCATAACAATGTAAATATGCTTAACACTACTGAACTGTATACTTAAAAATGGTTAATATGTGCCAGGCGTGGTGGTTCATGCCTGTAATCCTAGCACTTCGGCAAGCTGAGGCTGGTGGATCACCTGAGGTCAGGAGTTTGAGACCAGCCTGGCCAACATGGTGAAACCACAGCTCTACCAAAAATACAAAAATTAGCTGGGCAAGGTGGTACGCACCTGTAATCCCAGCTACTCAGGAGGCTGAGGCAGGAGAATTGCTTGAACCTGGGAGGTAGAGATTGCAGTGAGCCAGGATCGTGCCACTGTACTCCAACCTGGGCGACAGAACTGGACTCTATCTCAAAAAAAATAAAATAAAAAGTGGTTAATATGATAACTTTCATGATTTTTTTAACCACAATTTAAAAAATCCTATTTTAGTGCACATGTATAAGTAAGATATACAGAAATTCCTGTATGAGTGACCCTTCTGGATACTGTGCCTTTGTGGGAGAAATCAAGTAGCAGTTGGAAGGGGCTAACACAGTTACACAGATCATAAAGCATGCTGTGAGACAAAAGGGGCAGAGTTGTTTGCTTATTTTGTATTTTGGGCTCATATTTGCTCAAGAGCTTTTTGTTTATCAATCAGATAATTAAAGAATATTTGCTTAAATATCACTTTGGTTTGCTGAAATCAACACAGCCTAAGGATAAAAACCTAGTTTTTCCTCAAATTTTGCCATTACAGGTTGAATTATGTGTGTCCCCTCAGATTCACACATTGAAGTCATAACCCCCAGTACCTTAAGATATATTTTATGTTTTTTACCACAATAAAAAAGTTAAAAAATATTTTTAAAATAAATAAACTCAAAATGGATAAAAGACCCAAATATAAACTATAAACTCTCTTAAAAGAAAACATTAAACTGGGCATGGTGGTTCATGCCTGTAATCCTAGCACTTTGGGAGGTCAAGAAGAGTGGATTGCTCGAGCCCAGGAGTTTGAAACCAGCCCAGGCAACATGGGGAGACCCCCGTGTCTATATAAATACAAAAATTAGCCAGGCATAGTGGAGGATGCCTGTAGTCGCTGCTGCTCAGGAGGCTAAGGTGGGAGGATCACTTGAGCCTGGGAGGTAGAGGCTGCAGTGAGCTGTGGTGACATCACTGCACTCCAACCTGGGTGACAGAGTAAAACCTTGTCTCAAAAAAAAAATAGGGAAGAAGCTTTAGGACATTGGGTTTGACAAAGATTTATTGGATATGACATCAAAAGCATAGGCAACAAAAGGAAAAATTGACAAGATGGACTTCTTCAAAATTGAAAACTTCTGTGCATCAAAGGGCACTATCAACAGGGTGAAAGGGAATCCGTGAAATGGGAGAAAGTATCTGTAAGTCATATATCTGATAAGAGATTGATTTATAAGATATATAGAGAACTCTTAAAATACAGTGACCAAAAAAAGCAACCTGATTTTAAAATCAGCAAAAGATTCAAATAAATGGTTTTCAAAAAAATGCAAATGGCCAATAAGTATATTTAAAAATGGTCAGCATGAGGCCAGGTGCAATGGCTTGCCTGTAATCCCAGCACTTTAGGAGGCTGAGGTGGGAAGATCAGTTGAGGCCTAAGTTCAAGACCAGCCTGTCCAAAACAGTAAAATCCCGTCTCTACTAGAAATACAAAAAAAAAAATTATCTGGGCATAGCAGCACATGCCTGTGGTCCCAGCTACTCAGGAGGCTGAGCCCAGGAGGTGGAGGATGGCTTGAGCCCAGGAGGTGGATGTTGCAGTGAGCCAAGATCATGCCAGTGCACTCCAACCTGGGTGACAGAGCAAGACCCTGTCTAAAAAAAAAAAAAAAATCGTTAAGCATTAGGTAAATGAATAACAAAACACAATAAAATACCACTTCACATACACCCATTAGAATGATTATTACTTATTATTTTTAAAAATGACAACAACAAATAATGTGTTGGTGAAAATGTGGAGAAACAGGAACTCTATGCATTGCTGAGGAAAAATGTAAAATGGGGCAGCTGCTATGAAAAACAGTATGGCAATTTCTCAAAATATTAGACATAGAATTACCATAAGATCCAGCAATTCCACTTCTGGGTATATACCAAAAGAACTAAACTCAAGGTCTGAAAGGGACATTTGTACACCAGTGTTCATATCACACTGTGATTAGAGCATTATTCTTAATAACCAAAAGATAGAAGCAACCCCAGCGTTCATCAATGAATGAATGAATGAATGAATGAATGAATGAACAAAATGTGGTATACACATACAAGGGAATATTATTCAACCTTGTCACAAAAGGACAAATATTGTATGATTCCATATGTATGAGTGTGGGAACAAGGGTGACTTCTGATTAACCCTGAGTCCGAAAATGCCTCCATAATGTCTAGCTGTCATTACTTTTTGTGTAGGAACAGCTAGTCATTGTAAGTTTCCTCCAAAACAACCCTTAATACTGTTAGAAACATCATAGGCTGGGATTCCTGTAGCACCTACACATTCCTTCCAGAGCACATCTATTTATACCTTTCCCCCAAGACATCAGCCTCCACAAGGATCTCGGAGGTTGCAGTGCTAAGATCTACCTGTCTTGCAGCCCCCAAGACATGCTTCTGTCCATAAGTTCCCATGATAAATCATCTCATACCAACAAACTGTATTTGTCTGCCTCCTTCTTGATTTCTCAGCTTCTTTGGTATTTGGGGACCTCTTTGCATATACAGCCCTTTCACAGAACAATGAGGTACCTAGAGTACTCAAATTCATAGAGACAAAAAGTAGAATGGTGGTTGTCAGGGCAGAAGGGACAGAGGACAGGGGAGCTATTGTTTAATGGGTATGAAGGTTTGGTTTGAGAAGATGAAAAAGTTCTGGAGATGGATAATGGTGGTGGTGGTAGTGGTTGCAGAATAACATAAAAATGCTTAATGGCACTGAATTGTAAACTGAAAAATAATTAAAATAGTAAATTTTATGCCGTATATATTTTTCACAATAAAAAAAATACTGGCTCCTAGGGGCAATTGTAAAGTTAAATCTGGTGTTCCTAGTACAAGAAGACATGGATGTGCCTTATGTGTGTGTTAGATGAGCCTTGTTCAGGCATGAGTCATAGTGCTGTTGGCTGTGAGCTCCATGTTAATAAATCAATGATATATGTTACATAAGCTGTCTGTAAACAGAGACACACATAAAACAAGGTTATGTGTTGATTGCTTGACAAAAGTGTTGTGACCAGAGGTTTACAGAATCTAACTCTGTATTTCCCCTGTGAACAGTGTTCAGTGTTCACTAGTTCATCGTTTTCAACAACTTTACAGAACATAACTATCATGACTAAAAAGAATCAGCTGGGACAGACAAGGTGGCTCACACCTGTAATCCCAGCACTTTGGGAGGATGAGGCATGAGGATTGCCTGAGTCCAGGACTTCAAAATCATGCTGGGCAACATAGTGAAACCCTGTCTCTAATTTTTTTTAAAAAGTTAAAAAAAAAATCAGCTGTATGTTATAAACTCCACAATACATTACTATTTTTGCTTTCAACTATTCAATTATCTTTAAAAGAGATCTTTTAAAAACATCTTTTACATTTACCCACATATTTATTATTTGCAGTGCTCTTTCTTTGGATAGATACAGATTTCCATCTGATATCATTTTCCTTCTACCTAAAGTACTTCCTTTAACACTTCTTGTAGTGATGGTGTGTTGATCATGAATTCTTTCAGCATTTGTATGTCTGAAGAAGTCTTTATTTCATATTTGTTTTTAAAATATAGCTTTATTGAGATATAATTCATTTGTCATACAATTCACCGACTTAAATTGTATAATCCAATGTTTCTTTGTGGTTCACAGAGTGTGTAACCATCACCACCACAAATTTTAGAACATTCTCCTCACATGAAAAAGAAACTTTGGCTGGGCTCAGTGGTTCATACCTATAATCCCACCACTTTGGGAGGCTGAGGTGGGCTGATCACAAGGTCAAGAGATTGAGACCATCCTGGCTAAGATGGTGAAACTTCGTCTCTACTAAAAATACAAAAACCAGCTGGGTGTGGTGGCATATGCCTGTAGTCCCAGCTACTCGGGTGGCTGAGACAGGAGAATTGTTTAAACCTGGGAGGCAGAGGCTGCAGTGAGCCGAGATTGCGCCACTACCCTCTAGCCTGGCAACAGAGCAAGACTTCGTCTCAAAAAAAAAAAAAAAAAAGGAAACTTCACAACCGTTAGTAGTCATTCCCCATTTCTCCCCCTGCCACCTCTTATCCTCTTCCTCCCACATCCTCATATTCGTTTTGAAAAATATTTTTGCTGAGTTGGAATTCTAGGTTGACTGCTTTATTCTTTGGGGAAAGATGGAAGCCACTGTCTTATGACTTGCATGCTTAATTTATTATTTATTTATTATTTGCATGCTGCTTATTTTTGTTCCCCTGTATGTTCTTTTTTCTCTAGCTGTTTTTTTTTT
>NW_012118188.1:1527852-1528338 GCF_000951035.1 Colobus angolensis palliatus | reverse complement strand
AAGGTTTTCTCCATATCTATAGTTGTAAGTGATTTAATTATGATATTCCTTGGTGCAGTATTCTTCATGTTTCTTCTGTTTAGGATCTGTTGAGCTTCTTGCATTCATGGGCTGATCAAATTTGGGAAAATTTTGGTCATGATTTCTCCTCTTTTTTTTGTTTTTGTTTTTGTTTTTGTTTTGAGACAGAGTCTCGCTCTGTTGTGCAGGCTGGAGTGCAATCACGCAATCTCAGCTCACTGCAACCTCTGCCTACTGAGTTCAAGCCATTCACTTGCCTCTCAGCCTCCTGAGTGCTGGGATTACAGGTATGTGCCACCATGCCCAGCTAATTTTAGAATTTTTAGTAAGGATGGGGTTTCACCATGTTGGCCAGGCTGGTCTTGAATTCCTGACCTCAGGTGATCCATCCACCTTGGCCTCCCAAAGTGCTGGGATTGCAGGCATGAGCCACTGCACCCAGCCTGGCCATGATTTCTCTAATTT
>NW_012118188.1:1513689-1526242 GCF_000951035.1 Colobus angolensis palliatus | reverse complement strand
CTGCCTGTCTCGGCCTCCCAAAGTGCTGGGATTACAGGCTTGAGCCACCGCGCCTGGCCTCCAGGCAGGTTCTTCATATGCAAGTACTAATCAATACTCAGCTGAAAACTTGAAGGGAACCCCCTGCAGATTTCTAGAACTTTCTTTGGGAGCAAATACTTTTTAATAGGTTTTTAAAGTTTTTTACAAATATACTGGAGAATCATGCAATGCTACCAGCATTGGATCACAAATCTGCACATTCCTTTGCAAGGAGTCCTGCAATGGCAGAAACTTTTATCTCACCTTTATTGTTTACTATGACCCCTGCATTATCTTCAAAATAAGGAAACATGCCATCTTTTCTCTGGTATGACTTTCTTTGTTGAATGACCGCTGCTGGATGTATCTTCTTTCTTAGCTCTGGTTTGCCTTTTTTTCTACTGTGGCCATTACCATAGCATCCACACCAGCAGTGGGAAGTCTGTTCAGCTGTCTCTTGATCCCTGTCTGTCACAGAGATGATATACATGATTATAGTTCCCACTACAAGACCCAAGGGAATCTGGAATTTCATATCAGTGGACCCACCACATCCTTGCTTCAACTTGAATGTCTGAAAGGGGCAAAAAGCTAGAGTTTTCTTCTCAGGCAGTTTTCTCCTGCATAAATACTGTGTTCTGTGAATTCTAGCCACCTTGTTCTCTAATTCTTAATTCTGTCTCCTCAACTCAAGGAGATTACTGACCTTTGTTTGAGTTACTCTCCCTGTGCTGTGTTCTGGAAATTCTGTCCAGGCAGTAAGCTAAGGTAATCATGGGCCTCACCTCATTATTTCTCCTCTCCTCTGTTAGTTCTTTCTCATCTCTCATCTCCATGACTTATTTTCATGACTTGTAAAATGTTAGAGTTATTTATTGCTCAGTCCTTAAGCTTCTTCTGCTTTTTATTCTCCCTAGTCAGCTCACCTGGTCACAGGACTTTATTATCATCATCATATTCATGACTCCTTAACTTATTTATCTAGTCTAAATCTCACTGGAGATTTGTTTTTTCATTTTCCTTTGTGATATCCTCACTTCGATGTCTAATTGTGATCTCAAACAACATATCTTAAAATTGTTCCTCCTACGTTCTTCTTAATGATAATTTTTTTTTCTCATGAATACTAGGGATAAAGACCTGGGTATCATCCTTGACCCTTTTCTTTCTCTTACTCCTTGGATTAAGTTTATCAGCAAATCCTGGCCACTCTTATACTAAAACAGTTCCAAGAATTCAGTCTTTCTCATCACTCCCATTACCACCACCATGATCCAAGCCACCGTCACCTCTTGCCTGGCTAAATTTAGCAGCATCTTAACTTCCCTGCTTCTCTTCCCTGGCCTACTGAAAGTCTACTTTCAACACTGTAGCCGAATTCATCCTGATGAATGATTAGTCATAAGTTAGAGCACATCCGTCTTCTGCTCAAAAGGCTTCCCAGTTAACTCAAAAGCCAAAGTCCTTTTGATGACTTGCAGAACCCAGTCCATGCCCACTCTGACCTCCCCCTCCCTACCCCTACACACTCACTCTGTGCTAGTCACTTACCCTCCTTATTGTTCCCCAACTATTTCAGGCATGTTCCCACCTACGCCTTTGCACTTGTTGCTACCTCTGTCTGGAATTATCTTGCTCCAGCAAGCCATGTGATCAGTTCCCCACCTTCTCTTTAGGTCTCTATTCAAAAGTTACTTTTTCAGTTAGACCTTCCCTGGCTACTTTATCTAAATAGTTATATATCTTCACATCTATTTCCTTATTTAACTATCAACATCCTTATTTAATTCTCAACTATTAATTATCCTTATTTTACAAATGAGGAAAATAGAAGTCAGAGAGAGGAAGTGAATTGCCCGAGGTCACACTGCTAGTAAATGGTAAAGCATGTAGATTGTCTCCAGAAACTTCTCAATATATTCATCTTATGTGCATGATATTTAGCCTATGTAACTATTTATATATGTTTATCACATGTATACACACACCTATAGATATATCCCATCTTCAAGCTATATTTCATCATAGCTGTTTCTAAGTCCTCCATGATTGATGCAACTGGTAGAGACTTGGAAGAAAGATGATGCATTGACCCAGCTAGCATTTACTGGGCATCTACTAGTAGGTGCTAGGCATTGTGATGAATGTTAAGGATATAGAGATGAAAGATGCAGTTACTGTCATGAATGACCTCACAGTTGGGAATAGGGAGAAGACAGGCACTTAGAAGTTCCACGGAGAAAGAACTAGATAGGACCCAATGGATAAAAAATACTGAATGAATATTCTAGTCCAACACAAGAAAGTTTCTAATGGTCAAAGTTGTCTGAAAATGAAATGGGGTAGAGTTCCTCTCACAGGAGTTGTCCCAGCAGAAGTGTGACAGCTGACCTGGCTGTTACAGAAGGGATAGACTTAAACATAACATGGCTGATCAGGAGCCACGTAACCAATGTGAGCTAAGGTTTATTAAAGACACTTTTCAACAAAGGTTTATTAAAGACATTTGCAGAGATGTGAGTAGGGCTAATGGAACTAACAAGAATTTGGTGCATGCAGGGGACTAGCAGAAACTAGAAGGCATTTCCACTTCATACCTGAAGGCACAGGGGGAGTCTGGTTAAAAGCCAGAGCCTAGGAAAATAGGCTCTCAGAGAGAAAAAGAATTTCTAGAGAGAAGCAGCAACTGCCAGAACTGGAACAATACAGCATTCTCAGAAACAATATACCTGCACTTCTCTATCCTCAGGTTGTTCGGTTATTTGCAGTGCCACTTATTCACCAAATGCAAATGGAAGCCAGAGGCAAGCGCCTGCCAGTGACACAGTTGATAAAGGAACTAATACTGTCCACAAAGGTCAGTGCTGGAGGGCACCCAGCAGGGCAGAAGAGGGTGAAATGGATCCAGAGGGAAAACTCAGGATAATCAGCAGAGTTGGTTTTAAGGGTCCTTTATTTATTCAGAGGCAAAAAAAATTTTCCCTGTAGACTCTACAAATGAACAATTGGGAAGCGAACCTCAACTGTGGGGTGAGTGGAGCCTAGAGAAAATTGGAGCTGAGTGGATAATCTGGCTCTGCCCTTCCCACATCTTTTTCCCAGGCAGCGTCACCCTCCTGCTCTCTGGTGCACACCACCAGCCATCCCTGCCCTGGCGCCCAAGAGAAGCGCACCGGCTGGGAAGCCTCCTTCCTGAGCCGGTGGTGTTCAAGGGCGTCCCAGCTCACTGAGGGCCAGGAAGCGAGGCCTGGACACATGTCCCGTCTGGCCCGGACGCTAGTGCCCGCGGGGTCCTCCTCGCCCTGCTAGATCGCGGCGACCATTCAGAACCCCGGCTGCCAGACAAACGAAGCTTTCCACGTGGGCAGAGGCGTCGTTGCTCAGGTGGCAATGATCCAAGGCTGAGCCTTCCTCCCCTCTGCGTCCACCCACCGCCCCTCCCCACCCCCGACCTAGAAAAGGACACGCACACAAAAAACTTTCGCCACACTATTAATATATTCGCGTTTCCTCCCACTTTCCCAATGGGCTACCAGCTGCAGAACTCCTGAATAGAAAGCTTAATTGTGCTTTGTCATGCAGAATACCTCGATTTTCTATAGAAGGTTACAAAGGGCCATTTGAAGTATTTCTTTCTCGCCTAATAGTGAACCATTTGCATAGGGTACCTCTGCGCCTGCCAGACCCAGGTAGCTGCTCCGAAGCTCCGGGGGCCCTGGAGTAACAAAACCCAGGGCGGTTTCCAAAGGGCGCCCTACCCCGCCTCTCGTTCAGCGTTTGGACTTTTCTTTCCAATTCCCTCGGGTCACGGCCAGCCCTAGGCAGCTGATTTGGAGGACGCGAAATATGGCCTTCAGGCCGCGGGTGTCCAGCCCGTCCGTCTGATATCTTGGAGGCCTCGGGCCATCCAGGCCCTTCTAGCCTGGACCGGAGCCTTTTCTAGGCCAGGTCTACCGAACCCAGGTGGTGTTTTTCATCTTCTATCTGCAGGTTCAGAGACCAGGCCTTTGCCCACGCGGGGTCCTCCACCCACTTGCTTCCCACGTAAGGCCCAAGTGAGGCGCTGAAGAACTGGAAGTTGATTGTGATTTCGATACCACGCTGCTCGTTTCTCCTGGTTGATTGACAGTGCTGCGTTCAGAATACCTTTTCTTGTTGCTTGTTTTGACAGTTCAGATCCAGGTCTGTGTGACATATAAAGCTAATAAAATTCTAATTTCATTGTTAATCTTATTTCATTGCAGTATAGGTTTTTACCCTCACACCTGCATGGCAGGGTGTAATTCCATTAATAAAAAAAATCAACATATTCATTGCATGTCTTTTCCCTGATGATATATTGTGAGCAGTGTGAGTTGAGAAAGAGCCATTTATTCCCACCGTGAATGAGCCTGCATGGGGCGGGAGCTTCACCTGCCCCTCAGTCAATTAGGAATGTATCGAAAAGTCTAGCAGAAAACGAGTTAAATTAACCGTTGGCTAATTTCCTTGTGTCCCTCCTACATAATCCCCCCTTTTCAGCTTGCCCCAGAAATTACCACATGTTGCAAGGTTCAAATAGTGCCTAATGAAACAGTGACTAAACGCTTCTCCCTCCAGCGCCACCGACGGGGGAGCCCTTTCGCCGGCCTTCATAGCTTGCGCGGTTTCGTGGTCCTGGTTCCCGTATCCAAGAAAGAAAAAGAAAAAAAAGAGAAGAAAAGGAAGAGAATGAAATTTTTGACAGGCAGAAAAAAAAAAAAGAATCTAAGCTGTCAATAACTCTCTATCCAGCCGGTGAAACTACATTACTGCCCACCCACTTTCTGCCACCGATGATGCAGTGGGATTCCGAGTTGCCTGTGCCCGAAGTAGGAATGGCAGCTTTAGCATCCTCCTCTTTCCCCGGAGAGCCACAGTCCTGGGGCTAGGCGGTTTGAGCCATGGCCAGGGGAGACTGGTTAGGGAAAACGGCCAGAAGAACAAAGGGTAGGGGTAGGGGGCAGATATCAAGGCAGAAGGAGATGGAGACAAGACAGAGAAATGCAGGCAGAGAAAAATCACTAGGGAAGCAGATGCAAAGGCCAAAAACAAAAACAAAAACACAAAACCAGAGTAACAGCAAACACACCTCTAAATCTCAACTCCTTTATCCCAAGTTAAAACTACATGTATGACTTAAGCAACTTATCAGCCTCTAGCCAAAAGCATTTTGAAGCCTTGACATTCAAAATTCTAATAATTAATCATTCTTATTAATTAATTAAGGAGAAAAGGAGGGAGGTGGCTGGCTGCTGCTTGACCCCAAACAATCTAAATTAGGGTTTGTGAAGGAGATCTCCAAAAGCATGCACTCCCTCTCCTTCCTGTTCTTTCTTTTTCACACTCTCAAAAATTTCCATTATAATCCTTCAAGGTCTGGGGCAGGCAGAGCTTCTCACCCTGCTCCATCCCTTCCCAGCAAACTGAGACCATGCTGGCTTCAGCTTCTTGGAGCTGGCTGCCACTCAGGCAGGGAGCTCTTTCCTATCGGGAGCAACTCCCACCTGCCTTTTTTGCTCTGCACCTGCTGTGGGTGGTTTCTCCTTGAACTTCAGAATCCAACTAGTTGCCTAGAATTAGTTTCACTACAGTGCTCACAGGCTAAATATTACTACATTCTCTCTCTCTCTCTCTCTCTCTCACACACACACACACACACACACACACACACACACACACACACATCTTCTCTCTCCTCTCTCCCCTTGCCTCCCTCTCGCTAGAGACTTGAGTCCCCATTTGAAATGGTGCAGCTAATACAAAGTCATCAAAGCACTATGGTTCTTGTCTTAAAGTGACAGCCTGCTTTATGAGACTGTTTGAAATACTCCCCTTGCTTTTCAATGTCTCTCTATCCATCTTTGTCTGCTCTTCAGAAAAGGGGACAATATAAAGCCCAGCCTGGCGAGCTCCCCACGCTCAGTCCTGGGCAGTGCCAACCTCCGCCTTTAAGCAGATTGAAATTGTCACTGCTTCATTAATCTGAAACTAGTTACTTTCCTAAGCACATAGCATAGACTTCCGATCTGTTAGGATTCACTTAGGGGAGCCCCTGGGGCCTTCCTGGGTTTGGGATTTAGAAGGCTCAACCAAGATACAGCAAGGGTTCAGGAATATATAGGGTTCAGCTTGAAGAAAAGCAGTGCCCAGTACCGAAGGGTGGCATTGACATCAGTGTAAGAGAGCACAAAACACTATTTTCAGAGACAATGGGATGCCTAGGATTTTGGAGGGTACACTTGAGAATAAGTAGTCTGGCTATGGCAACAGACAAGGATATCTATTGCCACATGGAACAGCATTACAGGTCTCACCGCCTTCAGTTTTTTTTTTTTTCCCCCAAACAGAAGAAACTGGAATCCAAATTTCTTTGCAAGTTGAAGTTTTGCTAATCTTTTTTTTATCTGAGTTCTGATTCAAGTCTGATTCTAAGAGATGTCTTTAGGTCCTGTACTTCTTCAGCCTTTCCCTTAATTCCAGCCTGAGTTGCCCACTCAAGTGCCAGACGTTGGATGTAGAAGCCTTGGGTCCTTGTAGAATTTCTATGAGACAAGTTGTCCCTTTTCTTCATACCCCCACCATTAACAAAAGACAATATAAAGGATTCTATTACTTTTGATATTTCTAGCTGCCTTAGAATAGCAAGTTTTGGGGTTCTATTCTATGTAGTTTAGGGAAGAGATGTGGGCATTTTTTAAGAGCTCGATTTTCAGTAATGTGAGCCTAAAGATTTATAAAATCGATTTATATTGAATTATGTTAATAGACGCCTAGTAAATGCACCATTTAATTGCATGGAAAAAAATGTTCCCTTTTAAAAGGTCTGTCACCTTAACAGGTACATTCAAAGATTCCCTGTGAATAATGAAAATAGGAACAATTGCTTTGATGCACTGAGCTGCATTCATCTTCTAGGACAGCTTTGGGCTGTGTTTGGAGAAGATGGGAGGAGCTCTTTTGAAAGGAGTGATTGCTCCTTTAAACCCAATTTCCTCTAGCAAATAGGTTCTATTGGAGTGTCATTCTCCCCTGTCTCACACCCGAAAGGCTGGGCTTGAGATCCTGCCCCAGAGCTCTTCTCCGTGTCTCCCCTCCATGTTCAGACTGTTTTTCCTCCCCACAACCCAACACTGAGTACCTCCCCATCTCCCTCAAAGAAATCTCTCAAGGAGTGCCATTAAAAGCAAGTGGAACCTGCAGGAAAGGTATAAGTGGGAAGCAAAAAGAAAAAGAAAGGCCAGGGGTGGTGGCTCACGCCTGTAATCCCAGCACTTTGGGAGGCCGAGGCAGGAGGATCACAAGGTCAGGAGATCAAGACCATCCTGGCTAACACGGTGAAACCCCATCTCCACTAAAAATACAAAAAATTAGCCAGGCATGGTGGCGAGCGCCTGTAGTCCCAGCTACTTGGGAGGCTGAGGCAGGAGAATGGCATGAACCCAGGAGGCAGAGCTTGCAGTGAGCTGAGATCGTGCCACTGCACTCCAGCCTGGGAGAAGAGTGAGATTCCATCTAGGGAAGAAAAAAAAAAAACCCTGTTTAAAAATTACTCTTTTCCATCTACATCACCACCATCAATGGACCCTCTCTGTCTCTCTCACACACACGTGCCTCATGCATGCACGCACTACACACATGCACATACAAACACCCTGTTGCCTCTGTGACCGCTTTTAGTTAGAACCACCACCTTTCTGGCAATTGTCTGACCACAGTTACAGTGGGCCAAGCAAACTGCATTTCTAATCTTTACCAGATATAACTGGACAGAATTGGTGGGGCGTTGTGGAGCGGCGGGAGGTTAGCAATGAGGACACGGAGGGGGAGGTCAGATATCAAATACTTCACATCCCCAAGTTTTTTGTCTCTCCTAAAATTATTAGATATGCTTTAGGGGAGTGGGAAGGGACTTAGCTATGATGACCACTTCAGAATAAGGACCCCAGAGGAAAAAAGGTCTATGGGGACCAGTGTCTCCATCATACGTACCCACTGACACCCTAAGGATGGCCTACTGGGTCACTTTTGCTTTTGACCTAGTTTGTTATCAGTATCAGGCCCTTGGCCTTAGACATTAGTTGGTGGCTGAGTGGGAGAGTGAAGGGGAAAAGTCTCTGTTCCTCCTCTATGCTCTGAATGTCTGGGCTGGGCCAGGGCATATGGGTGAGAGGTCACCCTTGCTGCTCTCCACTCTGCCTTCCACCCCCAGCTCTTTTCCTGTTTAAAGCTAAGGTGAGACTTGTTCTCAAAAAGATGGACTCAACCACACTCACAGCTGGTGCTACCCACTGATTTCTCTTGGTGGAGCAAGTTCCTGCTTTCTAATTCTTATTTTCCTTCTCTTTCTTTCCATTCTTCCTTTCTTTCCATGACCTCTCTAAGAGGTCATGCTCTGGGGGAACAGAGTTCTGTTTCTGTTTTTCAAGTGGGGCATATTGGAAACTAGTATCTAGTGCTTCCCCAGGTGGAGAAATTGTCAAGGGTGACCCCATACATCTTAAACTTTCCTCTTAAATGGGTGTTTGATATCAAGATTATTTAGCTGAGAATGTGAGTTTCTGAGGGTTGGCTTAAATGTTCTTAAACTAAAGTGAAACTGTTGGTCTTTAGAATCAGACCGACTCCAAAATACCAAAGCATTATTTTGATTTTAAAACTTCAAAAATATCACTGATATTTTTTGAGGAGTGGGGATAGGGGAACATGTAAAACTTGTTCTAGCACAGTGGGAGACCTCATATTCCCTTCTGAAAGTGATCCAAAAAGTCCACTCTGCATCGGATGTCCTAAAAGGAAGACCTCCCTGGGAACCTTGAAGAACTTTTTCTTCTATGGAGAGTGTACCAACATCGAAATAGGTATCGCTCTCCACCCCTACTTTTTTTTCGGGGTGGGGGGGGTCTGGACAGAAATACTTTGTTTATTCTCCTTTCCCTAGGGAACTTCCCCAAAGATCTAAGCAAGAGGTGCTGGAGCCATCCAAGGCAGATCCAAACTATCTAACCAGGGTTGGCGCTGCGGCTATCTGCAGCATGGCAGAGCTGAGCCCACAGCACGCGGTACCAGGTATTCCAAGTGCGTGGCTCCGCAGGGCCTGCGAGTCGGGAGTCCGGAGCTGGGCAAGGCTTAAGAACTGTGATCCGGGCTAGTCATGGACATAGGGGAGGGCTAAGCCGGAGCGCGGAGCCCCAGAGGGGCCGGGCTGGGTAGATGGGACAGGGACCAGAGGGGTCTCCCCCACAGCCCAGAGGAAGCTTAGCTTTGGGCAAGAGCGCAAAGAGCTGCAGCAGGCGCTCTTTGTGCTGCTTACTTTCCCGGGCGGAAATACTCTGCTTAAACTCCTGTTCTTTGCGCCTGCAAACTCCCTTCCTCCCACCTCTGTTCTCGCGCGCGGAGAGACCTGCTTCTTCGGAAGAAGGAAGACAGGATCTTTTGGAAAGGCAGCCGGCCCACGCCTCCTCCCTTTCGTGGCGGCAGGGTGAAGAGCCCGGAGCTCTGTGTGTGAGAGACGGGAGGAAAGAGATTCAGAGGTTTGAGCCTCCCAGGCCGGGCAGTAGTGAGCCGGCTGTCTGGGACCTCCGCGCAGGACAGAGCTCAGCACATTGCACAAAGCCCCTGCAGCTCCCTTTCCAGCCTGACGCAGTGCTGGCCCTCCTCCCTGTGTCCCTTGCCGGAACGAAGAGGAATCTTCCTTCTGAGCCTACTCTGTGTATGTGTGAGTGCTAAAGACAACACTCAGGAAAAACCGTGGCCCGTTTTAGAACCTCAGCCGCACCTGGTGAGATTCAGTCCGACCGGCCTCAAGTAAATCAGACCTAAAGCCCTTGTGTATGTGTGTTGTCATTAACTCCTGTGGCTTGAACCTGTTGGGTGACATCTTTATAGAACCTAATCAGAAATCACACTAGTCGAGGATTAGTGGGGCTCAGCTTGCAGGGAATGAGACCTCTTCATTTTACTGTTTCCAGCTTCTTCACTTCTCTCCCTAAGAAAACAGTCCCAGGCTGCACTGAGGAGAGAGCCAGGTTGCCCCACAGAGGGAAGAGCTAGAAATAATTCTCTGGGACCAGGCTTAAAGAAAGTGATTCTGCTAGGCTTTGGGAAGGGGTTTTGGGGGGGGGGAGGCGCGGGATGGGGACTAGAAGGGAGCCAAATGACTGAACGTTAGGGAGACCAAAAAAAAAAAAAAAAACCCAAAACTCACAGATCTAAAGGCATCTCTGGGCTGCTTTGAAAAAGTGAGATTATAAATCTTTGAACAGAATACTACCTGTCCCTGACTTTTTGTCTTCTCGACATTGAGGGAAACCCGCTAATTTTGCTTGCAGCATCGTTTTTAAGTTTCCACTGTTTGCTTCTGACCTGTTTGATGGATTGTTTTCTTCCTAAAACTATTCTGACTCTACAAATTCCTTCACATAATTCAAGTTTTCGTACTGAGAGAAATGAGGAAGTAGAAAGAAGGAAAACAAATACTAGATGGGGGATTTTCACCTTTCCTTGCTAAGTAAACGTTTACCTGTCATTAACTGTCAGTGCCATTCTAAATGGAATGATTTGTCCCATCAACTGTGAGGAGGTTGCCTCTTTTCAGGATGGAGAGGCACTACCTGGTAGATGCCATCATGACTAAAGATGTCTCTTTGGAAAGAGTTTCTGTTACATAGAAAACCTATTGAGCCACAAACTCCCACAGTCAAGAGACCCACATTACCAAGTTCTTACTCAACATTTTCCTTGAAGTCCTCAGATAGCTTTTTCCCATACATGCCTTTCTCTAGACATTGGAGGAGGGGGCAGGAGAAGATAGGGAGAGCAAACACCACAAATTTAAAATTCTGGTTTTTGTTTCATTTATTTAAATAAATATAAATATAAATTTTATATAAAACTATTCACATACAGAGGGACTTCCAGTGACTTAGATTTTAAATTCTCCTCAGGTGAAATTTCAGAAAGCAAGACCTACAGGGTCTAATTTTCTAAAGTATTTTCAACTTGGATGTTTTTGTTTGAAAACGACAACAGAAAATAATCAATAAACCCTGTGTTCTTATCGGGTTCTGAAAGAGAGTAGGGATGGGGAAAAGACATGCGCTTTCAAAAACCCCATACAGTGTTAAACTTAAACCCTGTTTTTCCTCTCTTATATGATGAGAATGAGTTGATTATAAGTTATTTACATTTTTATAAAACAATCTATAACTTCGAACTGGAGCCCCAGATAAACAGGTCAAGAAGGAGACGCGAAAGGTCAGGCCCAGCTTGTCCATTCCAGAACATCTAGGTTCGTTTCTTCTCCAGATGGGACCACAGCAATGAGCAAGGATTTGGGCCCCTGGGTGCCCCAAGCTTGGCGTTTCCTGGTCTGCCAGGAGCGGGGGATGTGAGGGAGGAAGCTCTCCCTCATAAGGGGGAAATCTCCTTGTCATCGTTGGCAGAGGCCGGCGACAGGGAGTCCTCATCCTCGGAGCGCGCGTAGTGCACCTGGCTCCCGACGCACTTGCAGCCCGCGTGACTGTTCCTCTGCATGCCCTTCCCCTCCTTCTTGTGCTTCACTCGGCGGTTCTGAAACCAGATTTTCACCTGCTTCTCCGACAGGTTCAGGTAAGTGGCGATTTCGATCCTCCGGAGTCGAGACAGGTACATGTTGGAAGAGAATTCTCTCTCCAGCTCCAGGAGCTGCGTGCTAGTGAACGCCGTCCTCATCCTCTTGCCGTTGGGTACCTGGCTGGCGTCAGAGCCTCCTGCGGACGGGCGAAGAGAGAGTCGAGAGGTAAGGCTCGGGCAAGGCGCGCCCACCCCACGTGCTAACCAGGACACATTTCAGGGACCCATTCAGGGAAGCCCAGCCGAACATCTGTATCTCTTTCCCATTTCAAGGCACATGGTTGCTTAGCGGGGAAGAAGAGAGACGTGCAAAGCAAATAAAGGTCTTCGATGCACAGGACGCGAAGTCACAGGATTAAAGAGGGATAGGGGCTTGCACTATCTGATCCTCTCTCTAAGCCTAGAGGAGAAGCGCGTAGGCTTGGCCAAAAACGTAAAAAAGCTTTAGCCAGCCCCGAAGCGGGGATGCCACACAGGTTCAAATACACCCACCCCAAACCCCAAGCAGTTAACCTCCGGTTTTTCCGGGGTGACATTCGAAGTCCCTAAGGCCCCAATACTAATAAGGCAATACTTGAGCACCTAGTACTAGGAGTAAAATGCACCAGGCTGAGTGGAGAAGCTGGCAAACTAACTTCCACCTTCGTGGAACCTCTGTGGCCGACTCTACAGTTACACTAAAAGCCCCTCCTCCCTCTTCACCCTGTCCCTGGGCTCCCACTTCCTCCACTGGAGGTGGAAAGTTTGCCCCAGGAGCGCGAAAGGCGTGGAGCGCAGGTGCCCCAAGACCCCGCCCTACCCATGGTGAGGCAGTGGAATCTCCGCGGGTCCGCCACGTTGTAGGTGGTGGCGGCGCAGACAGGTGCGTGGTGTTGCGGGTGCCCCAAGGCCGCCGCGGCGG